>NW_027176927.1:8709374-9066874 GCF_023349555.1 Cebidichthys violaceus
CATACAT
This sequence comes from Cebidichthys violaceus, assembly GCF_023349555.1. Classification (NCBI taxonomy): domain Eukaryota; kingdom Metazoa; phylum Chordata; class Actinopteri; order Perciformes; family Stichaeidae; genus Cebidichthys; species Cebidichthys violaceus. The sequence continues at coordinate 8,709,382 of NW_027176927.1, forward strand.
GTACGTACGTACGTACATACATGTACGTACGTACGTACATACATGTACGTACGTACGTACGTACGTACATACATACATACATACGTACGTACGTACGTACATACATACGTACGTACGTACGTACGTACATACATACATACGTACGTACATACATACATACATACATACATGTACGTACATACATACATACATACATACATACATACATACATGTATGTATATACATACATGTACGTACATGTATGTATATACATACATGTATGTATATACATACATACATACATGTATGTATGTATATACATACATACATGTATGTATATACATACATGTATGTATATACATACATACATGTATGTATATACATACATACATACATACATACATGTATGTATATACATACATACATGTATGTATATACATACATACATACATGCATGTATATACATACATGCATACATGTATGTATATACATACATGCATACATGTATGTATATACATACATACATGTGTGTGTATACGTGTACATAAATGTATGTATATACATACATACATGTGTGTGTATACGTGTACATAAATGTATGTATATACATACATGTATGCATGTATGTATATACATACATGTATGCATGTATGTGTATGCATGTATGTATATACATACATGCATACATGTATGTATATACATACATGCATACACATACATGCATACATGTATGTATATACATACATGCATACATGTATGTATATACATACATTTATGTACACGTATACACACACACACACACACACACATGTATACACACACACGTATACACACACACACACACACACACACACACACACACACAGTTGTGGTCAAAAGTTTACATACACTTGTAAAGCACATAATGTCATGGCTCTCTTGAGTTTCCCCGTTATTTCTACAACTCTGATTTTTCTCTGATAGAGTGATTGGAACAGATACTTCTTTGTCACAAAAAACATTCATGAAGTTTGGTTCTTTCATGACTTTATTATGGGTTAACAGAAAAAGTGATCAAATCTGCTGGGTCAAAAATATACATACAGCAGTGCTAATATTTGGTTACATGTCCCTTGGCCATTTTCACTTCAATTAGGCGCTTTTGGTAGCCATCCACAAGCTTCTGGCAAGCTTCTCGTTGAATCTTTGACCACTCCTCTTGACAGAATTGGTGCAGTTCAGTTAAATTTGATGGCTTTCTGACATGGACTTGTTTCTTCAGCATTGTCCACATGTTCTCAATGGGATTTTAAGTCAGGACTTTGGGAAGGCCATTCTAAAACCCTAATTCTAGCCTGATTTAGCCATTCCATTACCACTTTTGATGTGTGTTTGGGGTCATTGTCCTGTTGGAACACCCAACTGCGCCCAAGACCCAACCTTCGGGCTGATGATTTTAGGTTATCCTGAAGAATTTGAAGGTAATCCTCCTTCTTCATTATCCCATTTACTCTCTGTAAAGCACCAGTTCCATTGGCAGCAAAACAGCCCCACAGCATAATACTACCACCACCGTGCTTGACGGTAGGCATGGTGTTCTTGGGGTTAAAGGCCTCACCTTTTCTCCTCCAAACATATTGCTGGGCATTGTGGCCAAACAGCTTGATTTTTGTTTCGTCTGACCACAGAACTTTCCTCCAGAAGGTCTTATCTTTGTCCATGTGATCAGCAGCAAACTTCAGTCGAGCCTTAAGGTGCCGCTTTTGGAGCAAGGGCTTCCTTCTTGCACGGCAGCCTCTCAGTCCATGGAGATGCAAAACACGCTTGACTGTGGACACTGACACCTGTGTTCCAGCAGCTTCTAATTCTTGGCAGATCTGCTTTTTGGTGGTTCTCAGTTGACTCTTCACCCTCCTGACCAATTTTCTCTCAGCAGCAGGTGATAGCTTGCGTTTTCTTCCTGATCGTGGCAGTGACAAAACAGTGCCATGCACTTTATACTTACAAACAATAGTTTGCACTGTTGCTCTTGGGACCTGCAGCTGCTTTGAAATGGCTCCAAGTGACTTTCCTGACTTGTTCAAGTCAATGATTCGCTTTTTCAGATCCATGCTGAGCTCCTTTGACTTTCCCATTGTAGCGTTTGTGGGCGTTTGTATCCAATGAGCCCTATTTAAATGGCCTCAGAGAAGTCACCAGCTGTAGTCACTCATAATCACTCACAAGAAGTTAAGAGGCCATGCTATGAAGCTCATTTCATTGACACAACTTTCTAAGTCACCAAAATTGCTAATTCATGTTGCTGTATGTATATTTTTGACCCAGCAGATTTTGTCACTTTTTCTGTTAACCCATAATAAAGTCATGAAAGAACCAAACTTCATGAATGTTTTTTGTGACAAAGAAGTATCTGTTCCAATCACTCTATCAGAGAAAAATCAGAGTTGTAGAAATAACTGGAAACCCAAGAGAGCCATGACATTATGTTCTTTACAAGTGTATGTAAACTTTTGACCACAACTGTATATATATATATATATATATATATATATATATATATATATATATATATATATATATATATATATATATATATATATATAAGGTCCCACAATTCACGCTGCATGTCAGGATCAAAACCAAGTCCAGGGACGTCTCTGTAAAACTCTGCCATAACATTGTGGAGCGGCAAAGATCAGGGCAAGGATATGAAACCATTTCTAAAGCTTTGAGTGTTCCCAGGTGCACAGTGGCCTCAATATTGGGAAATAGAAGACGTTTGGAACCACCAGGACTCTTCCTACAGTTGGCCGTCTTGGCAAGAGCAGCCCAACCTCTCCCATTAGAGCTCGTAACGCAGGTGTTCTGCTATAAATGTGAGGTGTCCAATCCCAAGCTGAGATCACCTGGATGACATCATTATGAAATCCATAGAGTACCCCTTTAATTTTTGAAGTAAATCACAAACAATGGCAAAGTCACAAAATCTAAGTACTGCCATTGTCTAAGAAACATGTTATCTAAATAATGATGTGATATTTAGTGTCAGTGGATAATTATGAGGAGAATAATTGGAGCTGGTTAGGATTTTTCAACTTCAGCAGAGTGTGTCAAAGTTCTCAGGACGTGGTTGACAGACTGAACTCGCCTAACTGGTTTTGCATCTTTACACTTTACACTGTCACTCAGCTTACAACTTGTTTCCTTTACTTGAAATCCCTCTGGTTTGGCACTACAGCTTTCCTGGACCACACCTTTTTGCACTGGTGCCTGTGCATTTCTACAGCCAACGCTATCTGATCTGCCCTTAAATAGGTTACAAGCTTCAAATTTTGGCCCAAGGGGAAAACATGTGACAAGGCAGAAATAGCTTCACTCTCTCCCCTTGGAATCCAACCAGGATGCAGAAATAGTAGTTTCTATTAGGCAAGATATACTCTGTAGCACTGTGCCCTGTGTTCTAGTTTGTGATGCCCTCAGCATCTCCAGCAATTCCAGACAAAATTTCCCCACTGTGTGGAAAATGACAATATCTCATTTGGTTACCCACATAATGGGCAGCATTCAGGGTGAGCCACGATGTGCTGTGTCTGCATCTGCTCTGATTGAAATGTGTGACCTGCAGTAAGACAGTATCACAGTATCAGTTACTGTCAGTTTGAGGTTTTCATGCTCAGATGCATCACTATTACACATTGAATTGAATCAGAAGTCCCTGTAATGCATTTGTTGGCTGTACATTGATTACTCTACGAGTGTGACAATGTTGAAACATAAATGTATTATTAAAACATCAAAATGTGCTAATATTGACTACATTTCTTTTGCCTTACGAAGACGAGGGAAGTAATGGTAATGTGAGGGGAAACTACACCTCCCACAATGTCTCGTGTTCAGTTGCCGTGGTAACGTTTGACGTCATGCCCCCCACCCCCCTCCCCCGCTCTGGCCGTGCCTTGGACTGGTGTGATTGGAGGGAAACCCCGTGGACTGCATTCACACAGACGGGCTGAGAGAATCAGCTGTAGCTTGGCACGCCGAAATCACTGCTATCTGCCAGTACACAGGTATGAAAGGAGTTAAAACTTTTGAAACTGCACTTTTACGTTTGCATGATTTAGCGTTAGGACTTTTAATAGATCGTAAAATGTAGTGGTAATGGAAGCGCAAAGCCTCCAATTGACTGTGGGGCTGCATGGAGCGGCGACAATCATCAGACCAAAGAACAATGGCTAGCTTAGCTACAGTTTGGGACATGTCTAATGGCTGGTTCTAAAATGGACCATCAGACGGGCAGACGTGGAAGGAGGGTCAGGTCGAAAGTTGAAGCTTTGCTATTCTGTTTACTGAAGTCATTTGTCAGGTTGTGCTAATTAGTTAGCCTGTTGGAAAATAATTAAATGACGGCGATGCATCGCCTTTGAGGAGTAATGACTGTCGCATGTAACGTTAGCGAGAAATGAGTGATGTAGGTCGGGAATTAATCTTAGTTTAGCGTTAGCTACATTACACATTTGCTGACGGTGCTAGCAAGGTAACGTTAAAATAACGTCCGCTCTACGGTAACGTTAATGTTGTTTCAATTGTTGACTTTAGATGTCGAGTAGGTCACTCCATTAACGGTAGCTTAACTACCAATACGCGACAAAGTGCGATTCATATCTCACATGCCACCTAACGGCCAGCTAACGTTAAACCCAGTGAACACCTTTTTTATGTAAAGCGTGGCGTCTCGCAAACCAACCAACGAAGCTAGTAATTGTTTTATACCATGAGATGATTAGAGTAGGTAGAAAAAAATGGGTTTAGCCCCTAGCCAATTGTAAAAGCTGCCTGGCTTGGAAAGCTTCGTTTCAGGAAATAGTCGGCGCCATACTGGAAACGGGTCACGAGGGCCTAGTGGTAGCGGTTGCTTTTCAGTCGCTTAATGGTGTTTCTCGTCTAGACTAAATATATTTAATGGAAGTGCTTTGGGGTTCGTGTCGGTGAAATATACTAACATTAGTCACAGTACCCCGCTGTAATTGTGCACTTTAATTTCCGTGTTCTCGCATGTTCGCTGATCCACAGGTACAGGGATGGGTGTGGTGGTTGTGTGTGTACGACAGAAAGAGGGGGGCTAACCAGTAATACAAAATCCAGTTATTCTTCCAAGTTATCATGGCTGTATGCATGCATTCTTTCGACGAGTGCTCTTACAGCCACGCGTGGCTTAAACTGTAGCTACGGAACTACCTTTGTAGCATATTTATTTACTGTTTAAATGCATACACACCCCGGATTACCCATGGGTCATGTTGCATCATACAGCGGGTACATCGCCAGCTTCTTCGTGCTGAAACGGTTACAATTTCACCAATCCCTATTTGCAAACCTGTAAGACACTTAAGTGATTTGTATTCTTTAGTGTTTTGGTGTCGTGGTAGTTATTCTTTAATACGAATACTTAAAGGCCCTATGTAAGACTTAGTGGCATCTAGTGGCATGTTGCAAATTGCACCCAACTGAATACCCCTCTGCTCAGCCCTCCCGTTCCAAGCGTGTTGGAGAACTACGGTGGCCTTCAGTTAACTAAAGGATTTTAGTACAACTAGGAGTTACTCTTGTCAACACTTTTCTACATTACTAAATAATTGACGTTAAAAACATATAGATCATTTCTTTTAATTCAGAACAGGATTAGAGTGTGTGTGTGTGTGTGTGTGTGTGTGTGTGTGTGTGTGTGTATATATATATATATATATATATATATATATATATATATATTTTATTTTTTGTTATAGAGCAGCAACCGTTATTTTCACCTCAACAAAGTCACTAAATAAAGTCTAATATCTCAAGTAATATCTCACTGGAAACAAATGTAAAGAAAATGAATAACATTCCTGATTGAAGTTTATGGAGAGCACAGAGGTCAGCAGCATCAGTCATTCCTCTGTCCTCCTGGCTGCTTTGTCTCAACCAGCAGAGTAGTTTGAAAAGCTGCCAATTAATCCCTCAAAATGTTACACACTGTTCCTTTTAATTACTTTCCAGCCCTAACTGCATGTATAGAGACTGAGCGTATGCGTCATAAGAACCAAACCATGCTCACCATAGGGGAGAACAGGCAGCGCAACAAAATGCACCCACGGGCTGACATGCTAACAATGTGTCAAAGGAATGTCAAAGGATCATTTAGCGCCTTAGTTTTTCTGGAAGTAACACAAATTCATTTTGTAACGTACCAAGCACAGAGTATAGAAATGTGTTGTATTGAATATCTGCCTGGGCGGCCACACTACATGAACTCTGGAATGGAAAAAACGTGATTGATTTTGTGGAACCCCGCTGGCTATTTTGGATGGGTCAAACGGATGTAGGCTATTGATCCAACAATGCTGTGTGTGTGTATCAAGTCTACTCATCACTTCATTAACATTATATCTGCTGGTACCTTACATTTCTCCTTAACAACTTAAAGCACTCAACGCTGCTTAGAAACTTGCAGGGCTAATACTGTGCTATAGAACAATGGCTGAAAGTAGTATTCAGGCGTGGGAATCTCTAGACACCTCGCGGTTTGATTCCCATTCAGAGGGCTACGATGCGATTATAAAACGGTTGATTCATCTTGACGCATCAATATTTTTCTATACTTGATTTAGTTTTTTCTCACAGACTATATGCTTATTTAAATCACTGCATATTTGTAATGATTTATAATTAAAAAATAGATTAATTCACTTATTTTTATTGAATCAATATTAGTAACTAATAGAAGAGATGTGTCAACTGGATACACACACAGACAGCTTCAAACAAATCATCTGGTTATAGGCAATGAGCATTCTGCTCTCTTACAAAAATGGCGCTTTCTGGAACATGTGGTAAAACAACGTATTCAGTGATAAAGTACACGGTTACGGTGACACTAGATTACGTGGCAACGAATGCTTTTGTCAGTGAGAGTGTCGCTGTGTCGATTAAAAACGTTAGTTCCAAAGTGTGCAACGTAGCTCAAAACACTGGTTCTGATTTGCTTTGCCCTCTAGAGGTACAGCGGAAGAAGAAGCGGAAGAAGAAGCGAAATGCTTCCATGCGTTAGCTTTGAAGCCTGGGGGTACCGGGTTCGATCGTATCCTTATTCTGAAGCTCAGCCGCCCTCACCAAAACTCTGCTAGTATTTAGCCTAGCATAGAATGTAAGCAAGAGGCAAGTGTATTACGTTTTCTGATTCAGTTTTCTACATAGTCATAATTGTTCAAGAGAGAATCGCGATGCTTCTTTTTTCCCTCACCCCTATTGTCAATTTCTCAAATCATTTTTGCACACATGCCTTGCAGGCATATTTCTATTAGAATTTTTTTTGCTGCCTGCAACTTTTTTTTTTTTTTTACTTAGCATTTCAAGGAATTATTTTTCTGATAGCTTAATTTAAATGTATAGAGTGCATCCCAGGTCTTTTAAATTGTCTCCACAATTCTCTCACTTGCCTCTGTTCCTTGCACAGAGAGACGCAATGAAACCATGAGAGGGAAGAAACAAGGAAATATGTTTTTAGAGAAATGCGACGTCCTTTCCTCTTAAGTGTCGCAACATTTGTAGATACTATCTCAGATACCATCACTGTCAGAGCAGCAGTGTTTTCTCTCTGTTACCTGTTAAACAAACACCTGCACATGAATAACAACCTGCATTCTGTTTAGAGGCAAAGAATGTGATGTGCATGTATACATTGATTTTCTGATTTAAGAAATCATTATTTAATAATCCAGAATATGACTATGGTGTCTTTTGAACACAAAAAAAGATTTATTAGGCAAAGTTTTTCAGGGAAAATTGAAATGATGTAACTCATTTCAAACCCATGCATAGGAATTATCAACCACTCTTGACTGAATGGAAATAATGATAAATTATGTAATGGGTGTTTCTTGCTGTCAGACAGACTCTCCTGCTCTTTCCGACCGTAGTTGTATCCATAATGAAAGTTAATGGGGGAAATAACAGACAATACATGAAAGGACAAATCTTTCAAATAAATGAAAGTTGTCTGTGGTCCTTTTGTTGTTCAGGCCTACAATTCACAGATTTTTAACTAAACGACTTCCTGCTCCAGTGAGGAAATGTCTAATAAGGGACTTCGGATGTGCCCAATGTCCTCTTGTTGCCTACTTGATGGCCCTTGCTATTATTCCCTCCCCAATTACCCTTTAACTCCCATAGCTGTGCACAGTCATTGAGTGCATCAGTGTTTCCTTGTAGAATCTTTTCCTAAGGAGAGCAGCCCGCCTCAGAAATGGGTGCATCATATGCCTCAACTTCAGTTAAACCAACATGGATGGTTTCTCTTTTGCTGATAGATTAGCCTCATTAATTGTTCTTCACATTCCTTTTTTTTTTTTTTAATTGCTCTTGCTTCTGGTAAATGGGTACTAGCCAAACATTTTTTAAAATCCTCTCGCCTCTTAATTGACCACCAGCTGTCCTCTTTTCTTCTCTGCTTTTCTTTGTCCAGTGAGCAGTCATGAGCGAGTCAGTCCCGAAAGAACAGGTGCAAAAGGCCAAGCTGTCCGAGCAGGCCGAGCGCTATGATGACATGGCTGCTGCAATGAAGGCTGTGACGGAGGAAAACAGCGACCTGTCGAACGAGGAGCGCAACCTGCTGTCGGTGGCCTACAAGAATGTGGTGGGTGCCCGCCGCTCCTCGTGGCGTGTGGTGTCCAGCATTGAGTCGAAGGCCGAAGGCGAGGGCAAGAGGGCCATGGCCAAACAGTACCGGGAAAAGATCGAGAAGGAGCTGAAGTTGATCTGCCGGGACGTGCTGGTAAGATTTATAACATTTTATTGGACGACATTACGGTCTTTCTCTGTTTTGTTACAAATTTTTGTCATTGACATTCAGATTATGTGGTAATGAGTAATGAGACTAGCTCGACATTCATACTTCCCTTCAGCTGCTCATGCTGTTGAATGTGTCATTTCTGTCAACAAGACCCAGCAGACCTTAAGTGCCACGCCCCGAATGCTTCATTTCTACCTCTGGCAGTCTTACAGCGATCCTTCTCAACTCTTCCACTTTTTAGTTCTCGTAACAGTGATGACTTTGGCTTATCGTGGCATTTTCCCTCGGGCATGGAAAGTATTTCAATTGGTGTGAGAGTATCCGAAATTAAGTTTTTAGAACATCTTGTACTTAGCTTATCGATTTGATTCATAGTCTGAGTTTGCCAAATTACTCAGCAGTACGTGAAGTGGCAAGTGGGTTAATCCTGACTTACGGTAATGCTCCAAGTGGTCTTCACTCAGTACACCTGCATCAGCAGTTCCTTTTGAAAAGTCACCAACTTCCTCAATTTGATCGGCACTGAGCAGTAAATGGATAACCCTGAGATGACAAAGTAAGAAAACAAAGAGTGCTTGAGCTCACACAATGCAGATAATTTTGTGTGAATACCCTGCCATAACATTTGTTCTTTACAAAGGTCATAATGTTCCTTTTTTGGTGACATGTCAGCAGGCTTGGGTTCCAGTAGTGTAGCCTTTTCTGTATGTTTTTTATAATACAGGTTGTAGTCTGATAAGAAGCTGTTGAAAGATCTGTGCACTTCGAAGTTTCTTTAGTTAAGATGAGGCAGCCAACATTGTGGACCAATGAGTGCCAGCACCAAGAGGAGTGTCTCATCAGTTTTGACATGAAAGAGACGATCCTCAGTGTAGCCTTTTCCCTCTTTCATAAAAACTGTACAGTAAAATAGTCATCTTTAACTGAATTACATTGATATTTTTCTCAAACCTCTGTGGGAATGTATTCATTTAATTTCTGGGGTTAAAAATAAGGACATTTTACAATATACAGTTGCAATATAATTTGAGACGGCTTTCTCTGTACACTAATGTAAAGTGAAACTAGGCTACTTCAAATTTGATATGGTCATAGGAATGTTTGAGAAGAAATCCACTGAGCAAATTTAATATGGAAACGGCTTATTTGCAGAGTTCATATTCTACGCGCACAACCATCCATATGCACGTGGTATTTCCAGCCATGCATCTGTCCGACCTCTGCTACTCTCTTCTTCTCTCAGCTTGTGAATTATCTGTCTGGTGACTCAGCGTGTCCTAATCCTATAATGGCAGCAGCTGAGCTACCAGCGCTCTGGCTCGCTGACCTCCACTATGGCCGGGCAGCCTTATGGGGACCAAAATAGAGCGGGATGAGAGTAAATAGGGCAGAGGAGGAGGGGTGTAGGACAGGGATAAGGCTGTGGTATACTTGAAGCGAACTAGTTTGTGCAAGGTGTCGTCCGAACACGTCTAGACAGGTTTGTTCTTGTTCTGAAATGCCATAATCACAGGCAGCATGAAAAGCCAGCTGCCATAGAGAGGAACAAACATGATGAACGACGCATACCTTCAGTCTCTTCTCCATGGTATTCATGTTTTAGCACTTGGTTGCGCAACTTCTGGAAGTAGTTGCGTGAAGACAAAAAAAGAGCCCATGCCTACTTGATCACCCTAATGAACATCATTACAGTATGTTGGTTGTTCAAACCAATAGCTAACACAGATGTTCTTTGGGTTTTTGCTTTGGTGTGAAAGTGATATAGTCTGGTTGCATTTATTGACACCTTTTTTATGTTTGTTGGTGGAGTTGTTGCACTACTTATGGGATCTACAACGTCCAAAGACCGCTGTGCTATATAACAGTCCGATCGAAGTAGACAAACTCAATATGCACTTTAACGCTCCATTTTGAAGTAGGTTTTTAAATGTGTTGTATTGCTAACAGAACTTACAATGTAATCCAACATCAGCGGTGAATTTGTGTTGCTGTACATGCCAGAGAGCATGATTCTGTTAAGAGAACTGTATACAGCATCAGAGGCAGCACCCTGTTTATTCCTATGGAGGTTGCTCAGGAGCACATGAGGCGATGAGAATATCCGCATCTTCTGCATTATGCGCCCCATAGAGCGTGCGCCCTCGCGTTTTTAGTTAACCCCAGCCCTCAGTCCAGAAAATATCTGTGGAGTTACAGATTTCTCTTTCCCAATGTAAGTCTATGAAAATGTCTTTTTGAGCTCCATCACATGACGGACCAGGACATTTTATCTTTATCATTTGGCCATTATATAAAGTTTGCTGACCTGGCCGACAGCGTTATCAGCAGTAACCACTGTATGAGTGTGCTGCAGCCATTAGCTAGCCAGTGGGACACAAACGGGGATTCACATGCACTCAAATGTATACGCAGCCATACCAGCCACACAAACAAAGCACAGAGAAGCTCGGGTTACAACACAGAGGGAGGTACTTTATTCCCTGCTCAGGACGACGTTACGCCACTATATCTTTAAATAGCAAATAGTTGTTTTCTGATATATTGATGATCTGAAAGTCGTAAAAAGAACCTATAACTTGGAGAATTCAGTTTTTATGCTTTTAACTCTATGGCACACTTTTTGTCATGGTTCTTGTGGAGAAACAACATGGAAATGGTCACATGGAAACTTGATTCAAAATCCACAGTTAATTCAAAGTGCAGATTTGATCTCTTCATGGTTTAAGTATTCATTCATGTTTCTGTAAAACCAGCGTTTGTCCCATAGCGCATTAGCATAGTAGATTAACACTATCATGCTAGTCCTATGTTATGGTACGCTCAACCTCTTATGACAAAAATGTACGCTGTTCCCTCTGCCAGCTAGCAGTTAGGTTTGCAATAGGGAGAGGCTGTCAAGTGCCGCATGCTCGTGTTGGAAAGAGCCACGCTGGGCTCTGAGTGACCTACTTCCTCAGCAAAAGCTCATCAGGAGTTCAGCAGCCTAGCTTCCGCCCATCTTTCTCCACCCCCACCATCTTTCTTTCATACACCCATCCTCCCGCTCTATCCTCCTCCACCCTTTCCCACTCTCCACCATCGCGTGATCTCTGAAGCATCTGTGATGCAGCTAAGGCAAAGTCTCAGGCTCACGGCCCAAGGCTGCAGGAGGTAGCCAGCTCTACCCTCATTTAGGTCTGAGGAATGTTGGCCATTATGTTTGATTTGAATGGGCTGAAATGACCACTTTTGTCCGTGGATATGTGATGGGTTTTATTGTCAAATGATCCTTGTAGAAATCTGTGTATTGTCAATGAATTGTGTACATATTTTATAGCAGTTGTACCCAAGTATACAAATCAACTCTGCTGATTTCAGGGGTCATCCAGCCCCAATTGTAAAGAACTATGTACATTAGTTGACAGGTTAAATTCAACATCTTCTGTAGTCTGTTCCCTTCTACTGGTCTACAATACATGTTTTGTTTGTTTCTTGCCACAGGGTCTCTTGGATACTTATCTCATTGTAAACGCTGTTGAAGCAGAGAGCAAAGTCTTCTATATGAAAATGAAAGGAGACTACTATCGCTACTTGGCTGAGGTGGCTACAGGAGACGAGAGGACGTGTAAGCTCTATGTTAATCTTTTATACTGTGTGTGTGTGTGTGTGTGTGTGTGTGTGTGTGTGTGTGTGTGTGTGTGTGTGTGTGTGTGTGTGTGTGGGTAAGGTTTATTTGATTATCATTATATATGCGTGTGCATGTTTTCCTGTCTATAAAGATCTGACATCTACAACTTCTAGCCCAGTCAGAAAAAGATGTATTAGATAAGATATTATTAAATGAACACTTAGTTTTGGTATAAGTTTTCTGACATTGGCTCCGAGAGACTGGTCTCTGGTCACCAGCTTAAGCCAATAGGATTTTTGGGGGGGTTGATTCAGTTTAGTCTTTTTTTAGATAAGCATGACCACATCTCTTTGTATGGAAGCCCCAAATGGACATGTTTCAAAAGTTGTTTTTTTTATAGTTTTCTTAAGATCAAAAATTAAGTTCTTCTAGAGAAAACGGGCTTTGTTATCGCTACAAAATGAGATGATTAATGTATTATCAAAAATAAAAGGTAATTTTTTTTTATTTTATTTTTTACTCAAAATGTTGTCCAATGGTGTGTGTGTGTGTATATATATATATATATATATATATATATATATATATATATATATATTCAAATGGCTCACATGAGACGACAGTGATGGACTTAGCAGAAGGATACATAAGTGACTACATACGTTTTAAAAAAGAATCCAATTACAAAGTCAAAGTATTAATCAGACGCTCTACAGGCAGTGCCACTGTCCAACTCTGACACCTCAAAGGAGTCATCCTTTCTGAAGACATACAAGAAGTGGAGTGTGGGTTGTATGGTGGGAACCTCGTGGTGCAAATGTTTGTTGTTTTTTGTGCATGGATTCAAACCGTGAGATTTAAAGTGTAAATTGGTGAGCTTTAAAGCTGCCAGTAGGTGGACATTGTTCCTGTACAGAGCCATGCTAGCGGTTTCCACCCGTTTCCCGTCTTTATGCTAACCTAAACTGACAAACTGCTGATTTCTGAAAACAAGGCCTAAATTACAGGAGTCTGTGCCTGTTTCTTGAACTCCTGCATCTGCTTTAATAAGTCCTCCTTCACTGTGAAGACCAGCTTCTAACAGCACCACCAAAGTTAGCCACAGTAAGAAAGTATGTACAACTTGGCTTTTTTAACACCAAGTTCTGAGGAACTTTATTTGGGCCTTCATAAAATCTTGTGTTGAGGTTTCCAGCAAGCCGTCTCCTTGGTGCTCTACACTCCACAGAAACTGAAATAGAGGCCCCTGTTCATGCCACAGAGAGGTGTGGCCGTCTATAGTATTAGTCATCAGTTACTGTGCTACAGAGTGTTGGGGAACGTTTGGTTTAACTGTTTCAGTGAGATGTGGATTTAACTTTCTTACTTTAATTGATTATAATAGGAAGGACAAAATAGTGTCTGAGAACTGAACAAAATGTGATGGTAAGATTTATTGTAGGGTTGTTTTATCGAGGTGTACGTAATAAACCGGTAACTGAGTATGGTGTAGTAGGTTTTTTTCCTACACTGTATGAAACCAAGTTTAATTTGTTAGTTTGTATGTTCCTCAGCTCTTGCGCTCCTTTTTTTTTTTTCCCAGCCATCATGGAGGACTCAAAGAACGCCTACCAAAACGCCTTTGATATCAGCAAAGACGAAATGCAGCCCACACACCCAATCCGTCTTGGTCTTGCCCTCAATTTCTCAGTTTTCTTCTATGAGATCCTCAACTCACCCGACAAGGCCTGCCAGCTGGCTAAAGACGTAAGTTCACAACACCACATAACTATCTCCTCACACTTGAAGGTATTAAGCTGCTAAATGTAATGCTAATGTATTTAACATGTAAAAATGGATTGCAGAGCTGTTTAAATACACACACGGCACTAAAACCTGTTATAAAAACTAAGTTCTTTACATTCTACCCACATAACAGCTTGTTTAAGATCACTTTTCCAGCAGTTCTAAGTGTGTTTTAATCCTTCAGGCTTTTGATGAGGCCATTTCAGAGCTTGATGCACTGAGTGAAGATTCGTACAAAGACAGTACACTAATCATGCAGCTACTGAGAGACAACTTGACAGTAAGTTCCCCCTTTTTTATTTTACATGTACCAACTCAAATGACATTAAAATATTATGTGCCAATAATAATGTAGATTATAAGACTGGAACTCATTATTTTCTATATTGATTATTCTACCCATCATTTCCTCAATTGTATGGTTTTTAAAATGCCAATCACAGCTTCTTAGAACCCAATGTGCTGTTTTCGAAACACATTTGGGGACCTGAAACCAGATATAATGCAGGTTTTGCTTGAGAATCACTTAAAGATTAATGTATAATCCAAATTGTTGCAGGTTAATTTTCTGCTGTTTGATCAATTGATAAAATGGTTGCAGCTCGAATTGAAACTGCTGATTTTTCAGTGTTGTGTAAATGTTTGCTACCGTCGGTCTGCCTTTAAACACCAACACACTCTGTGACCAGAGAAGTAGGCACTACAGTTTGGTAACATTTTTGGACACATTCATAAGGAATATGGTGTAAATTAAAATGGCAATGGAAAACCAGTTCCAGGTGAATTGAAATTGGTTTATGATGATCAAAGCATTTAAATTCTACTGCAACGTTTCTCTCCAAAAATAATGTCCCAAAAACTGTTCCGAATAATGGTTGACACTGTTTTGGATGCTACTGTTGAGGTTGGTGCTTTGTGCTACTGAAACAAAATTCTGTTCGCAACCATTGTATCAGGGCATTGGCAGAAATTGCAAAGAAAAAAAAAATCTAAAAGTGAGAACATGTATGTAATCCCCAGTGGGATTTGTACTTTAAACAGATGATTCTAGCTGCTAAAGTGCAAGAGTTGTCCTGTAATGGTTCAAGGAACGTTCTCGACATGGCCACAAGAGTCCACATATCGATTGAACAACTTTGCTATGAACTCCATTCAGTCGATCGCCCATCAGTAGTAGATTGCTGACATCTGCATGGTCAGCTTTAACATGAGCATGCAATAGGTCCCACTGAATGCAAGTCATTTAGTAGGTCAGACTTGTTACTGAACAGGGGTGTTCATCTTTCCTGGTCACAGTGGAGACTATGCAGAAGGCTCTTAACTGTCCATTCAAGTGAAACTCCAATGTATTTTTATAAGCTAAGGTATTAACGGCCGTTGCCCTGTTTTCCTTTCCCCTCTTTGCCCTCTCGCTGCCTCTTTCTCCTGCTTGTCCTCCTCTCTTTTCTCAGCTGTGGACCTCTGATAACCAGCAGGAGGCAGAGGATCAAGTGGAGACCGGAGAATGAGCCAGACCCCCACTGTCGTCCCTGTCTACCTGCCATCATCCCGGTTCATCTTCAACATGTCCATCAACACTGAGACCACCTTATTATTATCATTGTCGTCCAAATCTCTCCCATCTTTTTTCTATTTAGTTCTCTCAACACTCATCTCATTCCTGCCGGTTTACTATTCCTTCTTTTGTAGTAACTGTGGGGAAAGGGGATGGGGAGGGAGGGTAAGTTTTGAATTGCGTGGCGGGAGGGTCCATGTGGAAGGGTAAAGTGTGTTTGGTTGATTGTCTGCTGACCTTTTTTTTGTGTGTGGGAGCAATAGGGTTGTTGCATTATTGAGGTGGTGGGTAAGAGGGCAAGTTCTCAGCTCATGAAACATGCAGCTGGTTGAGCTTTTAGAGTCAGAAAAAAGTTCTACTGTGTGTATCCTATTCATGTTAACGGCCATATTCTCGATTAACACCGTGTCTCGATGATAAATCTGGTTTCACAATGAGGAGTTGGCTGCTCACAGTAGGACAGCAGCTGTTGGTCTGTGCTTGGCAGGAGGAATGGCGGCGGAGGTGAGGTTTTGTTGGAACACAACGGTTACATTCCATTTACTGTCAGTTGCTCAACTTTCTACTCTATTATTTTGTTTTCGGGTGATCTGCTTTTGTATTTCTATGTATCGATTACGAGGTATAGAAAATATTGAACAAAAGAGCACACAAGCTCGTTGTTTTTATGAGCACAGCAGTAAAGAAGAAAAAAAATCCCACGTGCTTATCTAGTTACTGCTCTATCAAATTAAGATTTTTTTTTTTTTTTAATTTGATTTCTTTTTTTCTTTCAATACTTGCCTAAACTGCATGTTGGTAAGAATTAGTTTGTGGAGATGTAAGGATGGTTGTGGTCGGGCGGGCTAGCTTTGTTCATGTCTTTGGAATTTTCATACAGAACACCCAAGCATAACGTTATTTGGGGGGGAAATGTGTAATTTCATGTAAGTGGAATAAAAAAATAATAATAATTTAAAAGTTTCAACCTTGTGTGATACACTGTTAGTCTTGAGTTGTTATCCAAAGTCATTTATAACTCGCATGAATGACTTTCGTCTCGAGAGTGATCAGCTTGCCTCAAAAGCCATGAAGTTTGCTATATTTGGATGCTAAAGTCAGCCACCTTTGTACCAGAGATGTTCCATGTTGTGTGAATCACTACAAGAATAAGTGAGTCACACACAGGCTGTGAGCAGACCGGAGAGCCACAAAGTCCTCTCATTATGCACTAGTTTGATTCAGCTTGCTGTGGTAAATGTCTATTGTGACATGTCCTCAAACTACATCATACAAGTCTGTTAGAGGAGAATCTGAAGGTTTCCTCATAAAAGGAAAATGCAAGAACTACACTACAAGCACACAAGGGCCACACATTTTAATATGCTAAACGATAAAGGAGACACGGAAGGTTTACTACTGCAAACCTCCAAAAGGCTGAGCTAATCAGTGAAGGCAGCAGAAGTGTTTGAACAAACATTTCATGGGGTTTGAGCATCATCACTCCTGTCTTATTCCAAAATCAAGAAGCCAGCAAGCTTGCTTCAATGCCAATGCTTTGAATGAACAGCTGAAGGAAGGGAAACACAAAAAAACATTTACTGCTACACGTTTCACTGTCCTTATTGCCATGACTACGTGGGAGGAGGCCACCACAGCGGGATGATGCGTTGCAGAGCCATCTCCTCAACCATCCCCGTGAGTGAAAAATAGTCGATGGCACATCTGCAGAGAACAGTTTGTGCTCACTTTGCACACAAGTGTATTCAAGGTAACATTCAACTGTACGCTGTAGGTAATGCAAAAAAACTAAAATAGGATATGTACTAGGTATCGTATTAGTGGTGATGAAATTATGACCACTGCCAGAATCATCAGCTTTCGCTCTTTGAAGCCGCCTGTAGATGTGCCGACCGGCTGAGATGCGCGTGATCCTCGCGGAAGCGCGCTCAGCAGAGGGGGGAAAACTGTCTTGACATTTTATTACCCTACTTATTTTTAGGGCGTTGAAAAATATAATACGTAGTTGCTGTTGGGTTAATCAACAATAGATGAACATTAGTGATCAATTCAATATCAATTATTCAGGTGAACCATTTCATTACCCGTTTAAAAAGTATTAGTATGAACTCCGTAGTGTCCAGAAGCGTAAATGGGAGGATGCCCAAAAGTGTATCCACTTATATTTCAGACATATATGAAAAATACTGAGAAACGCGGAAGCAGTTAAAAATGTGCTGAATAATCAAATTGATTAATGTCAGAAAAACGTAAGGGGATGATGTTCGACAGAGCTAGATAATTCCATGATTATCTAGCTCTGTAGAGAATTAAATGGTCTGTTATGCTGTTTCTAGCAGGGTCACAGCCGAGCATCACTGTTTCGCTGATTCAGGGAAATATAATTGGTGCATCGAGTAGTTTAAAAAACAACGTATGGCTCCGGCTGTTGAATAGTTGACCATCGACACATTCCTTACCTGTTCCAAATAGAGCTGTGGAGGACTATACATTTCAAGTGAGGAAATCGCCTGTAATGCGCCAAATTAAAAGCTGGTGTGAAATATCGCGATAAGTGTGACGTCAGCCGTGGTGGTACACGCGTCGTGGTTTCGACTAGAATCGGGAAACAACCTCCACCGACCTTCCTTTCATTCTCGTAATCCGTCTGCGTAGGGTGTGCTCCGGAGCTAGTCTCGGCACACATTTTATTATTATGAAACAAACCAAAAGCTAGAGAGCACACGCAGACATATTTTTATAAGAAAAAAAAAATCGGTGAAGCAGGATTTCATTTGCCAACCCAAGCAACGCGAAGAAGACTTCAAAAAGAACGAAAGACGGAAACGAGAAGAAACGCTAGCAAGCCAAGCAGTTAGCCTCATTGTTGGAAGCGTGGGTGATTACCGTTAGCCAGTTATATTGTCAACCGCTTATTTATCTCTTTAAGGGCTTTGTCATTTGAGTAAACGAGAACATTTGCTTCGTTTACTACTGGTAATTAAGTTGTCTAACTGACGGAGGCAGGGTACCGGTTCAAAATTGTGAATTCCGAGAGCCATATCGGCTAGGCCACGCTCCGACATTTTGCTAATCAAGCTAACTAGCCCACGTTGCTAACTGGTTAGACCTCTAGTACATGTGTCTGCGCTCTTAATTTGTGACACGTTGTTGAAGAGACCGGGCATAGGAAACTCTTCATAGAAGAGGCGTATATTGTCTGACTGTTGTCAACAATATATCGAGTTAATATAACCTTCCAGTTGTACTGCCTGCGAGCACACGTCGTCCAACATGAATCCCAGCGCGCCGAGCTACCCAATGGCTTCCCTCTATGTGGGAGACCTGCATCCAGACGTTACGGAGGCCATGCTGTACGAGAAGTTCAGCCCGGCCGGGCCCATCCTGTCCATCCGGGTGTGCAGAGACATGATCACTCGT
This sequence comes from Cebidichthys violaceus, assembly GCF_023349555.1. NCBI lineage: Eukaryota > Metazoa > Chordata > Actinopteri > Perciformes > Stichaeidae > Cebidichthys > Cebidichthys violaceus. Next base: position 8,728,535 of record NW_027176927.1, read on the forward strand.
CGGTCCCTCGGCTATGCCTATGTCAACTTCCAGCAGCCCGCTGATGGTAGGTTTCATCTTAAGTTTATACAGCGCATAAGGGAGGTGGCACCATCTTGACTTATATTTTTTTCTAGACATGCTATCTCCGAGCATCTCTGTTGCAATTAGCAGAATTGGTGTTTTAGTCAACATGATATCAGATTACGTTATCTACTGAGCATGTCATGCATCGGTCTTGTTTTTAGTTTCTATAGAGGTACAGAAGTGATAGCAGTAGGCAAAATACAGACACGACCTTTGAACCCAGTGTCCTCAGAAGTCTTGACATTTTGTGTCCTGTTTTCCAGCTGAGCGAGCCCTGGACACCATGAACTTTGATGTGATCAAAGGCAGGCCCCTCCGCATCATGTGGTCTCAGCGGGATCCCTCCTTGAGGAAGAGCGGAGTGGGCAACATCTTCATCAAGAACCTGGACAAGTCCATTGACAACAAAGCCCTCTACGACACCTTCTCTGCCTTTGGAAACATCCTGTCCTGCAAGGTAGGCAGGGCAGCATTCACTTTGTCGACCTCTGCTTTTGTGTTTGAGTGCTTTACATACAGGACACTAGTTTGCACGACTAAAGATTGAAACTGATGGTGTGTGTGTTTGGTGTGTTTTTAAATGCATGGTGTTTGGGATTGTTTTGACATGCTGAAATCTCCCCTTTCCAAGGTGGTTTGTGATGAAAATGGCTCAAAGGGTTACGGCTTTGTGCACTTTGAGACCCACGAGGCTGCTGAGCGGGCCATTGAGAAAATGAATGGCATGTTGCTCAATGACAGAAAAGTGTAAGTGGGACTACAATTACACTCGTCTAGATAGGTATTTTTTGGAGTGTTGTATTAATGTGACTTTTATATCTAATCAACATTTGTGTGTAACTGCATCTTGTCTGCAAACCCATCTCCAATCCTGCCTACTGACCTGTTTTCATACAACCAAGAGAAGAATGACAATCTCCCTAAAGAGCAGCGCCAAGTTTTGAACATCTTGCAGTGTTGGAAGCAGGGAACATTTAGATCCGTACAAGTGTAGTAAAATACTATATAAATGAATAGTTATTCATTTTTTTAAAGTAGTGTACAATCCTAGTATTTTGTAATTAATTTCATAGCGTTTCTTTGGGAAATTACACCAGGGGAAGCGTGGTTTGAAGCAGCCTGGTTCTTTTTAAAGAATGAATCTAGACATTTAAATCTCAGGGTTAGCTGTCACATTTGTCCTGCAGTCCACACTGCGTACCATGTTCACTTGGTGCAAATGCCTCGGTTACAACTCAGTTTAGTCATTCATTGCATTTACATTGAAATGCATCCTTCTAAATAATACATTTTTTGCTCTCCTGGGGTACAGGGTACTATTAGTGCTTTACGTCTTGACTGGTTTAAGAAACCCACTGCAGCTATGAAAGAGCTTTGGGTGTTCCACACTGCAATTAGTGGCTGATGACAGTCAAGTACTTTTTGTTGCAAGAAACCCGATTACGTCGAATCATTTTTCCAGAATCTCTGGGTTTTCCGTTGATATTCCACCAAAAGTCATTTGAATGCCATGGTAACTGAGTGGCTAATCCAAGTCTTGTCTTGGTATGTGTGATGTATCGTATTTAAAATAATAATATTTTACATCATTTAACCAACAGATTTGTTGGCCGCTTTAAGTCTCGCAAAGAGAGGGAGGCTGAGCTTGGAGCACGCGCCAGAGAGTTTACCAATGTTTACATCAAGAACTTTGGGGAGGACATGGATGACGAGAAGCTAAGGGAGATGTTTAATAAATATGGTAAGACAATGATACTGTTTCAGAGAGTGGCATGCTTACAATTAAGTAGGTTGCCGGTGTTAATTGGTCCAATTTTTTAATATGTACTGATGAGCTGTTTTGTTGTAGGACCTGCCCTTAGCATCCGGGTTATGACTGATGAGAGTGGCAAATCCAAGGGATTTGGCTTTGTCAGCTTCGAGAGACACGAGGATGCACAGAAGGTGATGATCAACTCGTGGTTCTTTTCTCAGGGGACATTGTCCCATAATATGTATATTTTTATTAATTGGAAAATGAAACCCGTCACTGCACCTCTGCTATTAGTGCGTATAAATCAATACAACCATATCTTCCGTTCAGTCTGTTTCACTGGTCTATTGCTTATTTCATTACAGGCTGTGGACGACATGAATGGCAAAGAACTTAATGGTAGACAAGTGTATGTGGGCCGCGCACAGAAGAAAGGAGAGCGGCAGAATGAGCTCAAGCGTAAATTTGAGCAGATGAAACAGGATCGCATGACGAGATACCAGGTTTGTTGGCCTTCCACTCTGTCGTAGCAGTTTCATTCAACGCATTACAGGGTTTTAGCATTAACACGCCCCTTTCGCAATTAACAAAAAGCTGCATTCTGGGCCCTGATGCTCCCCTACCCTTCAGTGTCAGTGTGAAGACACCCTTTTAGAGTGTATCTACCAACAGGCCAAGTAGTTCAAATTGTGATCAGCAGTAAAAGTGGCGCAACCGATCGAGAATTAAAGTTGCGTCGGCGTCACATTTTGTAGCTTTCTAAAACCTCACTTTAACTAGTTTGTCATTGGATACAATGGTGGCTGGCTCTACAAGACTAGGCTGATTTCACTCATTCTTGATGCATTACTTTGTCATTGTCCATACACCAGGGTGTCAATCTGTATGTGAAAAACCTGGATGATGGCCTGGACGACGAGCGCCTACGTAAAGAATTCTCTCCATTCGGAACCATAACTAGCGCTAAGGTAAAGACTTCAGCACTGGATTTTTTTGTTAATGTTGCCATGTTTCATGGCTTGATTATATTGATCTTAGTTGTCTGGATTTAAATGCAGTTCTATGGTGCTTAACAAGATGTTTTTTAAAGAATACATTATAATTCCTTCTCCCCTAGGTGATGATGGAGGGGGGCCGCAGCAAAGGCTTTGGCTTTGTGTGTTTCTCTTCCCCGGAGGAGGCAACAAAGGCCGTTACAGAAATGAACGGACGCATTGTTGCCACAAAGCCACTGTATGTGGCCCTGGCCCAGCGTAAGGAGGAGCGTCAAGCCCATCTAACCAACCAGTACATGCAGAGGATGGCCACAGTCCGTGCTGTGCCCAACCCTGTCCTCAACCCATATCAGCCTGCCCCACCCTCAGGCTATTTCATGGCGGCTATACCTCAGGTGAGTCTCCCACCCCCTCTGCCTGACAACTGAGCATACCTGATTGTTGGTAGTTAAATGTACAGGTGCACTGTGTTACACTGGTGTTAAGCACTTCTGTTGGTTGAGGGGAAATGTTTCAGTACCGTGGCTGTAAGAGACCATGTAATGATGAATCTTTTCTCTCCGCCCGTCTCAGGCCCAGAACCGTGCCGCATACTACTCTGCCAACCAGCTGACACAGCTCCGCCCCAGCCCCCGTTGGGCCACTCAAGGAGTGCGGCCTCAACGTAAGTACAAACTTTGTATCCAGCGAACAGAGCGGCCAAAGTGATGCTGTAACTGAATTGGTAACCAGCACCCTCTGTTAACATTGAAAGAGCTGAGTCATGACTAATCCCGCGTGGATCTCTAATGTTGTTCCTCTTCCTTCAGACTTCCAAAACATGCCCAATGCCATGCGCCCATCAGCACCGCGGCCCCAGACCTTCAACACCATCCGTCCCACCGCCACCCCAAACGCGCAGGTTCCACGCATGATGGCGTCCCAGCGCATGCGTAAGTATTTCAGCTCTCAGAGCACAGAAACCGCTGTGTTTTGTTCCTGTCGGCGCCTGTTAATCACAGACGTAGCTTTGACGAAGTGCCCTTCTCACCTTCCTCTCTTCAGCCACCCAGGCCCTCGGCCAACGCCCTACCGGTGCGTCAGCCACTGCCGCCCCAGTGAGAGCCATGCCCCAGTACAAATATGCCGCTGGTGTGCGCAACCCCCAGCAGCACATGGCGTCCCAGCCACAGGTCGCCATGCAGCAGGTATGTACTGATTTGACCATCGTGGCCATGGTGTCAGGCACTGAAAAAGTCTACATAGTTTCATTCATAAACACGTGTATTGCAAATTGTTTTTAAATGACTGGGAATTTGATAAGAAATGTGCTTTTGGACTATCTGCATTTGTGACTACTGTGCTGGTTGCACATGGTCAATGTGTACACAAGTCAATACAATATTCACAATTCCCAGCACTCACTTCAGTCAGCTATTCATGCTGTATAGAAATAGATTGTGATGATAATGCAGTGGTAGTTGTGCATTGTCATTTTTACAGTTGGTCTGAATTTGTCCCTAAATTCAAATCTTTCCTTCCTTCTCCAGCCTGCTGTCCATGTCCAAGGACAAGAGCCCCTGACTGCCTCCATGCTGGCTGCTGCCCCTCCTCAGGAACAGAAGCAGATGCTGGGTCAGTACATACTCTGCTCCGAGAGTTACAGAGAACTAACTAACACAAATAGGATTCTGTCTGGTCACCAAGTTATTTGACACATTCAGTCTGGTTTCATGTGTTTTTGAAACGGTTGATTGATTGCTTCTTCTTCCTTCAGGTGAGCGTCTGTTCCCCCTGATCCAGAACATGCACCCCAGCTTGGCTGGCAAGATCACCGGTATGCTGCTGGAGATCGACAACTCTGAACTTCTCCACATGCTGGAGTCACCTGAGTCGCTGCGCTCAAAGGTCAGTTATGGCTTAGCTGTTAGATCTCTGGAATTAGTTAGCCATTTGAAAACAGCCTTTGCTCCTCTAAATTGACATGAGCCTGGTTGTTAGCAGCTTACTGAATGATTACAACAGAAATGGTTCATGAAGTGTTTTGTTGTTTCAGGTGGATGAGGCTGTTGCTGTGCTCCAGGCCCACCAGGCCAAGGAGGCAGCTCAGAAGTCTACCCCTCCTGCTGGAGTTCCCAGCGTCTAAGGTGTGTGTGTGGGGATTTTATTTTTGATATCTGTATCAGTTAACACGTAGATGCCATACTTTAAGCATCAATGTTGTTTTTTTGTCTTACAGATTGAAACCTGCTTCACCGAAGAAAAAGCGAAAAAAATATTAAACATTGAAAAACCTAAAACTCTGAAAACATCGCAAAATGATAAATTATTTCTTAAAAAAAGAAAAAAACAATTAATCTGCCAGGTCTAGAGATGATAAAACTAGACCTTGATCATAAACCAAAATTTGTTGGAAAAAAAATAGAAAAATAGAAAAAATCGAGATTATAAATTTGAATGCATTCCTCTGTTTTATGTCATTTTACTGTGTCAGTGCTCAGAATATCAGCTGTGTTCAGGAAGGTGGTAGCTGAGCATTATGAAAGGTGATTTGTATTGTAAACTGCTGGCTGTAATAAAATTCTCATTCAAAATTCAGGCCTCTATGTCGTTTTTAAGTGTTGTCCCTATGAATTAGCATACCTGTAATAATTACATAGATATTGACTCCAGTCTCATTCTTTACAGACCGACTTCCTTTCTCAGATGTATTACAATGAACTGTGGCGATTGGGCAGATGTTTTCCTGAGGGATGATGTTTGTGTTCATGCAGAACTGTGTTCCACTCCCCATCCTAGCTTACTGTTAAGAATGCCTGAAAGACATTTAGTATGTCCCAATACATAGCGTGTCACATGTGTGCCTAAAAAGTCCAGGGTGTTGTACTGCATCTGGTCCCATTTTGCAGTTTGCAAGCCAGCATGCGTTCCTGGCTATTCTTACCCACAATCCTTTGCACAGCAAACACTCAAAGTTCAAGGTGCCAGCCGCAGTATGTACTAAAGTATGCGATTTGGAATGCAGCTCACATTTCAAAGCATGCAGTACGGTACTGTTGTCTTCCACCAGGTGTCCCTGTCATTCAGTGTTCAGCCGATCACGAGCAGCTTCTTTAAAGTTGTGGTCTATCTACTTCCTGTGAGTTACAGCGTTTGAATAGATGTGCTCTAGCTTACTGTACAGTATACAGTGAGACGCTTGTTTGCTTCTGTCTTATTCAGGGCCTACTGTGGGAAGCTAATCACAATGGTAAAATGGCTAAATTGTGTGCAGCTCTTATCTGTATCGACGGTCAATATTCACACCAAGTAGGACAGCATGCATAAATAAGTGACTGCAGCTCAGCTGTCAAAGCCTGATTTCTACTGCGTCTGTGACGACAACATGGACTGTGTGGATCAGTGATTTTTCTATTTTGTGCCACCTTCAGTTGGATTCTATTCAAATTGCACACTGCACTGTTTTCTACAGTGATGGATACTTTTTTGTGACACTTCAGATCAAAGAATTGGAGACCGGTGTTTTATTCCGTGAAGCAATGTGTTTCAGCGCTGTATATTGCAGTGAGGAAGCCATGCAAAGTCCCTGCTGCCAGGAATGGCACGGCTCCTCTCAGCTGGTAGTGTTCTCTGCCTTCTGTTTACATCGGTGACTGTCTTCTGTTTGTCTCTTTCTCACAGGCCTCTGCAGCCTTTCCCACTGCACCAATTCTGTTTACTTTCCTGCACTTAAATTTGTACATCGTCATGTATGTTAATAGTGGTGAAGAAGCCGTTTCATCACATCTTCCCTTCTTCAAACAGACGCTCCTTCAAACTACACCAGAGCACAGGGGAGCTTGTCTAAGAACTGACAAAGCATGAATGTGTCTTGGTTTAAGTAGCCAAGCGTTCTAAATTGTATACTTTTTACTTTTAGTACGTACTGCAGCTGCCCTAACAAAGTACTCACTGTTGCATGGAGTGTACATTCGATTGGATGCACACTGCATGCACAACACACTGCTTCATCATAACATTGCGCTTCGATCCTCTTACTCGTGTATCCACCTCGCAGAGGATTGTGGGTCACAATAGTCAGAAAAGCATGCTGGCTTCCAACCTGCAAAATGGGACCGGGTGCAGTAGGACATTTTGGCATTTTGTGGCACACTAAATTGTAAAATTGTATGGGTATTGGAACGCACAGAATATGATGAAATGTTTTGATACAACAAATTAAATCTTGAGAACAATACATTCAAATATTTGGAAAGAAAGAATATATTGATATTAAACCTCAAGGCTGTAATACATGTGGAGACACTTGATTACAGACTTTTAATATTGAATGCCTTCTCCCCAACAGCCAGCTTCAACTTTAAAATACAACACACACATTATGTGACTTGTGTGTCTTCAATGAAATTGTGGGGAAAGTGGAAAAAAAACTTAAAGCACCAAAAAAAGATTAAATAAAGCCATAACATAAGCAAATGTATTAACCGATACATTTCATACATGGTTTCCTGTCAGGAAAATGGAGGATTTGAATACTACATTTCTGGAAAATATATTTTTTGCAGCTGTACTGTTAACTATCATTTTATTGGGGTGATTTAGATTAAGACTAATGTTCCTTAAACTCAAACGTTTGCTATCACATGCCATGTAATTACAAACTAAGTTATCTTATTGTTATCTCATTGAATTATTTATTGAATTTATCATTCATTGAAGTTGATTTTATATAAACTTAATTAATGTTTTTCACAGATACTGGTTAATAAAGTCACAGTTCTCTCATGTCAATGTTGAAGGAGCTCTGGTTAAGCAACATCTCAGGCCTGACAGTTGACCTGCCCCGGACCACGTTAGCTTCCCAGCATAAGTTGCCTTAACTGAACTTGAACTATGTTGAATTTACTTTATGGATTAAGGATCCGAATGAACTGAATATGAGTCAGAATGACCGACATAAGTCTGGCTCATTTGGTAAACTGGCTGTAAGGAAAGGTCATGCAGTATCTTGTCTTGTAACCTGAGATCACTGGAGTAAATGCACAAAACCACTTTCTGCAAGGATTTCATAGAATTATCCAGCTTTGACTCTCATGCTTGTTCATATCTGTTTCTGACCCACAAATGGAGGATTTTGAGTAAAAATCTCCACAGTGTGATAGGTTCATGTAAACACCAACAGTGCCGTATTCCCCCTCTCTTTTCCTTGCCTTTCCATTTTAGGTGTAATACTCCTGTGGATGGAGTTTCTGTGTGGCCTGATTGTAAGGTCCCACATTGTGTTGGATTTGGAGTTGTGTACATACACACTTTGGTAACTACAGGATGCATGTGCACAAAAAGAACCCACAGCTTAACCCAGATTCCTGCTATCACATGATTTCCACAGTCTGGTTCGGGGCTGCTACTTGTTTTGGTCGGCTTTCCTCCCTAATTAGGCTGGAAGGATTCCTTGCTACCAGTAAACAGAGTGTTTCTAACATTGCCCATCTGTGAATATGTGAGTGGCAGTAATAGTCAGAGCTGTGGAATTCCACCAGGTCGTTCGTCACTTCCTCTTGTGTCCCTTTAAATATTCATAAACACACAGAGAGCTATGGGGTAATCCTCTGTAGCGTGGATTAGATGTGTCTGTCTGGCACTGCCCTGTCTGCCAGTCAACCAACAAAATCTTGCATGCACGATATGTATGTCTGAAACTTAAAAAAAACAATTATATTTAAAGGCTATACAAGTCATGTCTGGGACATGAGGGAGCTTAGTGCTCGACTCAAATGTTTGCATTGCACTCCAGTGTACACCATATTTTTTGCAATGCATAAAACAATTCATTGCAATTTATCACTGGAATTTAAGAGGGACGGTGTATTAAAACCGATAGATGACAGGTTGCATGAAGCGTTTGAGGACCCCGAGCTTGGAGATGACATCAAGCCCTTTATGCTTTTCAGCTGTATTTTTATTTCACTAATTGTCAAAGATTTAATGTAATAAGCAACACACCCACACAGTGAACTCCTCCAAAAAATAGACATAGGACAGCTAAAAGAAAAACTAGCAGCTAGTTGGTGTAAGTGTAGAGTAGTGATACTCTTAATTTTTGGTTGGTTATACTAAATTGTATTATTATTACCATCAAAATCAAAATGTGTATATATATATATATATATATATAATAATCATTAAAATGTTATGATTATTATAATAATCATAATTATAGTAAATATGTTTTACAGATTACATATGAGCTCTTGTAAAAATGTTACAGAAGTCAAAGTGTGGTCTGAACCTACACCGCCCTGAAGAGGCCTTTGAAACTTTGGTCAAAATCTCGCGATGCGATTTGAATTTGTCAGCCAGAACGAGAACAGCGAACAACAGAGGGAGCTCTGTAGGAGCTGTTGTCGTCCGAAACGGAACGGAACGGATAGGTGGGACCGAAGACGGAGGAGAAGAAGTGCTAGTAGCAGTGGGGAAGTAATTCACTGATTAATTAACTGGAAACCATTTTTGGAAAGCCGAGCGTTTCCTTTCGTCTCTGGTACTGTCTGCGGAACAAGTGTCACTAGCAACAGACGGTATGTTCTCATCGTTTCTTGCTAACCCTGCTAGCCAGCTGCTAACGCTCGCTGTATTGGGGCACTGTTCACGTTAGGTAGCTGGCTGGCTTTCTGGTAACGGCAAGCTGGGAGACCCTCTGAACATTTCTAGTGGCTCGTCGCTACATTTTGTTAACGTCATGTGCCCTATTTGTCTGTTTGGACATGTGTACCAGCTGGTGGTTAAACACAATGAACTAACGTTATCGAGCTAACCGAGCTATCAATCTACCGCTGTTGAGAAGTCCAAGACAAGGAACACGTACGGAAACCAACGCCGACTGGCATGGTGATTACTTTTGTAAAGTTAAATCACAGCAGCTGATTACCAATGTAGACTTAATAAGGCTGGAGTCAACTGAAGACGTTGAGTTGTCTTTTAACCGACGGCAGCAGGGTTGATTAGCTAATTACTGCCATGACGAGAGAAAAAAAGTTGTGATTTAGTGTGAGGGGTTTGGTGCCGTTGTGTTCACGGCTGTGTGGAGCTAGCTCCTTGATGCTTTTCTCTTTTCTTTTGTCAGAAATTGGTGGAAGGCTGCTTTGCACGATTTATATACTTTGTCAGATGTCACAACCTTTAACGTTACCTGCCAAGACAAAGATGGAGACCACCATTCATCTTAGATTAAAAACAAAAAAGCACACACAATGCAAAGTCATGAAGACTAGAATGTTATGATATGAATTGTTTCATGAATATAAATCAGTAAGGAGAAGAGAGAAGAACTACCATGTTGCTTGAATCAACCTCATCAGCATCATGGTATATCTTATTTATATATATATATGTGTGTGTATATATATATATGTGTGTGTGTGTGTGTGTGTGTGTGTGTGTATGACTTGTATACTTGGGACTAGTGAATGAAGCTGCACTTCTTGTGTCTTTAATCAGCCCTTTCCTAAATCTGGAAGTAAAGGTAGTGGAAGTGTACACTGTAGTGGAAATCTCCAGCTGCCACCCAGTGTACTTGACTTATCATCCTCTACTTCAAACAGACTGAACACTTGGTCCACTTTGCATTTGCCCTGTCACTGTTGTTTGCTGAGTTATGCAGCCACAAGCTGTCATCCTCTGGGTCCTCTTCATTGTGGGAACCTCGGCCCAGTCCAGATATTGTTATTCTGAATAACATCAAACATCAACATAGTGCGTGACCCTCCTTATCATTCAGTCAAGGATCTAAAGTTGAGCTATTTGTGAATGATCTGCTGCCTTTTATACACTTGTCTATTCCATAGCAATACGGTCTACACATTTTAAGTGTTGGGTCTAAATAGCTGACAATGTTATCATAATGATATTTCTATATTGCAAAACAAAATGAATAAGAACAATTGATGTGGAATGAATGTAATGGTTTTTTTTTTTTTTTATAGTTTGTTGCCCACCGTTTTGCAACTTCTTAGTGTTATATTTGCAGCATAAATTGCCCCAAAAAGGGCTCAACACAAACTTGTAGAAGTAGAAGGTCAGGCTGGCAACTGGGCTGCAGCTTTTGGTTGCCCAAACTGAAAATATGGTTGCCATTTTCATTCACCTTATATTTTGAGTAATTAGGATCCTATGCAGTTCAGCATCAGCTTAATAATGAAAATGTGACATAAAAGAACGAAAGCTTTCTTCCTGCAGCTGAACAAAACTCTTTGTAGTTTGTGTTTCATCAGTTGGATTAGTCAAACTATTCACCCCACAATCAAGCAACTTCATTTGCTTTACCATTGTCTCTAAAAAAAAACCCACACAAGTTAAGGTTGTGATACTGGGCTATATAAATAAAATTGACGTGACTATCGTTCAGCACTACAGATTTGTAATAGACATTTGTTGTGTTTGTTATGTGTGCTGGAGGCAGCCTTCCAGACTAATCAGTGTTTGGGTGTCAGAGGCCTCCCATGACTTTGCAGCAGGTTGTCCAGACCTGTGTGTTGTTCCACAGAAAGGTCATTAGCCCAGCGTGACGACCTGGCCTGTGTGCTTGGTGGTGTGTTTTGTCAGGGCCACGGTAAACACAGCTGCACGGCTAGGTGGTGGTGGCCCGGTCACATCAGGGTGCTGTCAATGATTATGTCTTGCATTTATGCATCTTGAATGATCAGGCACCTATCTCATTGTGCTCTACCGTATGTATGCATTGTTGATGCTTTGAAGTAGGATGGCAGTTTGACCCCGTCAGACCTTAGAAAAGAAAAGGAGTAAAACAGACATTTATTTGTTTTCTGTGGTCATTTGAGTAGTACAAAGTCTAAAGCAGACTCCGCTTTATGGTGTATTTGACTATAATGGGACCACAATTTACTAAATGAACATCATGCTGTATTGAAGAAGACTTGAAACTAGAGATTGAGACCATAAACTCATGTTTACAATGTTTACTGAGGGAATAAATCAAGAGAGAAGTAGAGTCATTTTCTCATAGACTTTTTTTATACAATTGGACTTCTTTTTGCAACCAGAGGAGGCGCCCCCTGCTGGTCAGTAGAGACAATGTTAGTTTTAAGACACTCCGCATCTGCTTCATTCGGCAGAACTGGAGGTTGCCTCCTGGTTAGACCCAGCCACCGGCCCGCTGTTTTGAAACCAGTGTAACATTTAAGCATGGTGGAATTAGCAAGCCAGCTAACTAGCCAGCTCTCGGCTAGCTCAACGCTTTAACACTACACTGGTTACAGAAAACAAGCCCAACAGTCAACGTGCTTTCTTATGCTGTGAGAAGAAAGAAAAACTGTGTTCAGATTTCCCCCTAATGTTAGATTTTTTCCCCCTAATGTTTGATTTTGATCCCCTAATTGACTCATGTACATGAATATTACTGATATTTAAATATAGGAATTGATTACCTGAATTATGGAGCTGGTTCATCAGGTGAGGTCACAATGAAGGAGGAAAATGGTTCAAAAGTCAAAGGGGAGATGTACAGTCAAGTGGGCTTAAAAGGAACATCAGTGAATTTATTGATGCAGGCGTCAGGCTCCAGCGCAAACTTAAATGCCATTCATTTACACGGCATCAAAGGATGTTCAATGTGTGTATCGGGCCAGCAAACAACCGTAATTGCATCCTATTCAAGAAGCCGGTGCAAATACAGTATTGAGGGGGTGGTTGCAGCAGTATGAGTGGTACGGCAAACTCTCTACCAGTTGGAAAATGTGTTTTTTTTGTTGTTGTTGTTGTCTTACTCTTATCTGTCTTACCAGGGGAAATGTATCACACACTCCCAGTTTACCAGTCCATCCCTTTCTATTTCACACCCTCTCCCCTGACTTTTAGCTCTCTCAGCTGAGCTGAAATACCAGGATGCTTACCTCATTTCCTCCCCACTTGAGTGAAGTGTGGGAGGGAGGAGGAGGGAGGGAGGGGAGGGGGGCAGCTGGAGACTGTACTGGCTTTGTTGGGGTTGGAAACTTTGTTGCTGTTCTTCTCCCTGTCGGCCAGCCTTGCCTCTCTTTGTACGCTGGACAATGCCTCCCCTGTTCACGCTGCTGTTGTGCTTCTCGTTTGCACCGTTTCCAATCCTTTGCATCTTGCAGGGTCAGATTCAAAACGTAATGCATGACCAATACACTTGTATTTCTCCTCTGTTTCAACAACCATATACCGTGCAGTCTCCCCCCCCCCCCCCCCCCCTTGTTTTCAGCTAGTTCCACACACTGGTGAAACGGAAGGGATGCTGTTTGACTTTCATCCCACATCAGTCAGTAGCCGTTCGGCTCGCCTGCCAGCAGGTTGGCTCTGAGTCCGTTCATGATGCAGTGGGAAGCCTCTCTAATGCAGTGACTGTCCCAGCCCCCGACCATCCCAGGAATGTGCATAGAGGCAGCATTACACAGGAGACAGACGGGCCAGGAATGCAGTCGGGCTGAATACACCGGCTCAGCTGCTGCATTTTTCACTGTTCACATTCCGGGCCTGCCATCACTGTTGTCTCCCTGTTTCTATACCTGTACTTGTCCTTCTTTGAACCTATTGTTGTCTCTGCTTGCACCTTGGTGTATCTCTCATCTCAACTAATAGCGAACTATTGAGTCTTTACTGGCTAAGTTTAGACTTGTGCTGAACCGTTTATAAAAGATAAAAAAAAAAAAATGTCCATTGGCAAAGGTTGTTGCAGGTTGCATTGGCACCTGGTACTTTTGGTATGACCTTGTGAGAGGTTCCAATCGAGCTGACCCTGCAGAACACTGACTGGCTAAGGAGATTCGTCCCTAGAGTCGCTACTTACGGGACATCCTGCGCAAATCCAACCTTTTTAAATAGCCACGCTACCATCCTGTACTCCACTGTACGGACATTCCTCTGCTTGGTTTCCCACAAAAGGATCCAGCAAGAGAACACACAATGTTGTTGTGTGTATGTGTCGGGTTGAAGATGATGTTGCGACAGTTTCACGCGGCGCCGCTATGACGATTGTGGGGGTACTATCTGCAGTGGAAACTAAAAGCGAGTCATGCCGAGCCGCACCGTGCAGTTGAAATGCGGCACTGGTAGAAGAGAATCTAACTATCAACTGAGTGGAATATGGGCATTCATCTGCACATCATCACCCAGGGTGGTCCTCTTCTTGTTGTTAGACTACGGAAAGGTGCTGATTTCCCCAGGAAAAGACGAGGCTTGGATATGGAGAGGTTTGCCCTTTGTAATTACTTTTTCGTTTAGAGTCGGCCTGGCCAGGCTTATGTTTAACCAGCGTGTCAACATGGTTGGGAAAGAATTCAGTGGGAACTTAAAGAGGTCTTAACTCATTGTTTGGTTAGTCGGTTTGTTTTATGTGTACGAGTCTGTGTTTCAAAGTCATTGCGAAAGATGTTCTTTTATGTTGAGGGGACCACTTCGCTCTTTTCGACTATTTCACACACTACAAATATCTTTTGATTATCAAATGTAGTTTATCACTTAAAGTAGATGCATGTATATGCAAAGTATTAGGATAAATAAATGGTATAAGATATTGATTTCACACGATATGTTATGCAAAGCTAAAGATACAGGGAACTAGGTAGGGTGAGTAGGTTCTAAATCTCCCCATTACTTGGGCAAAACAGTTAAAACATCCGGTTTTCATTGAGTGCGTCAGACCATATTTTACCATAATGATGAGCATCAACATAATGGAAAATGTTCCAGTTTTCAAATGGCAATATGCCAGGCACAGTTTGTCCCGCAGTTGCACCCCAGTCATCAAAATATTAAGCCTTTGAAATGAGATTTTGTATGTTATATTGTATAGTTTGATCAGTAGCTTGGTTCACACTTGAGGCTAAATCCCTTTATTTTTAATTTGACATTATACGGAATACTTTTCCATATTCATGTAGGTAAAGATTTATAGGAGAGATTTATTACAGGGGAAAACGATAAATCCCTGCTAGAGGAAATGTGGGTTGTTGCATGTTAGAGTTGGGTGTTCCGTGGTTCTCAGCTTGTGTTTAGTCGTTCTCTCCCAGGCTGCTGCAGCAGGTCAGCTGAGGTCAGCACTGGATCTCTTCTCTCTGGAATGCTCAATGAACTCTGTCCCCAAGGAAAGCTCCGGCTCGTCTGCCAGCTCTCATCTTTCTGTCTGCCTTCTTAGTGCGTTGTTCTCGTGCACACACACACACACGCACACATATGCTCACAGAAATTCTCACGGCACTATTATTTACATTTATTTCTGTTAATGCTCATTTTCACCATACTAAGAGGCCTTTACATACTGCGGCTACTATTGTATATCGAGAGCTTTTATTGTGGAAGGTAATAACCGAAGGAGTGGATCTGGTATGCACTGCTTCTGTCGAGTTGTAAAATTGCAGATAGGCCAGTTTTGATTATTAGGTACAGTGCTGGCTTTACTTTAATGTCAGCTTCATATTTGTCTTATGCACCTGTGGGTCTGTCCACAGCTAATCTCGCATTCTGCTACATAATATTTTGGGTCGAAGGACCTCTTCGCGGTTGCGGTGACTCCCACTTTGTCAAGATTATCAAGATAATCCTAAATATAGTCCCAAGTCACAATACTGTTTAGCTTGCTGTCATGGTGTGGAAGTTAGGAATAGTGCTTGATTTAAAGGTATTTACGCAGCTAGAGAGTGAAAAAGACATTTTTTAAAGCATATTTTGATGATTATCGGGATAATATTGTTAATCGTAATTGGCCAGGAAAATTGCGACATGAAATTGTCATATCGTCCCATGCCTCTGTCAAAATGTAGTCCAGGCAGCTGCACACAGGTTGATGCACGTAATGTTGACCCAAAGTTCACACGTACTAGTTCTGCCTGAAAACTTAAACCGTTCAGCCTTATGCTGTTAGCAACATTTGCTGAGGTTAGCACAACAAGCAGACTGGTGTGCGGGTTGGTCACATTATAGCGAGCTCAATGTTTGATATATTTGTATTTTTAAAATGAAAATTAATGGCCAAAGTTGGCAGTTGGCAAAATGCTTCCTCAGTCCTCAGCAGGAGGATTTCGTCTGTCGCTGACACTAAATACAAGGAAACGTATCCTTATGCATTTCCTTTTTTTTCGTACTGAACTTGAACCGGGCTGTGACTCCTAAACCAGGGTATTAACCAAATCGTCTTCTGTGTCCTGTGACACTCAAACATTTTATCATCTGAGGTTCAAATAAGATGATCGATGTCAGAGCCTCGATTCCAGCATCAATATTGCTCAAATCTGTCCAAACGTGTACAATGAAAACAGATCCCAAGCCTTCCCTCTGGACGTAGTCGCCTCTTTTCAGCAAAAGTGTTTGTTTATAATCCTTAAAAGTATATTATTTCGTCCTTCTCTCACAGCGTCATTAGTGAGCCAATACATGAGTGACGATCCATAATCTCTTGTTTGAGAGGTCGGGGGAGGGGGGGATGTTAAGTTATGGAAAGTGCTCTATTTTCTCTCCTTTTCTCTTTCTGTTAATTTTTCTTTTTCACATTTCTCTTTTAAACATGCCACGTAATCGAGGAGGGGAAATGCACTGTGTGGAAAGCTGCCAAATGACAGGAATATGTCCTGGAGGAGCTAACAAATCCTCAGTTTGCATTTGCCTCTCCCTCCCTCCTTATTCATCTCTACAAAGGGTTTTTTCTCTCAGTATTTTTAGTCTTACTATCTCTAATTTTTTCTTGTTTATCCTCATCTTACCCTTTCCTTCATTTCTCTCTCTGCCCTCACTACTTTCTGCCTCTCTGAGCTCTCTCTCCCCCTGTTCCAGGCTCACTGTACTTAAATCGGCACACTCGATGAGAAAACCTTTACCGCTGACCACAGCCTGCAGCCGATGAGCTGACATAGGTGATTGATTTTGTGAGTGGGACCTAGTCAGAGTCTACCTGCATCATCAGTCCTCTCACCACGCGGCTCTCTGCTCAGCAGCGATAAGCCCGGCCGGTCACGCTGTGGCTGATTTAGATGCGGCGGTAGCCTTGTGACAGACATCAAGGTCATTACGAAGCACCTGACCCACGATCGTCTTTTCATGGTTGAATGAAAACCATTAGCCTTTCACACTCTTGTTTACTACATGCTGCACCCTCATATCTCACTCGTAGTACAGTGCACCTGACAGCAGTGCTGTTGGATTACAGCCCTGCTGGTGGACAAACGCACGACATTCCACTGGATTTCTGTCATGGTCTTTTGCTGCTTTCCTCACCTTTTTTGTTGCATCTCAGTGTTTTGTTGTAAAACTGACTTTTCTGTTAAATGTCCGTTCTTTAAAGCCCACTGTATCGGTCACTGTGTGCACTGCAGACTATTAACAAACGTGCTTTAGTATATGGTGTATGGAAGAATAAGTGTTAACCTCCGATTCTGAAGAGGGAAGCCAATGCTTCATGTCTTAAAGCTGCATTCTCTAGTGTCCACCAGGGGCGACTCCTCTGATTGTATAGAAGTCTATGAGAAAGTGACTCTACTTCTCTCTTGATTTATTCCCTCAGTAAACATTGTAAACATGAGTTTATGGTCTCAATCTCTAGTTTCAAGTCTTCTTCAATACAGCATGATGTTCATTTAGTAAATGATGGTCCATTTAGAGGTGTGTGTGTGTGTGTGTGTGTGTGTGTGTGTGTGTGTGTGTGTGTGTGTGTGTGTGTGTGTGTGTGTGTGTGTGTGTGTGTGTGTGTGTGTGTGTATAAAGCAGAGTAGTGCAGTGCTGGTTGCAGCTGTAGAGGTGCTGCGCTTAGTGCTGTTTTTGATCTTTTTGGTTTAGCGGTGCAGATTGACACCGATTGACTGTTGAGGTTGTTTTACTGCCGCTGCAGTAAGTGCTTATAAAGTATGCACATTTACAGAAGGCGTGTGAGAGCATGCTCTGCAGGCCCCAGCTTGTGTGGTAGATTATTGGTGTGTGTCCCTTGGCACCACTCGCTGTGCGTTTCCAACCCCAGCATGGTTCATTGCCAAGGTGTAACCAAAGACACCGATAAACACACACATTCAGGGGCATGGACACCCAGTGAGCAAGCTGCATTTTTCAGTAGCAGCACTCTCCCTTAAAATAACAGACAATCATTCTCCACCTCTCTCATCACCACTCCCCAGAAACACAACGCTCAACACAGATGCAGAATCACAGGGAGCACAGGTCAGTGATGGGAGAAAACTGTGGGACAAACCTATGGTTCAGCCCCCCCCCCCCCGAGAACAGTTCATACTGGTGTTTCTGTCGTGGGTGTAGATGATCTTGACTCTTACACGACTGTTGATTTGTAGAGGTTGTAGCCTCTGAAGCCGATCCGTACTTAAAGGCTGACCGGGATGCTCCAAGCTTCGACCGTGGCCGTGCTTATTGTTTTTATTTTTTACAAATAGGCTAAACCTATTACCCTGAAAAATCCCAAATAACCCATGAAATTAGGAAAATATATCCAACATTATTCATGATGCATCAAAGTTAATTAGGGAATGCTAATTTTGAGTTGCGTAAAGATGCAAATGCAGCGGTTCTTGCTGTGACACGCACAGCCTGCCACCAGAGAATACAACTTTGTCAAGCAGAGATCTGTTCCTGTTACTGGCAACCGATGCTCGTAAAGAAGACGTTCTCTTTTCCTCTGTGTGAGTGAGTCAAAGAGATTATGACAGTGAGTCTGTACCTTCTTTTTAATTTTTTTTTTTTTTTTTTAGTAACACAGTCTCTAGACAGACTAACCTATAGTTTCTTTGAAAGCCCGATCAATTAAAAAAAAAAAAGCTGACCATGACATTACAGCAACAAAAAAAAGTAAACTGTCAGGATGACAGAATTTGCAGACGGCTCGGTTGATTATTGTTCTTTGTGAGTTGGCTTCTCACAAATGAAGAAGTGGTGAGGCACTCAGTCATGTCTGTTGTACAACTACAATAACCGCTACTGTACATGTCTTTTCCTCCGTGGCACATTTTTAATAAGCTGGCGATGCAAAACGAGCATGTATTCTATTGAAATGTAACAGACCTAACCTCCAAAAAACTGGCATTGGTTCTGGACTGCAGCTTCGTTGGCCTCTGCAGTTGTGCACTGCTTTAGTTTGAGGTCTCCCTCGTCTTTGGCTTTTTGTTTCTCTCTCTGTGTGAAATTCTCAAGTGGTCAAGACGCGCTAATCAGATTGGCCCCAGAAGCCATCTGTACTGATATTATCACTCTGCGTGTGAGTTGCTCAAACACGATTTCAGATACATTTTCATGTTTGGTCATACAGGAAATTGTGAAATGATCCGATCCAACCAGCGCAGCTCTGTCGAAATTCAGAGTGCAAGCTCACGTCTTAGTAGCAGATCTTTAAGGAATCCAACATATTAATCTAGGTCTTTGTTACTGTGAATTGTTCCTTAAATCCTCTGCTGTTTTAAACCCTATTTTTTTTTAACAGTGCTCTGGCCCTGTATAGCTAGATGATGTGGTGTAAAGATATATTTAGTTATATATAATGAATAGTTTGTTAGACCATTCCCCTTGACATTTAACACCATTTTGTTTTAAGCTGATTGATTTCGGGCTGTGACTTCATTTATGTCCCTTAAACGTCCTCATGTCACCTGGAATATTCACAGAATAAAAATGGCGTTTGCTGTCGTCGTCGTCGTCTGAAATGCTGCTGCAGAAAGCAGTCTGCCGAGGCAAAGCCCTGCTGCATTATCTTACACTTCCTCCTGTGTGCCGCTATCGGCAGAGGACAGCCTGGGCCGGGCCTTGTCTCTGTGGATCTCACAGAGGCATCAGAGCGCCGTCCAAGGTTGTCAACCTTTTGTCCTCTCTGTCCTTGGCTCTGTGACCGACGCGCTGATCAGCTACGCAAAAACCTGCACTCTAAAACCAGCTGTGATATCGACTGAGCAAAATGGCAAGAACCAGCAAATACATAGGAATACTGCACAGGTTTATTGACTAAGCATTGGAGGCTCAGAAGGAGGGGGTAGGGCAGAGGTGTGGATGCGTTAAATAAATCATGAAGCCCAATGTCACTGTACAATCCTCTGGTTCATCAGTGAAGTGTATGAACTGCACTGCAGAGTTCATTCTCTACAAGCAGTGACGAGCCGAGCGGCGGACCCATATGCACCTAACCTAACCCCATGCTGGTTGAACGTGTATCGGCAGTTCAATACGTCCCGTGTATGAAATATCTGTCCTCACTGCGCTGCATTCTTCTAAACTTTGCTGATCTGGCCATAGGTCACACCTCTCACTCCCCCCTTCCTCTCCTCACAGTTCTCTTACTCGCAGAACTGAACATCCAGTAACTTAAACTATTTTCCTTTTTTTTGTTTGATGCTGTGACTGCAAAACATTGCCATCTGAAACACTGAGTGTTTTCACATCGTCAGCTGAAGAGGATTGTGATGCCTTTTGCAACAAGCCACCTCTTATGCTCACTCCATGAGCAACAGGCCGCAAGTCATGTTCAATGAAAGCCGGTATCACGAAGCTACAAACTGACGCCGTGACACTTGCCGCCATGTGACGCGCTACAGTTCAAAGTTTTTTTTCAGCGCTCTAACGACGCAGCAAAGCGCCGACCAATCATATGTTTTTGTTTCACCATTTCTGATCCCCTTCTCTCTCCCCACATTTCCTGTTTCGCTCCGTCCTAAAAAAATGTAAAAGTGAACATAGCCTTTAATTCGACATACAGCTCCCCTTCACTGGAACAGGTTTGACCGTCTGTAGCACAGTAGGCTTTAGTGTTGATAGGCTATTACTTGTGATATGCAACCAACCAGATAGTGCTGTGGAAGGACCATTCAGCGAGACTACAGACAGAGAAAGGTGGTTGCTTCAGAGCCAAAATGGCGTATTTCTTTTAATGAATTTATGTTATTGGCAATCAGATTCTGTAAAACAAAGATTCCAATATGGCGCAGATGATAAGCCTATAACCCCTATTATAAATGTTACGATAAATGAAATGCACTGGCTTAATTAATAATGTTCCTTCTCTCTAAGAGATGCAGACTGTGATATGGTTTATTGTATTAGGTTGACTTAAATGAAAAAAATACTAAAGCGGTCTTTAGTCTTTAGTGATTGAATGAATCACGACTTCATTGCACTCTCGCTGTTTATTGAAATTGAATATGAATATATATTAAAATCTCTCCCTCCCTCTCTTCTCTCCCACTACTTGTTTTCTTCTCCCTTCTCTTTTGCTCTCTTCAGGTTCTGTTGCGTCAGTTTCGCCGTAGGTGACCCCCACCCCTCCGCCAAAATCCGGCTGTTAGATGTGACCACGAGGTTGATCAGGAGAAGCCACCATGTCTTAAGCGCAGACGGGCCCTCCGGAGCCCTGTCCCCCCACTCTGGACCGCCCACCCACTCCCCCATCCACCACCTCACCCCTTCCTCCATCCCCATCCCGCTCCCGGACCTCCCTGCACATGCGAGGGACAGGCTCCCCAGCCCCGGCTCCCCGCTGGCACACCCCTCCCCTCCCCCCCTAGAGATGAGCCTGCAGAAGCACCGGCAGCTGGCGGGCGGGGTGATGGGCTCTGACCGGGACCTGCAGTCCACGGCATCCTCCATCTCCCTGCCCTCTGTGAAGAAGGCCCCGAAGAAGAGGCGCCTCTCCCTGGCCTCTCTTTTCAGACGGCGGGGTCGGGAGTCCAAATCGGCGCGCCAAAGGTCCAGAGAGCTGCAGCACCCTGGACCCATGGGGCTCGGAGGGGTGGACGGCATCGCAAGCATAGAGAGCATCCACTCTGAGATGTGTAACGACAAGAACTCTGCCTTCTTCTCTGTGGCTGGGACCGGAGCTGCCTCTTCTTCTTCTGCTGCTGCTGCTGCTGCTGCTGCTGCTGCCTCCACCTCATCTGCCTCAGGGCCTTCCTCCTCCACCTCCTCCTCCAAGGTGGGGGGCGGGGTGGCGGCAGAGCTGCTGGAGTGCCCGCTGTGCCTTCTGCGCCACTCCAGGGACAGCTTCCCGGACATCATGACCTGTCCCCACCGCTCCTGCATCGACTGCCTACGCCAGTACCTGCGCATCGAGATCTCGGAGTCGCGCGTCAACATCAGCTGCCCCGAGTGCTCGGAGCGCTTCAACCCACACGACATCCGCTTGATCCTGGGTGACCGGGCGCTCATGGACAAATATGAGGAGTTCATGCTGAGGAGGTGGCTCGTGGCCGACCCCGACTGCCGCTGGTGCCCCGCGCCGGATTGTGGGTAAGAAGTGAAGTTAAATACAAGGATGCATAAACACCTCCACAATAACAAACACTCACACTGATCCTCTAAAAGCCACAGAAGCCTTTAAAAATATCTCTAACTACTTAGTTAAGGATGTGATATAAAGTGTGTACCCTAGCAAATTAAAGACATTTAGCCAAAGAAATTCAGTCCATTTTTTTTTTTTACTTAAACCCCCCCCCCCCTCAATCTTGTTAACTCTGGGTCATAAATAATCACAGGATCACAGCACAGAGGGAGAGTGACTTCATTCTCTGCTCAGGTAGACATTAGTCCACCATATCTTTACGTAACAAATAGTTGTTTGCTACTACGTGCACACATGTAGGGCCTGTTCTGATTGGTTACCACATGGTTGTATAAAAGAACATTTGTGGTAAGTAAAAGATTAAAGCCATTTTCTTACACCAACTACAGGAGAAGGACTGAGGGGCAGACACGCATATTAAACTGAATGTTTCTATTTTAACCTGTCGCTCACTTTGAAAGTGACGCCACAATGGACAACCAGCAGCTGATTAGTGAAGTTGAAATGAGGAGTTATCTTTTATGATGCCTCGTTGTTGAATTATTTCATAATTTTGAATTAATGAAAGTGACTGTGTGAATCCCATCATGCAGTGCTTTCAGGGAAGGTATTGAATTATTTTATATATTTCTTTTAACTAATTTAAATACATATTGTAATTTGCCCTGTCATTCCCTACCTGCCTGTCTTTCTCTATGTATTTGCTTCAGTTCTATGTCATACTGACTGCGTGTCACCAAACAGTGATCCAGTAGTGCTGGACTGTTTTGCTGTGTAATCCCCTTTTTGAGTGACAGCTCATTGGCTTGCTCGCCCCCCGTCCCTGTCCCGTCCCCCTCACTGTCACCGCAGCGTGACTTTGTAGAGGCCCTGCAGGGTCCAATGGTAACTGCGTCTCACTCTAATCAAATCAGCACCTTATCTGTACAGAGCTGTGTTGAGCTGGCATCTGTCTAAAGTGTATTTTCTGCTTGCTCTTCAGAACTCACCAGTTAAGCTTAGTTTACGCCAGAAATTGGCGTAATGACAGCCGGCGAGTGGTCGCGGCGCTTGGTAGCAAATATTTCTGTGTTAAAAGCTCTATTTACATGTCATGGGATTATACAATGAAGGCCAATTCACTTTTCTTTTTTTTCTTTTTTATATTGATAGTAGGCATTAATTAGACATTTACAGATGTCTTTCAGACAATGTACACTGCGTGTGCAGATTTTCAGATGATGCTCATTATAGTTATACATATATAGAACAATAAGTAAAAAAATAAACAAAGAACAAAAAGAAAAGTGATCTATTCTCTATGGTACGTTCATCGATTTCTGAAAATATAATCAGGTCTATGGGGTGTTATGTATGTAACCCATTTTTCCCAATATGACAAAAATTGTTCCAGTTTGTAGTTGACAGCTGTTTTCTCCATTTTGTAAATGTCCATTGTAATGTCCATTGTAATGTCCATCCATGTATTCAGAGTGGGTCTCTCTTGTGACAAGCATTTCCTGGTAAGAGTCTTTTTGCCGGCTGCCAGAAGTACATTTATTAAATATTTGTCTCTTTTTGACAATGTTTTAGGTAAATATCCAAGATACATGGTCTTACTTTCTAGAAGTATTTCACCTTCAAAAATGTTTTGATACAGTGTGTATCCCTCTCCACTAGTCTGTGATAACAGGGCAGTCCCCAAAACCATGGTAATGGTTTGCATTGTGGTTTCCACATCCTCTCCAGCAATCAGGAGGGTTACTATCATAGTGGCATTTCTGAGAGGCTGTAATAAAATACTGTATCACATTTTTCCTCCCAAACTCTCCACGTCTGGTCAGCTGGTACACTTCCATTGAAATTTTCATATTACTGTCCATTCTTATTATTTGTTATTGTCTTGTTATTCCTCCCTCTTTCTCCCATTTTGTTTTAATATAAGAGGTTGAATGTGTTTGTACAGATATTTATACAGTATATACATGAGATGGTTTTACTGCCTATATCTGAGTTATATGCTTTTCTAAACGGCTCTATCAGATATGTACTTGTGTACTTGTGTATCGATAGAAGTCCTGTTTTTCTAGTGAGTGTTTCTCTTTAAGAGTTTCAAAACTTAGCAGTGTGCCTCCTTTCATTATGTTGCACATGGCTGTTATTCCTGTAGCTGTCCAATCCTTAAATCTAGCTTCCTATTTATTTGTTGTGAAGTCATAATCATATGCACACCATTTAAGTGTTACCATATCTCCCTCTAGTTTGTGTTCTCTTATAATGGTTTTCCATACTTCACCCATGACTTATCCGGAGGATTTATGTGACTTTGTAGATTATCAGCTAGGATTGCCTGCATGGGGTTGGAAGTTATTTTCTCTTCAATGTATTTCCATTGAGCCCCATACGATGGGTTGCACCAGCATATTACTGCATCATCTGTGCTGCAAAATGCTAATCTCTAAGAGAAGGTAGGCCCCATCCTCCCTTTTCTTTAGGTAGTTGTGAGGTTTTGAGACAGACCCTGGGTCTTTTTCCTGTCCAAATATACCGAGATAACATCTTGTCCCGTTTATTAAATTGGTTTTGATTAATCTCCATTTGAAATAGATAAAGGAGTCTGGGCAGTATATTCATTATAATGGATTCAATCCTCGCAGTGAAACTTAAGAAAGTGATTAAGTTCCATCTTGCTATGTCTTCCTTCATTTTTCTTATTAGTGGATCATAGTTATATTCTGCAAGTTTTGTAAGATCTTTTGTAATATTGATGCCCAGATATTTGAAGGATGTTGTTTGCCATGCAATGTATTTATTTTCAATTTCTCTATAGTTGGCTATAGTTGTATGAGAGTAACTGGGTTTTACCCACGTTAATCTTGTACCCTGATAGTTTACCATACTGTTCAAATGACTGCATCAGTAAGTAGGTAAAGAGTATGTTGGTTGCCCCAGGTAGATCAAAATGTCATCTGCGTAGCAGGCCAATTTGTGCGCCGTCCCTTTAATGGTAATTCCTCTAATATCTTCATTTTGTCTGATGTATTGAGCTAGCAGCTCCAAATATAATGCGAAGAGTAGTGGTGACCACGCACAACCCTGTCTTGTACCTCTTTCTAGATTGAAATAGTTTGATAAGTGTCCGTTGATTTTAATTGTGGTGGTGGGATTGTCATATAATGCCTGAATAGTTTTAATAATTGTGTCATGTAGACCAAATCTGTGAAGGACTCTATAAAGAAAAGTCCACAAAGACCTTTTCTGATCACTATTGCTTTGATCTTATTTTTTTGTATACGATCCATAATGTGTAATGTCCTTCGTATATTATCTTGTGTTTGGCGTTGTTGTATAAACCCTGCTGGTCATTATGTCTCAGCAATGGGTAAAAACTCCTCTAATCGTCTTGCTATGATGGAAGTGAATAATCTATAATCTATATTTAGAACCAATATTGGTCTAAATGATCCACATTCCATTTTATCCTTGCCTTCTTTTGGAATAGCTGAGATCATTGCTTCTTTCCAGCAGGGTGGTGTTTGCGCCTGTTTTAAGGGAAGTACCACAGGAATCGGCACATTTTTAAATTCCTTATACCACTCTGCCGTATGACCATCTGATCTAATTTGAACCTATATTGCAGATCTTAGTTCATCTTTCGTTATATCTGCCACCATCCCTCTATTGTGGTCTTCATTTAAAGTGCGAAATAGAGAATTTTTGTAAAAGCGTTGAGTTTTCACTTTTTACATTTTTTTTATCACTTTTGTTCTTGGATCCCTAATTCTGTGAATTGTGTTTTCTGCCATCTTCTTTTTCAATTTCCATGCTAGTATGTTTATTCATTTGGATCCACTTTCATAGTGTCTCTGTTAAAGAACATGAAGTTTCTCTTGATTTTGCCCTCCGTTCATGCTCGGAGTCTGTGGACTCCACATTCGCCTTAATTGAAGATGCATCTAGGTGGCGAAGATGCATGTAAGAACGTTGTCGGATAAAGTTGGAAACTAATTTTATTTTGGACACACCATAAGCATGTAAGCATGAACCACTGAGATCTAGTGACATAGTGAATACCAGGCACAGAACACATCGCTGTTTGAACAGTTGTACTTTGGTAGAATCGTGATCCTCAAGCCTCCATGAGCCCGTCTCTATCGGGTTTAAAACTCTCACTCTGTCTTTGCCGTCTCTCTCACTCACAGCCATTTCCTTTTCTTCCAGGAATTGTTTGAGGTCAGCTGGTTATGAATCCCATCAGACTTTCTCCAAGTACTGTTTGTACCTTTATTCATGACGCCAAAGTGACCTTGAATACTTTGTTTTGAGGGATGTCCTGTTCCTGACCGTGACCAGAAAAGAAGCAAATTTATTTTGATGGTTAAAAAAAAAAAAGAGAAAAGGTGAGAGGTGTAATAGGTTTAGCATAAAAGAATGTGAGACTGTAGCCTTGGATGAGCTTCCCTGCTCTGCTTTTAGCTGGAGTAGGTCCTCTCTACTGGGCAGGTCAGTATTGGCATAATTAATATTTCAAAGAAATTACAATATAGCCAAGATATACAGATGTTGACCGGGTGTTTCCTGGCTCAAAAGAAGGCCGAAGTGTTGCTATACTAATCATGTGTACCCTGACGGCATGGCCTTCAACTGGCTAAAGCAAATCACCTTTTACAAGCAACATGTTGTAGGAGTTCTAATTATTACAGGATTGAAGAATATAAGAACTGTTACAGGGATAGTCAGTGGTAGTGTCTGTAATGTGAAATCCTGGATAGTAAATGTTCATTTGCAATTTCTTTTAATTCTTTTTACTGGTCCCAGTAATATTTGTCCCTAAAATGTAATATCTAGTAGCATATCACATGACATGGTTATTAATACTGATATACTTAATATCTTTAAACAAATGGATCCTGCTGGAAAAAAATCTGCACCAAAGTAGATCTATCTGTGAAGTATTAAAAAGATATAAAACAACAACAACTTCTTACTTCCTAAATTAAATCATTTGCTTTATCAGCAGTATTTGTACCAGTCGTGTTCTCCGATGTGTTGTAATGTAACTAATAGCATAGTAACTAGTAACTAATAGCATGTTCGTCAGATGTCTGTTTGAACTACTTAATGTTCTTACATTTGTCCAGATGGCAACAGACGCACAGTGGCCTTGTAGTTCAGGCACACATGTAGAGGTGCATGGAGTTTGCAACAGCATTTATTAACCCGTGCGGGTTAATAAAATGTAATAAATATTTTATTTATATATTTATTTATTTATTTATTTATATTTATATATATATATATATATATATATATATATATATATATATATATATATATATATATATATATATATATATATATTTATTTATTTATAATATAAAAGAAGATTTTTCTTTTTTCCCCCCGTAAGCAGCAGAGAGACTGCCGACCCGGCTTTGCCAGCCAAAAACGTTGTCCATCCAAAAACACAGAAAAGGCCGGTTTAGCAGCACCTTTACCGTGCCGATCATGATACGACGCCATCACATGTTACAAAGGAAGAATCCACCAAGCTTGTTAAAATAGTGTTTTCCATAAAGACACCCGTCGCAGTTTTGTCAAGAGCTGAAGGCGGGACAACATTTGACGGAGGCAGCCTCCTGGTGTTCTCTATGGTAGGAAGTATTGATATTGTATTGATGGGCTGGTCTTCTCTAGTCTTGCTCCTTTCAGTGTCACTGACACTGAGCAAAGGCATTTGGCCTTCATTTAGTGTCGTGGTTGACTGTTGGCTCCAGTTTTTTGTGGCGTGTTCACCATAGTTGCTGTTAGTTCACTGTTCTTTGTCAATTTTATAGGATTGGAAACTTTACAGTAGCAGTGTCAGTTTATTTCATAATGTACGTGTGTCTGTGGTCAGCTGTCTGTTGACTGTAACTCTACAGTGCAATGGTCCTTTAGAGAGTCTTTCTTTCCTCTATTACGTCCACATTTGTCAGACAGCGAATGTGTATCTTTTGTGGTGGGAGATTAGATATTATTTTTGTCCTTCCAATTCATTTTTTTCAATATCTCTGCAGCTTTTCTCTCTCTGTCATTTCCTCTTGCTTTTTCCTCTTTTGTGCAACTCGGAGGCTTTGGCCAATATGACGCAGTGTATCGCCTCGTTATTTGTGTGCATCGTGAAAGAGAACTTTGCACAGAAGGCCCATTTGGACCGATGAACCCCTCTTGGAAACGATAGCTTCAGCCTTTCTGTGATTTGGCCCACATAACCGGGTGCACCTTGTACAGGCTTCAGAGAGGTTCTGGGCCTGAGCCCACTCATCCAGCCAGCCAAGTGATTCCTGGGCCAGGGCAAAAAAAAACAACTAAGAACTTTTTACAGCATTTTGACAGTGTTGTTTTAATCTGATGCTTTTGAATAGAATACAGTTTATCTCTGGCTGTATATCTTGTTGGTCACTGCTATGGTAGTCGGATATAAACAATGTTAAACTACTTTCTTTCCCAGACTCTCTGGTAGGAAGGATTTGTAGTTTTGACCTTTTTTTAGAAACAGGACGCTGGTGTTGGTTACTGTTATTGGTGTGATACATTTAGGGAGCTTTAAAATTGTGAAGAGTAGTAAAAGAGAAACTGCTGTGGTCTAAACCGATCTGGTGTTCTGTTGTTGTGGCAGCACCACAGCCACGGCATTCTCTCTCCCTAACATCTGTCCAGTCTTCTTCAGTCCCTTGGTCTGATTTACCGACAACGATTTTGAACAAGATTGACCCGTCTCTGCTATTCTTCACAGTCTGCATTCTAGACTCAATCCCTCAGCAGAGTAAAACGATCCGCAGCAGAGGAAGTCTCCCTGGCTCCCCACGGCTCTGTGATTGAAACCTTATCTTGGATCGGTCACAGAGGGGGACCGGGAGGCTCCAGTCAGATCCAACTACGTAACGTGCTCCAGGGTTTCCCTCGGGACACGGGCTAGCCAGTAGTTTGCAGCTGTCATCTTTGAGCAGATGGACTTTTCTTATTTCTCTGAATTGTCTCTTCGTCAGCACTACCTGCTGTTCTGTCCCGCCTCGGCTGAAAGCGTCACATGTCGCATCACGTCACTCTGTCAGGGGCTCTCGCGGTACCGAGTGTCATCTAGATACACATGCAATTTAAGAAGCTGTCGCTACTGAAGGCACCAGGCAGACTGACAACAGCTGTGGACTCCACTCCAGAATCTTCTTAACACAATACAACTGACCCTTACAATGTTCTGTTTAGAACAAGATCACACTTATCATGTTCATTTACTCGCTGATGGTCTGGACAACAGTCTCACATTATAGCCTTTGTTGTGCAAAATAGCAGTGCTGCCCTTTAGGTTCCAAGTTTTTTAATTTGTATAAACGAATTGTTTCTTGTGAGCTTAGTGGCGGAGGTAGCAAGGGTAGACGACATCCGCAGCACATGGCGAAAGAAAGATTTGTTTTTCAAAAGATGTTGTTTAAAGGTGCTAAATTCGACATTCACGTCATTAATAAAGCAGCAAACGGCTATTGTCTATGTACAGATATAGTGGAGTGACGTCTGCGTGAGCACAGAATCGAGTCACACTCCAGTGTGTTGTATTTAGAGCTTCTTTGTGCTTTGTTTGCATAGACTTTCCAGTGCATCACTGGTTAGCTCACAGAGGCCTCTGCACTGCTCTCACACGCCGGTAAAAGCCGACGTTTGTTCCGACCGATGATGTTGTTCCCTAAGCAAACGTCTGGTTCCTCAGGTTAACATTGTTAGCTCTGTTAGCTCTGTCAGCACCGTTGGCTGCGAGCCGCCGGCACCACCGTCGCCATGTTGAGAGCCGTGGTGGAGGCAATAGAAATGCTCTGAATTCCGTACAGAGAACCGTTTTAGTGTGAAGAGAAAGGCTTGTCAGTAGTAATTAACGATGCTAGTTTTCTCCACAGCACCAGTGGATTGTGAACCAAACAGTGAGTCACATAGACTATATATGGTGCGTCATGGGGGAGTTTTACACCGTCATAGATCAAGATATATTACAACACATTTACCTGAGGGGAGAGACACACACACACACACACACACACACACACACACACACACACACACACACACACACACACACACACACACAGTGTCAACGCAGTGATTGAGGACGGACAAAGCATCATCACTCATGTCAGCAGTACTGACAGCCTCGAGATGCATCACAGCGCTGATGAAAAGAGGGAGACAGAGTGGTCTAGTTTGCCATTTTAGCAGCTCACTAATGTACTGTCAGTATAAGAAGATGGATCCAGCTGGTGTTTTTAAATGGACCCCAGCTACATCAGTATCAAGCATTATTAAAATGAACAGTTCTGCATCGCCTCTTTTCAAATGTGGACCGTTGTCTGTACCTTTTTTATTTTATGTGCACATACTTTTACTTATATACGCATCACTTTCTTGTAACTGACATTTTGGCATTTGTTATTGTTTTCATTTGTACTTAGACACAAATTTAGCTTTTTCCTGTGACCTCGGTGCATTTAGACAAAACTCATTCTGCGAAGTCATTGTGTGGTTAATCGTAACGCCTGCCTGAGAACATTGTTTGTCTCCCACCAGGTATGCTGTCATCGCTTTCGGGTGCGCCAGCTGTCCAAAGATCACGTGCGGCAGGGAGGGCTGCGGCACAGAGTTCTGTTACCACTGCAAGCAGCTGTGGCATCCCAACCAGACCTGTGACGCGGCGCGGCAGCAGAGAGCCCAGAGCCTCCGCCTGAGGACGGTCCGCTCGTCCTCCCTCAGCTACAGCCAGGAGAGCGGCGCTGCAGGTCAGCCTGCTCGTTTCTTTTTCCCAGTGTTTATGCCATGCATCAGGATCTTTGTATCAAGTGTAATGATGCGGGAGATGGATTGGCAGCATAGGTCAGAACCATAGACTTTATATACGAAGTGGACGTAGTCATTATGACATCACCCATTGGTTTGTGGACTGCAGTTATGAAGCCTTGAGTTTGGCGATTTTGCTGTCGACATCTTGGTTTACGGCCGTCACCATGTTGTTTTTTCGCAACCAATGAACGGACATTACCATATTTTGAATGCGGAGGAATGACGTAGAAATGCCATACGCGGCTCAGGTAGCGGCAGCGACCTGTCAATCACAGTAAGCCCGCCCTAAAGCATACTCCTCTTTATGGTCTAAATGGACCATAATTTACTAAATGTACATCATGCTGTATTGAAGAAGACTTGAAACTAGAGATTGAGACCATAAACTGTTTACAATGTTTACTGAGGGAATAAATCAGAAGAGAAGTAGAGTCATTTTCTCATAGACTTCTATACAACCAGAGGAGTCGCCTCCTGATGGTCATTAGAGAGAATGCAGCTTTAAGACACTTCAGCATTGGCTTCACTCAGCAGAGCTGGAGGTTGCTGCCTGGTCAGAATGCTGTGAGTTGTGACAACTATTTGTCCCTTTTACTTAACTGCTTTACAAAGAGACAAATAAATGTTTCTTTTTTTTCTCACCATGATGAAGTTTAGAAGACCTAACCCTGACCGTCCAGGCCGAGTTTGTTTGTTCGATAGCAGACAAATGAATTCTATCTTGCACATTGAAATCCTGTTCTCTTTCCGTCTCTCTCAGCCGACGACATTAAGCCGTGTCCGCGCTGTGCCGCTTACATCATCAAGATGAACGACGGCAGCTGTAACCACATGACCTGCGCCGTCTGCGGCTGCGAGTTCTGCTGGCTCTGCATGAAGGAGATCTCGGACCTGCACTACCTGAGGTCAGTTTGTCGACAGGCATGCACACAGACTGTTGTTTTTTATTCATTGATTTTTGTTGCTGTGAAAATGTGTCACTTTTATTCGCTGGTTTGGTAGGTTGATCAGAGTTTTGGTGCCCCTGTACTGGCAGAGATTTTGAAACCTGTACAGCAAGTTTCGTTGGCCTGCCTCTCTAAATTCATCAATAAAGTATTTTTGTGACGGCCATAAAGCCTGCAGCACAGGGAGAAACATTTTCCCGTCAGTTGTGTAACATGGGATGAAAACGCTAAAGAGCTATTACTGTTACTGACTGTATGACGCTCAGCCCCCATTGTTTTCTCTCTTAATCTCCCCCCTCTGCCTCTCTCAGTCCGTCAGGCTGTACTTTCTGGGGGAAGAAGCCATGGAGCAGGAAGAAGAAGATCCTTTGGCAACTGGGAACACTGGTGGGCGCCCCCGTCGGCATCGCACTCATCGCGGGCATAGCCATCCCCGCCATGATCATCGGCATCCCCGTGTACGTGGGGAGGAAGGTGAGGCTCCGGAGACCCGTTCATGTGAAGTACTCTGGAACATATTTCTGTTTTCCTGCTCAGGGTTTTCTCTACCTGAATGAGGCAGAATATTGACAGCGTGAGCGTTTTCAGTTGTAAACATAGTGTTAAACAACCAGGCATATCTCAATCAAACACACTGCATCAATCAGTAACTAAAGTACATTGTAAAAACCAGCACACATCATGTACTTTGTATTCTAAGTTATCTGAAGCCAGCTGAGGTCGTGTGTGTGTGTGTGTGTGTGTGTGTGTGTGTGTGTGTGTGTGTGTGTGTGTGTGTGTGTGTGTGTGTGTGTGTGTGTGTGTGTGTGTGTGTGTGTGTGTGTGTGTGTGTGTGTGTCATTACAATGAAATGAAAGCATTCAGACTCTCTAGAATTCCCCCTCTCGAGTCTGCCAAGAAGAAGCCAGCAGAGCCAACAAACGTTTCCTTCCCCCGACAAAAGCAGACCACATTCGGCAGTGATCACGAGTGAAACATCTGAGCATGAATCACCTCCATTCCTCATGCGCCCGGATGAATGTAGCTGTTCGGCTCTTGATTTTGTTTTTTTAATCTGCATCCTGGAGGAGCATTACACCGATGCAGTCTGGTCACGTCTCACACACCACTGTTACGATGATAGTGAACGAGCAGCCTTTGTTGGTTGCAGTTGAGATGTATATTTATCGTTTTTTTTGTTTGTTGTTTTTGTTTTTTTGTGCTATTTGGGGTTCAGAGCAGCAGAGAACTCTGTCAGCCAAATCAGTTGGAAATAGTTTGTCTCAACTTCAAATCTAACTTAACAACTGTACATTTTGGGGGGTTTTTCTTCCGCATCTTGTAGTCTCTAGATGTGTGCCAGTTTTTAATAGCTTTTTTTAAATTGTCTATTGATAGTATATTAACTCAATTTAAAA
Organism: Cebidichthys violaceus; assembly: GCF_023349555.1. NCBI lineage: Eukaryota > Metazoa > Chordata > Actinopteri > Perciformes > Stichaeidae > Cebidichthys > Cebidichthys violaceus. The sequence goes on from NW_027176927.1 coordinate 8,761,801, forward strand.
TGTTTTCACTGCTGCTGGCAGACTTTGATGTATCCTCAAAATCTAGCCAGCTGTCACATAGTGGCTGGTTACTGCAGCGTGACGCCACTCTGGCCTGGTGGCTACAGTGTGTGAAGGTATTTCTGTTTTTACCAGATTTACTTTATTTGTTTATTTTGCTATGACCACCCTCTACCATAAAGTGTGTGAAATGTAAACTGTAATAATAACGACATGCTAGTTAAGAGAAGTTCCTGCGTGTCTCATCGTTCCCTTTTTCTCTGTCAGATCCACAACCGCTACGAAGGCAAAGATATCTCCAACCACAAGAGGAACCTGGTGATCGCTGGTGGAGTGACCCTCTCTGTCATTGTGTCTCCGGTGGTGGCTGCAGTCACTGTCGGTCAGTCTATTCTCCAACATGCACTACCTCCTTCTTTTCATCTCGGTGGCCGCGGCCAATAGTGTTTTTGTGAAATGACCCGGAAGCATCTAAGAGCTGGTTGGATTCTCTAAATGCTAAAGGAAAGGTGCTTCAATGCCCTCTTTTCTTATCACCTTTAGCATAGGATATACTGGACCATTCTTTTCTGAATGGAAAGGAGATAATACCATCCCATAATTCCTTGTGACGTTTAAAGCGACGCACCATTCTGCCGGCAGTAACGTTGCTGCTGTTTTAATTGTACACCTTGGATAAATTGAAAACATCCGTGTGATTCTATTTTGGACAGTGTTGAATTTGTCGCTCATCATTTTCTGTGTGTTCTAAAGAAGAAGGAAAAAAGAAAGCTTTCACCATTGCATAGTGTAAGTGCAGTCATTACATTACATTACAGTCATTTAGCAGACGCTTTTATCCAAAGCGACTTACAATTCAGTATCTATCTACACACCGTAGGCACAGCTACAGGAGCAATTTTTGGGGTTAAGTGTCTCATTGACATGAGACTAGCGGAGCAGGAGCCGGGATCGAACTGCCGAACCTCTGATTGAAAGGCGGCCCTGCTCTCCACTTAGCCACGGTCACCCCAGTCAGACTCTCCCTCACATCTTTCCTTGTCTTGATGTTTTCTTCAGGTTAGGGGAAGACAAAGGACTGTTGGACAGCATGTCCCTAGCTCTGTATGAGCTCTCTGCATGCCCCAGGATCTTTATTGACATATCCTTGTTTGACTCTGCTAGCTTCAGGAATTTCTTTTGTTTAATCTTAAGAGTTCATATTTGGCAAAAAGTTTCCTTTCAAAGGCATGAGGCAAAGGTTTATTATTATTTTTACAGCGTCTTGGTCTAATATGTCCCTGGTGTCTCTCTTTCACCCCCTCAGGCATCGGAGTTCCCATCATGCTGGCCTACGTCTACGGCGTGGTGCCCATCTCGCTGTGCCGTAGCGGAGGCTGCGGCGTCTCCGCTGGTAACGGCAAAGGCGTTCGCATAGAATTCGACGACGAGAACGACATGAATGTCGGCAGCGGGGCGGCTGCCACCGGTGAGCTTCAGTGTCCCCGCCACCGTCGGCCAACAATAGATAGATAGATAGATAGATAGATAGATAGATAGATAGATAGATAGATAGATAGATAGATAGATAGATACTAACTTTATTGATCCCGCGAGGGGAAATTATTTTGTTTCAAGCAGCAATAGGTTCCAGAGCAGCAATAGGTTACAGGTATAAAAATCTTAATATTATATATAAAGAAAAAGAAAAATACAAGAAAAATACACGTCACAATACACAACATATACAATTATAATAGAGTAAAGATGTTATATAAAAAATGCACACTATATACACAGTGAATAGAATAACAGAATAATATTAAATCAACTAAATAAACAGTAGTGCAGAGGTTTAACGATTTGATTTGGCCCGAGGTGATTTGTTATAGAGTCTTATAGCGGTAGGCAGGAATGTTCTTCTGTATCTGTCCGTATGACAGCGGAGCTGGATCATTCTGTTGGAGAAAGTGCTCCGCTGTCCCTGCAGTAGGTGGTGGAGAGGGTGGTCCTGGTTATCCAATATGGATAATAGTTTCTTCAGTGTCCTCCTCTCCACCACCTGTTCCAGATAGTCTTATATAGAATGGTCCTTTTTGCTGACAGATGCACTACAGAAATCAGCTGCTGGTTTCACAGATGTCAAGTGTTCTTTTAAAGATAACTGTCCTCTATGTGCCAATTCTGTGAAACCAAAAGCCCACGGCTTATTCTAAAAATGTCCTCTTGCTGAAACTTTTTGTACATTTATATTTCCTCAGAAACCCATTTTGTTTACAATTAGAATTATAATTTATTCTGACCACATCATTTTGTTGATCTCTATATTTTTGAATGTTTTCTCATGAACACACTTTCTGTGTAGATACTACGTCAGTGGCAGACACCAGGAACAACCCCAGCATAGGCGAAGGCAGCGTCGGGGGGCTGACGGGCAGCCTGAGTGCCAGCGGCAGCCACATGGACCGCCTGGGGGCCATCAGGGACAACCTGAGCGAGACGGCGTCCACCATGGCCCTGGCCGGGGCCAGCATCACCGGCAGCCTCTCCGGCAGCGCCATGGTCAACTACTTAAACAGGTACCGAAACAGAAACGCACGCCAGGGGCGCTTCAAATGTTGGTGAAACTGTTTTTTCCTGCATTGTCTAACCCCCCCCCCCCACACACACACACACACACACACACACACACACACACACACACACACACACACACACACACACACACACACACACACACATTGTTGTCAGGTTGGAGGTGCAGGCCGACGTGCAGAAGGAGCGCTGCAGTCTGAGCGGCGAGTCTGGAACCGTCAGCCTGGGCACAATCAGCGACAACGCTAGCACCAAAGCAATGGCTGGATCCATTCTTAACGCCTACATGCCCCTCGACAGGTGAGAGACGGTTCATTATATATTCATTGGCATTTGTGTGTGTCTGTGTAGCTGCTGTCCTCCCAGAAACATCCAGTAAATCACATCATGCGACTATACGATGTGATCAGGACTGTTGAAATACTGGCAGAAGAAAAGCATTACGTTATTTTAATTTTAAACTATTCTTTGAGCATGTGGGTTGTCTTTATTGTTGATGAGAAAGGAACCAGTATTGATTAAAGAAGCATTAAGTGATGCTACAACAAGCCTTTTGAGGCTCATTGCTTAGTCATGCCACACACACACACACACACACACACACACACACACACACACACACACACACGCACACACGCACACACGCACACATGCACACCCAAATACAGTATATATATATTTTTTGTCTTGGTCTCATGCTTCCCTCTTCCTCCCACGTCCCAGAGATGGGAACAGTATGGAAGTCCAGGTTGACATTGAATCCAAACCCGGCAAACTGCGGCATCACAGCGGCAGCAGCAGTGTTGACGATGGCGCCCACGCGGGCCGCTGCGGCTGGACCTGCCCCTCCAGCGGCTGCACTTCCTCGGAAGGCAAGGGAGCCTCCGCCAAGTGGGCCAAAGAGGCGTCCTGCTCCTCCTCCTGCAGCTCGGGGGGCAAAAAGAGCAAAGGCAAGCTGCGCAAGAAAGGCGGCGGTGGCACCAAGATCAACGAGACGCGCGAGGATATGGATGCCCAGCTGCTGGAGCAGCGCAGCACCAACTCCTCGGAGTTCGACTCCCCGTCGCTGAGCGGCAGCCTGCCGTCCGTGGCCGACTCCCACTCCAGCCACTTCTCCGAGTTCAGCTGCTCCGACCTGGAGAGCATGAAGACGTCCTGCAGCCACGGCTCCAGTGGGGGCGACTACCACACGCGCTTCGCCACGGTCAGCCCCTTGCCCGAGGTGGAGAACGACCGCCTGGAGACCTGCCCCGACTCCTCGTCCTCGCCGCAGGGACACGGAGCTGTCGTCGCCCCCCACTCCCCCACCTCCACCACCTCCTCCCTGGGCCACGGCGCGGAGCTCTCCCCTCTCTGCTTCATCACGGCGGAGAATGTCAATCTGGTGTGCCCTGCTGAGCTGGACTCTCACAGCAACGCCAGAGAGCTGCTAAAAGAAACCAACAACAACCACCAACCGCCACACCCGACCCAAACCCAGCAGCAGCAGCAGCAGCAGCAGCCCAAGAACTCCTGCATACAGACCGACATCTGAAATCTCAATTAAATGCTGCACAGATGATATTTTTTGTTAACATCTTTTCCTCCACTGAACTAATGATCACAGCTTTCAGTTTAACCTGCGTTTTCTTTTATTCCCTGAGTAAAAACGGAGATCTGTGTGTCCACTGACGGCCAGACGGCTCTTTGGAAGTATTATTAGGCAGCCATGTACGAAACATTAAGGTCGTGAACGCTGGTGTTTCTCCCCGTGCGACCCGCAGACCGCCCAACGCTTCTTTCTTTTTTGACAGTTCACTCACTCGCCACTTGTAACGGAGACGGCTCACTGATTGGGTCGCTGTCCTAACGGTGTGCGTGGGGGTTCAAACAAAACCACTGTGCCGGTTCTTTGCTAGTATTTGATTTTTTTTTGGGCTCTCCGATGCGGATGCAACACCATGCAGGAATCTTAATGTTACAGCTTTCCAGAAGCAAACTCAAAACAGGGTCCAGGCAATATGATTCACTATTTCCTTTTGTTTTATGTTTTTCCCCTTCCAAATGTATTAGTAACAGAAGAACCTTTGTGTTGTCTGTATTTATTTTTAGACTTCTTTGTTTCCCCCCAGATATTTGTCTGAAATTAACCCTCCAAGGTATAATTGTAAGGCCTGGGCTTAACATCCTACATCAATTTAGCGCTAAAACCAGCTTGTAACACAAGTGAGGATCTTTAGAATGAGAGGTGATATTCTTATCAGCTCTCTAGCAACCACAGAGTTTACACCTGTGGCTGATGTCGCCAAAAAACCCTCAGTGTGCGTTTCTTTTTTAGCGCTAAGATGACTTGGTGAAACCCGGGCCTCTTAGGTTTCTGTGGAAGTGTGATGATGTGTTGGGGGGGGGGGGGGGGGTTGAGAGAGCGGTCTCTGGAAGGCCACGGTTTTCAAAGATAATGCTGAAAGTCATTATATTAAGAAATTAACCAATGGGTTGGTTCAATTCTGTGAAATTGTATAAAAGAAAAATGTTTTTGTCCTGTTCAAAGGTGATTTATTCAGGCTGATGGCCTCGCCTCACCGAGTAAGAGAGAGCTCTGATATCTTTCTTCGTTAACTCATGGTGCCTTCAAGAAGCTGTTTGTGTTCTCTGTCTCCACTGTGTCTTCACCACTCATTCTAGGTTGCAGACCGTCTTGTCTGTGTAGGAGGGACGCTCATTCACACACACACACACACACACACACACACACACACACACCATCCATACTGTGGTAGACATGGTAAATGAAGACTTTTCAATTGCCTACCAAAGACAGCACTCAGGCTCTTGTTAAATCTTATACCTTTGAATTGTCCCCCGTAGACCCAGTATAGCGCGTCCTTTTGTACACCGCGGGGGACGAATGAGGACAAGCCCCGGGACTGTACGGACATACAGACTGCTGTTTTTCTACATGCTCCACAAATGCTACGCAAATAACCGAGGCCGGCAAACGGCCTCGAGGCACCTGCACTGTTACCTGTATTTCTTATAACATCGATGTTCTGCAATGCACAAAGTTTAATCGGGGTGCGTGTGTTCTGGTTCCCCCTCCGTGTTGATTTTTCCCGCGTTTCCCATTTTGCGTTGCCGCCCGGTGCTGCTGAGCAGACTTTGACGTCAAAATCCGTTTTCAAGCACATTGGTGTGTGCTTTAAGCCCGTCTTCACTGCTCAGTGGTCGGCTTCGTCGAGGCCACTGAGTCTGCTCAGGTGAACCTCTACCAGGTAGGTGAAAGCACCTTGAATGCTATTTTGACCCATGTCTGTTACCGAATGAACACAGTTTGGTCTCCCCCACATTAAAACAAAATGGCGTTTTTTTGTTCGCCCTTCCTCGGGTTGGGTTACTCGATACTTCACCAAAACTCCAGTTTCTTGATCCTAATTTTAACACTAGTGCCAGATATAATTTGTAATTTGTGCAGAATGGCATACGGTATTTGTATATTTGTTTGGTAATTTGCTTTACTATATGCGTGTAAATGCATATCAGAAAAATAAAAAAAATCTATATGAAATGTTGCTTCCCGTCCTGTTTTTTTTCTGGTTCATGCAAGTACTGTAAATGGGGGGTTTCATTTTTATTTTTTATTTAACTATTTCATTTCATCTCAGCACAGAGAAGAAAACATATTTTTCCAGTTCATTGAATAGCCCTCTGTGAATACTGTACACATTTGTTTTACATCTCTACTGAAATGCTGAAGTGAAGAGAAACATGTGAAATTATTGCCTCTCGCCCACCAACTTCTCATCCTGAATTTAATTTGGTACATTCATGTAGAATTGATAAAACATTTGAAAACAAAGTGTTTTTTGATTCAGGCAGACGATTTTTGGAATGTACAATAATGAAATACTTAAAGGGACAGTTCACCCCTAAATCAAAAATACGTCATGTAACGGCTCACAACTAGGTCTGTGGATAATCTTGAGTTACTCATGTTTAGTTTTTAGAATTTATTTTTTCACCATAAGCGGAGTGCCCTACAGCCCCGTTACATTGGAGAGAACGCAGAGGAGGCAACTCTCAGCAAAGGGCTCTGGGCTGATAAGTAGCTCTACAGATAAGAGGACAAATATGTATTTTGGGGTGAACTGTCTGTAATATCGATAGAATGCCTTTTAAATAAGCAAAAAATATATATTTTAAACAGTTACACGCATGTAGCTAAATGTGTTAGGATTTATAATGCACAAATCCAAATGATTAAACATTTTGATAAAAGCTACAGAGTGACATAAATTTACACCTTTAGGAGTATCACTCCAAAATAAGAAATAAATACCCAGCCAAAATAAGTCCGACCCCTAGTCTGAAATCTAAGGCACACATCTCGGAAAGATGCTGCTTCTCTCCAGTGTGTACACATCTGCATGGCTGAACTGCTGTGAGGAAGAATGTGCAGATGTGCGCTGGCTAAAACACTGACGTCGCTCCTTATGGAGAAGGAAACAAAACACCAGCCTAGAGAGTGACTTGACATTAGAACCCGGATCTGCTAACTGCATAGCTGAATAAACACAAGAGTATCGGAGTCATGTAAGGTTACAAATTGTATTTTCTCCTACAACATTGTCAGTAGATATCGGTCCAACAGATGCGGTTCTCATACTGCACAGAACAGCAATAATGTCATGCCTATGTCTCCCACAGAGAACATGTGGTCATAATAAAACTGTTTTATTATCTTTATGCTTTCGACCCACATTCGCTCTGTAGCGCTTGTTCCTTGGTAAGTTAATATTCAGCATGCACTGAATATTATTTCTGATCTTAGCTGTGTTGGACACAAGTTCATTTATCAAACGACTGATATCGAATTCTGACCCACGAAGCTCAGTTCTGGGATCGTGAGCCCGTCCTGAGCAAACTCACGTGAAGGGAAACACTTGCCTGTAGCCTTACATAACATTGTACATTAGACCCTATTTATCAATGCCCTAAAGTGAAAGGTCCATAGTATCCCGCTGTCCGCCTGTTGCACAATGCAAATGGTTAGTGGTGGTACAAAAGTAAATCTGCATAGCAAAACGTTCTGGAGAGAAAAAAATATATTCCTTATCCTGTCACTCAAAACGTACAGAGATCAGATCATTTACAGCACAGACCAGTGGAGTGACCGGGACTCAGATCCGCTGTATTGCTTTGGGGCACATTCTGCAGCTTCCTGCCTGTTGTGTACTCAGTTCTTGTGCAGTGTTTTTGCATAGAATCCAGGAGTTGTAATGGCGCGGCGGCGCATGCAGCGGGGGAGCAAACGGGCGGGCGGGTCAGATGTATTTGTTGGCCAGATTCTGAACATCGTTCTTAGTGAACTCGGAGCTCTGCGCGGCAGACAGATGCTCGAACAGCTGGGTCATGTGGCGACGCTCGTCCTTCTCCAGCAGCATCAACACAACCTGGAGAAAACACAGCATCAATTATCAGCAGCTGGGGACAAAGTGGACTTACAAATAAAATATAAAAGGCATTTTCCTTTGAAATTTTCAAAACCTATAAATGGGACATAACATCCGTATCTTACCGAGAACCTGTTGGCGGTGTGCAGATGGTTGAGGTGTTGGTAGACCAGGTTGGGGTCTTTCTCCAGGAGGTGGGAGTCCAGCGACTGCATGACGAAGCTGATGGTGTTTCCATCCAGCTGGGTGCTCAGCAGCTGGGGGAGCATCTCCGGGGTAGTGGAGGCCAGCAGGTCAGCGCAGGCCACAGTGTCTCCGCCGCAGCGAGCTGTGTTCAGGGCCTGGCCGAACTCGTAGGCGTTGGTCGGCCGGAGGTTGATGGCGGTGGCCTCTCCTCTGTGACTGCCCCCTGAGTCGGTAACGCTTGGCGTTTTCTCGTCGCCCTTAACCTTGAGAAAGATGAGAAGTGACTGACGCAGATTTACGACGGTAGACGTGAGAGAGAGTCGAAGAAGCTTTAGAGGAAAGACGGCAACTTTATGTGCATACTGCATTCGACTTTAACGGAATGAGAGAGGCCAGAAGGAAATAGGCAGGTGTTGTTAAGCCGGGAGCACATTCTGGCAAGCCTCAGTTAATTATTCCCACTCTTTATGAATCCTTAGAATTCACCTCCTTTTGAATAAATGATTTGGTTTTGGTACAGTGATCTAGTCTGAGGTGTACTGGCTTTTAATGCAGCACAGCACAGAGTAACAGAGCTGGAGAGAGAGAGAGAGAGAGAGAGAGAGAGAGAGAGAGAGAGAGAGAGAGAGCTATAACAAGCACTTTTGACTATGGCCACTACACCAACCTCTCCACATATCACCTAATCCACGTGTATCTACCTCTGTGATGGGGACAGTCTTTCTGGGTTTGGCCGGTGAAGCGTCGGCGTTGGCCAGACTCTGTCTGAGCAGCACTGTGACCTCCTCCAGCTCCTTCTCGGCCTCCTGCACGTTGGGATCCTGCTGCAGCACCTCCTGCAGGTCGGAGCTGCACGCCAGGTAGTCCTGGTGGAGGGACAGACAATATATGGCTTCATGAATGCAACCAATATATGCAAGTGGCATTCATTAAATGATTTCCCCCTGGTTTTAAATGAACACATTTCCTTCTGGGCTTTTGTCATCGATGGCCAGCTCTCTTCACCTTGAGGCCTTTATTAGCCAGGGCTCGTCTGTAGAAGGCCTTCTTATTGGTTGGCTCCACTCTCAGTGCTGCGTCACAGTCCTGCTTGGCCTCAGCAAACCTCTCCAGCTTCAAGTAACACAGGGCTCTGCAAACACACACACACACACACACACACACATCACTTGGGATTTTTATATTTGTCACCAGCAGCTAATTGGATGCATGACTAACAGCTATCATGAGTCTGTGACTCATCAGCTGTGAGTCAGACGTGATAATAACGGCTGGAGGCATAGACTAGATGAGACACGAGATAGAATTTTCATTAAAGGCAGGTTTTGAAAACAATTCTGATATTTTTGTTGACATTCTCATTACATCCTGACAGCAATCAATGAATCGAATGATCTGACAAAAAACAACAACAAAAGAAGTGGTATCTGTGGCTGTCGATAGGACCGGATCAAGCTGCACTTGACGGGCCGACAGCAGGACAGAGACCAGGACTCTGGTGGACCAGAGGAGGAGGACTCTGTGTTTACATCGTGATGCTTGGTGCTCAAACACAGTCAATGGTGATGGACAATGTGTTTCCTCATGTTGAATTTTTATTGTTAAGATGTCGGCCATATGATCTGCCCAGAGAATTGTTTGTGTTGCTGCTGTTTACACTCCTCCTGATTCAAATTCAAAACTTGCTCGACAGGAATGTACTACCGTTCTTTTTGTTTTTCATGTGTTTGTTGTGTCACAAATGGGCTGTAACTGAACTGCGTTGTGCGACCCTGTGTTGCATAATAAATGATCCTTGAATAAGCCCGTCCAATCATATCATAGCGGACTACCTGCCCGCCTTCCTTGGCGTATTCTGCCTGTGCAGTCGACTAGCTTGTAAGAACTAACAATAGTCTTGTTTGTCGTTTACGTTACCTGATGATTATTTTGGGGGAGTGGCTTTGGAGGGAGGCCTGAAGGGAACGCGCTGTCAATGTTGCCGACTTTCTCACTAGATTTAGCGGCTTGTGGAGCTAGCGTTGCTAGCTACTTTCATTGGAAAATAGTTGGCAACAATGGAATGTTTTTGTTTAGGTTGGATATATATATATATTTAAATCTAGTATATTCTTGCTAGTTTCTCAAGATTACCAACCCTAGCTTTAAATGTGTTCAGTGTTTTCAGTCTCAGCATGTGTGTGTTTGCTCTGGTGTGGCTATACATACAATCTTTTCCACAGCAGAGCTCAACACACTCGCACACAATAGGACACTGATCTTGTCAGCATCAGGGTTTCCTCTGTGACATGATCAACAATCTACCTACCATTGTAAAAAAGAAATGGGGGGTCTGTTGGAGAAATAAAGTCCGCCCTGCCTGCTGCATGCACACTGTGTCTCTTTAGATGAGGATAATATGATAGTGGTTATGAATGGAGTCGGGATGAACGGCGCTGAAGCAGGCCGCTCTGCTGTTCTGTTCCGACTTACTCAACAATACACGCTGATTTACTACCAGCGACTGACTGATGGCTGGTCGGGATCAGCCGCGGAGCTGAACAGGTGGGGATAATTAATCAGTGTGTTTGTATTTATCCAAAAGGAACACGTTGATTTTTCTGGGTGTGTTCTGACATTCCTGCTTTATTAGGAAATAAACCACGGCGAGTATGAGGAACCGAAAGTGGAAGGGACCACAGCGGTGTCTGTGCTTGTTCGTGTGGAGGCGGGACAGAGTCTCTAACCTGTTGGTGTAGATAGCACACTCTTCCGGCTTTAGCTTAAGGCATTCGGTGTACTTTCCCTGTGCGTCCTGGTATTGGCCCTTCTTCACAAACTCATTCCCCTCTTGCTTCAACGCCGTGAAACGGACTTCTGCTTTCCTCTCTGGAACACAAAGTAAAGTGGTGGTTACTCACATGAAGAGCAATTCAATTCTCCTTTCTGTTGAATCCACATTGACACTTTCAATACATGTCAGTTGACCTCCCTTTTACGTCTAAGAAAAGTCTTCTCTGCTATAAAGCTTGAGGGTTAAACCCTTAGAAGGAATGCTGTGCTAGCTAGATGTGATGCAGGAGAGTCAGCAATCAGGCCCGGTGTGGACTAAGGGCTAATCAATCTGCCTCTTCTGGGAGGAAAAAGTGTGCCAGCAGGTCTATTCTTCCATTAGAGTTTAAAAATAACAGCTGTAGCATGGCCCCGGAAATAGGACAAACTGCTTGGTCAGTGAGCAGAGGTGACACGTCCACTTCTATAAAAAATGAGGTCTTTAACATTCTCCTCCAACCTTCACCGCAGAGTGAACGACAAAGTGGAACAAGCTGAATTTTGCTGGTCAAAATGTAGTCTATTCTCTTCTGTTCCTCTATCTCGATGTGAAGCAGAAGAACAATTCAGATCCTGAAGCTGAGTAAACCACCACAAGTCCTGCATCGGAATTGTTACCCAAGTAAAAGTATGCTATTTATTTTGAGAAAAATAATGCGAACAAAATTGTCGTTGTGGGTGTCAAACTGTTTTATAACTGCAAAATGATTATTGCTTTGTGTGTCCTTAGTATTTTACTGTTGTAGCTGGTCGAGGTGGAGCTCAAAAGTAATTTCATACACTGTTACATAGCAGTCAAATCTACAACAAGGCATCCTATTCTCTAAGATCAAAGTATGTTTTGTATGAAAAATTTCATTTGCAATGTGACTGATGTCAAGCATACTGTTTAACTTGTTTCACTACTTTAAAGGGACAGTTTGGATTTTTTGAAGCGGGGTTGTATGAGGTTCTTGTCAGTGTATTTCCTACAGTAATACAGTAGACCGTGGCAGAAGCAAAACATGTTTTATACAACTAAACAATAATTTAGAATATTTTCATTGCTTTACTTTGCTCAGGGAGAAATATGGGCTTTAGAAACCACCAGCTTGCCCTCATGTCCCACTATTAATCCATATGTTATATTAAGTTCAAGGTTTACAAGGGAGCCTCAAAACATTTTTTTTAAACAAACCGGCTCGAGCCTGGAGGACCTCTGCGCTCGGCGGCTCCTCTCTGCGGTGCTGCTGAGCTGACAGGGGGACCCGGGGAATGTCCGGAAGGTTCTCCCTCCACTCTGCACCGTCCTGCTCAATCAGCAGCCGGGTGATCCTGGAGGAGGACGATCAGTCAGTACAGGGATGTTACACGTTTTTTTTCCCAAGCATCTTATTGTTAAATCTTGTAGATGGAGTTTCTCCAATTGCATAACAGAGTGAGGACATTGCCCTCTGAGAGCCATAATTAGCCATTAGCTGGAGCTGCTTTTGAACACCAGCTAAACCTGTTAGCCACTAAGTAGACTTTGTGTGTTTGTTCTTTTCATTTGTTGTAATTTAGTCTTCTGATTATGTCACATTGCAAGTTCTTGTGTCTTAGCGTATAAAAAAGAATTCAAAATATGAGTATAATATTATACAAGGCAGTGATAACATATCCAAAACACTTAATGATGTAGTGCGTCACCCAAAATTAAAAATGGATAGCAAGGATACTTTCGTCATAGCTCTCAGTCAATAGCTGCCATGGTCACTGTGATATTCAGGAAGAGTCTGGGTTTATGGGGCCAATGAGGCCATTCCACGTGAATAGGGATGTTAAACATCATTCAGTCCGTTTAAGCACAGGACGTCTCTGTGGCCTCTCAGCTCAAGTGCGAGGTGAAGGCTAATACCTGTTGACGCTGTCGTGCGCCGCCTGCACGCCGGAGTCTATCTGCAGGACGGTCTTGTAATCCACGTAGGCCTTCCGGTAGCGCTCCAGGGACTCGTAAGCCATGGCCCGGCGCAGGAGGGGCTTGAGGGAGAATGACTGCAGCTCCAGGGCTCTGGTTGGTATAAATAGATGTGATGAGACAAGAGCAAAGGATCAAGTCTGCTGCTTTTGCTATAGATCTGTCTACGAGTACTGTGACAGATTTCAAATCGGAAGTGTTCTTGTGCTTATTAAGTATATAGTACTCATGTATTGGTGTGCTGTTGTGGATGTGTGAGTAAACTCACAAAACTCTTCCTGTTTGCCCTTGAAGCTGAATTTTAAGCAAACATACAGCGTATTGAAAGGCTTTCACATGGGAGGTTCCCTCAAGTTATGCTGAGTTTACTACTTATAAAACTTCTAAAGAGATTAATGGCAATCCCTTACAACAGACCTCAGTGCAAATCCCCTCATAAAAGAATAGCGATCTGCTAGTTTGGTATGTTAAATGATGTTAAATGACTGCAAAACACATTGGGAAGCTGTGCTGGATTCTCATGGCACCCAGTGTAAATTAAAACAATTAGATTGACACCCACAGCTAACATTACTTCCCACTCCACGTATTCACACAGTATTACGAGATCAGTGAATAAAGTCTCTCACCTTGTGCAGTCCTGTATGCACTCTTGACTGTTGCCATCTTTAAGGTAGCAAGCTGCTCTGTTAGAGTACAGAGTACATAAATCCTCCGGACTATCAATCCCTGTGTAAAAAAAGAAACAGGGCACAGAAACAGCATTATGTAGCTTACCGATCCATACTGTGAAACAAAATATCTGCAAAAGGGGCAAACCTTTAAATGGGCTTGGCTGTTTTAAGTGTGGCTTTAAAAAGCCTGGGTGTGTTATGAGTCATTTATAATGTTCAGAGGCTGAATCAATCCGTTTGATGTGTTCTGACCTGACACAGAAACTCTACAGAAACATGGGTGTTCTGCTCAACAAGGACATGGATTTGAAGGTTTAGTATCTGCTATGTAGTCAATATCTCGTCACACTATGCTGCTGTAATAATGTAATCCTGTAATGACTAAATGAAGAACTTTAGCATTAGAAGAGAGACTTTAATGGTGAGATACTAACCTAAAATGTCTCTTCTATAGCAGACTAATGAATGCAAGATTATTTTTAAAGCTGCATTCACACACACACACACACACACACACACACACACACACACACACACACACACACACACACACACACACACACACACAATTTATGTGGCCACAAGTCTATGTCTTCACACGCTCACCGTTCTTCTTGTTTGAGTAACTGGCATGTTTTTAGCCACGCTTGTAATCAGAGGTGTGAGGCTGGATGTATCAAGGCTGATATATCAAAAACTCTTTGTTGGGACCTTAAACAGGCAGCAGGCCTACTTTTTCTTCCACTAATACATCCTAATACACCCGGCTGTTACCGCAGTAGCACAATAAGCTCCAGGGCTGACAAGGTGAAAAGGAAAAGCTCATCAAACACCTTTCAGGACGTTTTTCTCCTCACACTTGCTCACACAGACTGCACACAGTGTTTTTCGCTATTCTCACCAGTTGCCCAGCGGGGCTCCATTTTCACCATCACTATCACTGATGCAGGCAAATCGTGCTTATACCGTGCATTACAGACAAGAGCAGCATCCTTCTGCGTCACTAAATACGGTCAGCTTAGCGTGCCACCTCATCAGATGAAATCAGATTATGAATGATGACACGGTGAGGCAGGGCTGATGATGTCCCAGCGACTGCTCCCTCAGAGAGGTTACTGTGACAGTAGAGCATTTACGTTAGTATGTTAGAGGTACAAAATGGGGCATCTGTTTACCAACCTAAACCAGCTTAGACAGCCTGTAAAAGACAGATTGAATGTATATGTTATTGAGTGATGTCCCTTTTTGACAGACCACCACATGTTTAAAGGGTTCATAGAATCTATCCTTATCTCTGCTCTCAGCTCTATTCTGTCTGCATTACATGTAGCCCTCCCTACATCGGACAGATGACGGACCTTGGACCATGTCCAGTCACTTTCCACATCCAGCAGCACAGTGGGGCTAGTGGAGTGCATCATAGCGGCCCACAAATAGACAGAGAGAGTATGCTCGATGGTGGGTGAGCCTGACGGGCGGCAGTTTCTCTTCTCTCCATCAATCTCTCACTTTCTCCCTCTCTCTGGGTGAGAATTATAGCTTGCGGTCCTGCAGATTCAATTTCACAGAGAGTGGTTAGCGCTCATGTGACCTGGACAGACCTGAGCTGAGAGGCTTAGCACCGGGCTGAGGCTGAAACATAAACACTGTCCGTATACGCCACACGGGACACATTTTGACGCATCAGTGCAAAATCACTGAACACACAAACAAATGGCCCGAACTTTTGACTCCTGAACTGTAAAATCTCTCTATATATATATACATAAATAAATATATCCTGCACTGTGATAAAGCATCAATAACTAAATGGAAGCACAAGCTTTATAATTGCAAGGTCATGACCTTTGATTTACGATGCATCGGCCAGTTATAGGACACAGTCTCAGGAGCATTGATGATTACACAGCATAAAGAAATATGCATTCAGACTGCTGTCAGTGGAAGTGATCCTGACATGGAGGAACAGAATAAACTTCCCTCCAATTTAATATTATACACCAAACTACATTGTACACACCATGTGACTGATCTGCCAACCACCTTGGACTATAATAACAAGAACAGCGCCAACCAAGAGGACTCGTCCACCCTACCTGATTCTGTGTAGCCCTGAATGGCTTGTGAGTATTTCTCCAGTGCATCGGCAAATTGTCCATTTTTAAACAGCAGGTTCCCTTCATTCTTTAGCCGGGCCAGAGGTGGGGGCAGGGCTCCGCACGGGGCATCAAGGTTGACAGATTCCCCTGCATTTCCTCCCACCGGAGTTTCTTTACCGCCGCTGCTCTGATCAGCCGGGACTGAAGCTGTCGAGCCTCTCTTGCTTGTTCCATTGGCTGCCTTTTCCTTTGGCTCCTGCCCGACTTTGTACTTGTCAGAGCTGGCTCCTTTGCTCCTCCAGTGTCCATGGTGGGAGCTGTTGAACTCGCTGTGAGGACCCCCGTCACCTCTGCCGTGGGGCTTCTTTTGAGCGTTACCCATGTCTCCCCGTTCGCCAGGAGCAGCTGAGCTCTCCTCCCCTCCCACAGCCTGGCTGGGTTCAACCGGATGAGCTAGAAAGGAGAGGGAGGGGAGGGAGAGGCAGAGGGAGAGAGAAGAGGGGGAAACACACCCACAGGAAGGAGTCAGCGGTTACATCACAGTGGGGGAGGGTTGGACACACATGACATAGAGCCACTTCAAAGAGGGAGTTCCAGGAAGCAGCCACTCTCAACAGTGAATTCTGAAAGCGCTGGGTGGGGGTAGGGCAGATAACACACACACGCATAGACAGTCTGTCACTTTACCCAGATGGCCAAGGGGTGTTTCCTCTTTCTATATAGCACAGACAAACAGAAGGGTTTGGGATGAAAATGACTGCCCTACTATTACGAGAGTTGCTACAGCTTCCTCAGACGTTTTGTTTAAATCAGAGGATTAGAGGGCAAATCCTCCGACAGTGAGGACTAAGTGGGCACACATATACAGATATACTAAAGTCTAGTGTAAAAATACAGAAGACTTCACAAAATACTGGATATGGACAGTACACAGAGTATTCAGCAAGTCTTTATACATTCAAATCAAAATGCTGAGTTCTAATTTCTGAGAAGTAGGGCAGCCATTATGGAATTTTTGATGGGGACTATCGATATTTGAGAGGCTACAGTTTATCATGTTTTTGTCATACATTTTTGATGAAATTAAGTAATTTGATCATTTTAATTACTTAATTTGAATAACACATGTTCTGAGCTCATGAATAATTGTCAGAGTCACACCTTCTGTAAAATGTTCTGAGCAGGACATTTAACATTTGGAAAGTTCACTTTGGTGGAAAAAAACTAGGTAATTACGACACTGATCATACACTCTCTCAAATGTATATCTTTGGCATTTCTGTCCTTCAATTATATTTGACTAGTTTTTGATAGTATCATTGGTCAGGCTCTACTGTGAAACTAAGTGTGATCCACCATAGAGCTATAGATCTACTGCACTAGGTATATGGTTGGTAATTTATTTTTTAATTTTAGATCAGTAGTAATAAATTGTGAATAAGGGATTGTTTGTCTATGCACAGCCTTGATACAATATTTTTCCGCTGAACAACTGCAGAATGCTGCTTTATACATGACACATAACGGATGCTAATTTAAAAAGCTCTTAAAATCTAATTAAACTGTCCATGATGTGTTAAATAGTGTTAAATATAGCTAAGAAGACTTGACCTTTTAAATTGATCACAGGCAGATTTCTGGAGGGATTCATGGAATTCAAACGGTCACTGGCTTCTGTCTCTGTGTCTGTGTGTAAATCAAGGATACATCAATTTGGAATATGGAGGTCCAAATAATCTCACCGGTCTGCTCTGTCTTTGTGTCATCATCTTCCTCTTCTACTTCTTGAATGAGGATCTTCTTGCCTTTGCATTGCAGCTCAGGTTGACATTCCTTCATCTTCTTCTCAGTTTCAGACAGAAGTTGCTAAACCACAAATAATTCACAAATTAGAATTTGTCAACAGTATAACCCAAGTTCTGTTCAGTAAGTCAGCAAAGGTGACGCATACTGACACAACAATCACCCATATACCACTCAGCTATAGTGAATTTCTTGTGTTGCAATGTAAAAGGATCATCTTCTCCCTGACAGTACATTAAAATCACTAATACATAATTAATGGACATATCAACAACGACTACATAAAATGCACCCTGAGCTCATCACCTGCCTTAAAACAACAGTAAAATCTACACCATTGTCTGATTACAGTATATAAGACTAGGTGTGATTATATTAATACCTTGCAGCAGCTGCAAGCTGTTTTTAAGTGTCTGATCTCACACAAATACAGTGACACCTAGTGGTCAAAAAGGGCCACAGGCATTATTTCACCTACAGTGGCTGCAGCATTCTGTGGCTCTTCCCTCAGCACCGTCCTCAGGTCCTCAGCAGCCATTCGGAAGTTGCCCATGTGGTTATAAACAGTGGCACGACGTAGCAGGGCTGATGGTGAAAAATAAATCACGTACAGCATTGACTTTACAGACACTGAAGCCACTGTTAACTCCTGTGCTGTAAAGTTGTGAATGTAGTATCAGAAAACATACCGAAAATTCCCAAAAGGGGCTTCACCTTTCATATTGCCTGGTTCCAGCTCGAGCACCCTCAGACAGTCGCTCATGGCATTGTGCCAGTGCTTGAGCTTGATCTCTGCCTGAGCTCTGTTATTGTACGCAGCCACAGTTGGTTTAATGGAAAGGCTCCTGTAATGGAAGGCCAAAAATAAAAACAAACCTTAATTCATTATGAGGATAATGGACAAACACTTAGAGGCACAGTAAATGGGAATGGAATCAGACTTAAATCATTAAAGAAGTCTAATTAAATACCAGGGAAACACATTATAATCCCCTTAGAAGCTGTGAAATGCTTGCTATATTAATTGAGTTGTTTTAAGAGCCTGACCTGGAATAGTATGCAACAGCCTCCTCATAATCGTTTGCTCTGAAAGCTTCATTGCCTTTGTCCTTTTCGTGATTTGCCAGAGGGAGCTTCTCCTGTTCTGTCAGCCCTGGATGTATTGTAGAGACGACACATTTGAGACACAAGCACACACTACTTTAGTATACACAATGCCTCGCTATGAGCTGCTACTACATTACATGTAGCATCCACTTTGGTCTTGATTTTGGGGTGTCCTGTGTTTATCATGACAGCTGGATCCTTTTTGACCAAATTCCCGTTGATTCGTTCACATTCTTTTTCGGCATCAAACCTGGAAATAGAGCAAAAGATATTTGGGTAAAGGAAGATCCTCTGCTGCTCTAGAGCAGCATAACCTGTTTAACTGTGGATTATTGTAATGAAAGATGCTTAGCTAAGGTGTTTCTTTACAAAGTGAAATGCATGGAAGCTTTTAGGAACAGAGCCTGCAGCTGCTGTAACAGTGTGCTTTTTCTTCTGGATCTAAAAGACAAATGTAGAGACAAAGTGACTCACTTGTCCCATTCTCGATAATCTCGTGGGAGAGTGCGTTTTGAAGAATTCCTCTTTTCTTTTGGAACTGAAGTCTGTGATGACATAAGACTCAATTTGAGTATTTTCCTTAAATAATATAAATGTGCATATTACATCGTTGGAGACCATTTTTACCTGACTAAGAGGAATGGAGCAATTGGAACCTCTTATAGGTGGCATATTTATATTCTGTAAATCATCAAAGACTGACTTCTGTTTTAGGGAAGTCTCCGTCTTTTTGGTTTCTTCTTGAAACGTCTGTAAGTAACAAAGTATTTGATATCAAAATGACTCATTAATCAGGATTGATTTTAAAAACAGAAGCAAATCTAAGATGTGTTGCATGCCTTCATCTCTTCAACAATTTGGCTCCACTCATCATTGGAGAGGCTGGCTGCTGTCGCCGCAGAGTTTTCCTTCCTGAGAGCTCGGCTCCTGGGGTCCAGTTTCTCCAAGTGACTCTCACAGAACTCAATCAGATGAGGATAAATGCCCTCATCGCCGGACCTGAACACAAAGTAAAACGTTATTTTCTGAAAACCCAAATTCCTATTTACAATACTGCATGTTCATTTTGTAGGATGAAAGAATGATCTTAGTGGACAAAAGCTCACCAGCAATATAAAATAGAATATTTGATGAACATACAAAATCAATTTCTATCTTCTTCACACCCTGAAGCTTAGTTATGTAACTTTTACCTAAGTACTCTACAGATCATCTCCAGGTATTTTACATCTTTGCATTTTTCAATGTAGTCATAGTCCAGGTGCTCCACGGGGACCTTTCCGCCATAGTCAGCGGCGGCGGACTGGTCACGAGAGAGAGAGATTTCTTCGCTCATACCTGAGGACAATAACGGAGTCACGTTAAACGGATGGTTTTGTTTATAGCAGACTGGTTCACTGAAGTTAGCTAACGATAACCCAAAATGAAGCTAGCCTATGTTAGCTTAGTACATTTAGATAGCGTTGAGCTAAAGTGTGATGAAGTAACGTGAGTTATTCCAATTTTTGGAATTACCGATAAATCAAGACAACATTGTCACTAAGGACATGTTAATATTACGCATTACGTGTATAATCCTTGTAGATTATACACGTAATGTTAACTTATCTTAATGCTATTAAAGTTAAATGAATAGCTTTACCTGGGCTTGTTTGGCACACTCTGGCTAAACTTTCGATTGTTACTATGGTAACCACACGCGGAAGGAAGTTGTACTCTGAAGCGGAAATACGTCACACAGTCCACAGTTGGCTCCAAATTTGAAAACGCTGCTGGTAGATGATGAACATGTAGCAAGCAAACAGCGACGAGGGGCACAAGCTGAGGCCTAGAACTGAGCCGGAGAAAAACAACCTACGCATTAGCCACGTGTTGTGAATAGGTAAGTGTTTTTTTTTTAGAATTCTACGTGTAATGCTAAATAATGCAATTTACTAATCTAGCTAGTTAGCGTCGTGTGTCTGGGAAGACACTAACGTTACCTATCAGTGGTTGTGGTTTCAGGAGGCTAACGTAGCTACTTAGTGATAACTTGTCAGTTTGTCAGACTATGTTGAATGTAAGTTAGTGTTCACATTACGACGAACCTAATGGCTCTTTGATATTATTTGTGTTCATGCTTATGTTAAGTTTTTCAACATTATCAACGTGGTCGATATTACAGACAAATGTAACAATACGCAACATTTGAGCTAGCGTTATATCAATCCCCTATGCAAGAGTTAACTTTGTAATTGACACAGGTGTGTTCACGTCATGCTAATTGCTATAACAGAGACGTCTGTGGGACTTGAGTCATAAAACGTTTGGTTTTTATGTAAAATTAAGATTTATTTTTATGATTTGTTCATACATTCAAGTGTATTTCAACAATTGCGCTTTCTTTGTAGCGTATTTTTTTGTTTCCTCTGGTCACGGCACGCAGAACGAGCGCAATTGCCAACCGCTATTTGTTTGGACGTTATCAGATGTTAAAATAAGAGGAAATAAAGTCAGATTAAATAAAATGACACACTTGACCCCTGTCTGAGTCTCCGGGGTCTACTAGCGGCGGTGTACAGCTAGTCGGGCTCAGCTGTTGGTTTTGGCGGCTATAGCTCACTTTATAGCGGCATCACAGAGAGCACGCGACGGGGGATTTAAATCGAAAACACGTCCTCGCGTAGCAACGCTGATGAAACAGCTGCGAATGTTTGGTGTTGACCCAGCTGATTGCCTTTGACAATTTGTGTTTAATAATCCTACAATGTAAACGCTGAACACGACATGGATACTTCCGACGTATTTTTCATTTTTTTTTTAAATCACTCATCTCTTATCACAATGTGAGTTCAACATGACAACGTCTAATCAAAGACCTTGGAAACACAGACAGCATGTCAGCTAGCTTTAATAAATTAGTCAGTTACCAGACAGGCACACTTTATGCTGCTCAGTTGTCTTTGGGTTCACTCACTACTTTTTTGTTGTGTGCAGGTCAGTTGACATATACTTGGGGAATACGGTGTACTGGACACAAAGTGCACGCAGGAGGAGGAAAATGCAGTGCACTCCTGAATCAAACGTATACCTCGAGAGCTGCAAAGGCCAGCACTGTTATGATGATTGCTCCGACAGCGGATACTCAGGTTTATTCCACAG
This sequence comes from Cebidichthys violaceus, assembly GCF_023349555.1. Taxonomy (NCBI): domain Eukaryota; kingdom Metazoa; phylum Chordata; class Actinopteri; order Perciformes; family Stichaeidae; genus Cebidichthys; species Cebidichthys violaceus. The sequence goes on from NW_027176927.1 coordinate 8,783,561, forward strand.
CCCACAGAGCATATGTGGAGTGGACTCCTGTCGCTCTTTGTCTCCAGTGGAATTCAGTGAAACACCTAAAGAGAACATCTGGCTTTCTGTCACACCCAAGGAGAGGACCAGAGAACTGGTTGGATATTTGGGCAAAGACCCCAGAGGTATCCAGCGGCCACAAGGGGTCAGCTGGTGTGAAACTCCTAAAGTGTGCAGAAGAGATGCCCTGATGCGACACAGACTTCCCATGTGCAAACCCACCACAGATGTCAAAGCTGACGACACAAGATCGCCGTGCACCAGAAGGACTGAATCTTCCATCAGTGTCAGGTCTGAACACTGGTTCAGTGCATCATTTAACTCTCTAGACGCTTTAAAATTGGAGCAGGACCTGCAGCTATCTGGTAGGAAACGCCGCCTCCTCTTCACGCAGATGAGGACCTCGACTCTTGAAAATGGCAAACTACACTCCGGTTACCTTTCCAGTTTTGAGAGAAGAGCGTCATTCTGTGATGCAGATTTCAACGAGAGCATTTCTGCCTCTGATCAAATTGATAATGAGACTCCATGCTTTATCAAATCCCTGCTTGCTCCATCTCAGGAAACCTCTCAATCACCAGTCAGCGGTGTGACAAATGACAGCTCAAGTGTCTTGTACACACCATCATCCTCACACACACCCAAATATATCAGGTACATGCTTTTTTTTGACACTTTCTAAATTAAAATTTTCCCTGCTGAATAAAGAAATGTTCTCTATCTATCTATTGATAGATATATATTTGTATATATCTATATCAAAACATGTTATTCTTCTAACCCTGGAACAGGTCTGAGTGTGAAGACAGTGGATTTAGTTCCTTGGCCCTTGATAAATCCCAAGACTCCTCGGTAGACCATGACGGCTCATTCCTGGAGCTGCTCCTCTCTGCCTCCAAAGGAAACTGTGAAACCCCAAATCTCACAGAGGCAAAGCGGCGCTCCCGTTTGCAGCGTCAACATAGGCTTTCAACGCTTAAAGAAGGGGGCTCTCAGTCCGAGGAAGACCCAGCAGAGAGAAAGCACGGGCAGGTTTGTCAAAGCCACAGCCTTTCTACAGAAGATGAGGTTTTTGATCACAGTGCCACCCCTTGCAGTGCCCCTTCTGCTAAATGTAGTAATAGCATGATATCTGATAGTTTGGCCTCTGCAAGACAAGACTATGTCACCCCACTAAGATCAACTACAGCCAGGCCAGAAAACATGACGCCCCTTAACACAGCTCCTGTTAATCCGGATGTGACTCCTCTCAGGACAACCCCCGTCAATCTCTCTCTGACTCCAGCTCTGCAGCTGATTCATGCTATGTGCCAACTGAAAGCCCGCATGTCTGTTGGCCAAAGTCCAAGCCTAAAGGAGCAGCTGAAGTCCACCGCAGCGCTGGCTGAGACCCCTGTGACGTTCAGGACCACCATGCCGCTGGCAGGGCTGATCGGCAGGAAGATGGGCCTGAGGAAGGTGGACATACTCACAGAGCTGAGGAAGAGGAACCTCAAGCACATCCTGTTTGTCATCCTCAGCCACCTGACCTCTGAGAGCATCTACATGTAAGGAGTTCATGTTTTCAACACTGTCGTTAGTCATATACAAAGTAAAATCGTATTGGCTTTCATATTTTTGATGCATCTACTGTGTGCCTGTTTGTCATTCATTAAACTGATTATGATGACTTTTGATGACAGCATTTAAGTTATTGATTAGTATATGAATGCATACATACATGCATATAAACTACAAAATCCTGTAGAATTCATACAGCATATCATGGATGCTTAGATCAAAGTACAGGACTCATTTTGTACTTTTCATCAAATTAACTTAAAGCCTAATTTGTTACTCAAAAAGCAAGGCTTTTACAGACAGTCATTGACACAACCTTTATTTAATGTGCACTGAAGGCTGCGAATATTGGTCTCATGCATGCAATTGTTTGTATTGGGCAGGTGTGGTCAGGTGTGCCAGAGATGGAATGAAATCATCCAACAAGACAAGCGAGCTAGTTTTAAGAGAAGAAACTACCTGAGTGAAGTGGAGGCTGCTCTTGAGGTAAGAGGTTTGCCATATTAGCCACTATTGCTGATGGCTGGCCAATGTCAAATGGGTCTGATATTAATATCTGGGCATCACTCAGGGCTCTGTGGCTTTCTGTTGTCTTTCTCAAGCAGGTATTTTCTAAAAACGTTGGCTATGATACTGATGGTCAGCCTTGTAAAAAGTAATCTTTTAGAGACCAGTACAACAGCAGACTTTTCTCTCCGATTCAGTGTAAAGTAACAATTGAATTGTCAATGTGGATATCAACTAACGGTGGCTAAAAGTTGAAATTAATTAAGTTTGTGATGTCTTACAGCTCGGTGGTGCCGTCCATGTCCCCGACGCAGAGACTAGACTCACTCTACCCAAGAGGTCGGCCCTCAAGACGGTTCAGGCCCAGTCTAGGACGTCCAGCTTCTGCACCCCACAGTCAGGAAACAGCACTTTAACCCCATCACAGCACAGGGCCTTGAATTCAGGCAGCAGCAGCAAACGAGATAAATTTCTGGAAGTGAGTTTGAAACTGATTACACTAGATTTGGTTAAATAGTTTATATGTAATTTTTATATATTAGTTTGCATTAATTGCTGTTTAGTGAAGGATAATTGATCTAATTGATCTTACTGAAGAAACTGCTCTGGGAAAGTTTACATATACCCTTTATTTTAAGTCATTTAATTTTTTTCTTTTTTATTGCCAGGTTGCCCAAATCCTCTTCAACGATGAGTGCCTCAAGCCATGCCCTCGATGTCAGCATCCTGCGAGGTGTCACTCAGTGAAACAGGAGGGCGTGTGCAGCAGAGCCGACTGTGAGTTCCGCTTTTGCACAGCCTGCTTGTGTGCTTTCCACGGCTCCAGAGAGTGTGGCAGCCAGTCTGTGGGCCGACGCAAGAAGGACATACTTCTGCCTGGAAGTGCACAGAGCAAGCGAAACGTTAAGCGACTATGAGCGGAAAGTCAGCTGTATTTTTGTTTGTTATGCCGATGTCACTTCAATTTTTTTATTTCTAATGGTGAACACAAGGCATAGCAACAAGGAAAGTGATATTTAGCCAGTACATGAGAGCAACTTCTGTACTTTTCAATGTGTCTTTGTGCCTTTTTTGTACTGTATTTTCACTTTTTTCAACACAGTTCTTGTGTTTTTAATTATGAATGTGAAGGAAATCTCACCAGCAGAACAATGACTGAATTTTGCTGTTATATTTTTTCCATACACATTGATCAACTGTATATATATGTTTTGGAACTTCCTCAGGAATTTTTAGCTTTTACCAATGTGTTTTCAAAGCCATTTTAAAATAAATTAGATTTTTTTTATTTGTGTCTCTTTTGTGAATTTATTGGTCTTTTTTTTTTACTATCGTCTCCATTACAATCTGTAAAAATGAATTTGTTTTACAATTTTTTGTGATGGTGTTTGGTGCCATCTAGTGGTGTGAACTTACATTGTCTTAACTGCAATGACTTTCTTTTATTAGGGCCCGAGCCACCGACAGCGTCGGGCCAGCGAAGGCCCTATTGAAATTGTACTGGTTATCATTATTCTTATAATTATGATTTTTATGTTTCCTCTTTGGGTGCATATTTGTTTTTACCATACCCCAAAACTCACAAAATTTTGCAGACTTGTCAGGCCTGGTGAAAATAGCCATCTGACATAGGTTGCATATTTCTATTTTTTTTTTTTAAATGGCTCTCTAGCGCCCCCTATAACTCGGACCGGCAATGCCCCTCGGCCATCATGTCCGATTGACTTGAAATTCGACACACAGGTCCAGATGCACTAGATCTACAAAAAAGCCTCTCGGACCCCTAAGCTCCGCCTAGAAAAAAATGTCCGCCATTTTTAATTTTGTGAAAAACTCATTTTTGTAAGCTCCTCCTACACACTTGGTCCGATTGCTACCAAATTTGCTGTGGATCATTATTGGACCTAGATCACAAAAAATATCAAAAGCTTGTTGATATCTTAAAGCATTTAGAAGATACGGATCAATGAACTTCTTGGGGCGTGGCTTGTAATTCAATACACATAACTTCTAAACCGTTTGTCCTAAATTTGCTGTATATGTACACATTGTATGGTGGAACATACCCTGTTATTTTCATTCCATTCAACCGCTAGGGGGCGCTACAGTAATTCATTCAGTTTTTTTGTGATTTTTCGTGTTTTCAGCCTTTGTATTTTAACGAACTCCTCCTACAGAATTCATGCGATCGACTTCAAATTTGGTCAGGATGCTGTTAAGACCTTTGTGATGAAAAGTTATCAGCTAGATAACTGTATCTAGCTTTATTCAGAGCTAGAATTTTCATCGAAGAACCTTGACGTGGCGGGGAGGTCATTTTGCCTCATTCGGCTTGAAAAATAAAGTTGTTATAACTCCAAGGTACATAATACAATCTGCACAAAACTTCCTATGCATGATAGTACTTTAACCCTTAGCACATTTAAAATGCAAACATTCCAATAACTCATAGCGCCACTTACTGGCAAAAGAAAATGTCATATTTTATACTTTTATCTACTCCTCCTAGCCAATTGACCTGATCAGTCTTAAATTTGGCAAAAATAGCCTTAAGACATTGAAGATGCTTCATCATGAATATTGGGAGTTTTCGTTGAATGCTGTTGCCATGGCAACACATCATTCCCATGAAAAAGTAGGCTGATGGTTCAGTGGCATGCATGCTCAAAAACTCATGAAACTTTGTACATGTGTCATAGGTGATGGGAAGACATATTTTATTTGGGCTTTTGGCTTGGCCGTTTTAAATTGCCATAGCGCCCCCTACAATATTTCAAAAGAGCAGCCCTAGCGCTACGTTTGAGGTACATGTATGAAACTTGGTAGGCATATGTATTTCAGAAAGACTTATCCTGGGACCATGCTCTAAACCGCACCGGAAGTCGGCCATTTAGATTTTTGTGTCATCTTTGGATAGATTTTGGCCTATTTCTAGTCGCTATACTTTAACGAACTCTTCCTAGGGACTTTGTCAGATCCACTTCAAATTGTGTCAGTTCAATCTCAAGACTGTTGTGATTAAAAGTTATCAAATGCTTTCTGTTTGACGGAATGGCTTAGCCGTAGCGGGCGGCTACTTTACGTGATTCACCATGACAAAAGCTGATGTAACTCAGCCGGACTCGTTCCAAACGGTCCCAAACTTCCCATGCTTGATAACACTGATGGCCTGAGGATGTCCACAAGCTAATTTTCACTAATACTCACAGCGCCACCTGCTGGCGAAAGGAAATCTGCGTTTTCTGACAAACAGCATTCGATTTACATGACTTTTACACAATGTGGTTTACACTTGATATAGAGCAACATAATACATGTTTGTGCATGTTCTGTAGCGCCACACAGCAGATACAGGAAGCGGTGGACTATTTGCGTAGCATCATTTCCTGCGTCACGCGGTCCAAGCAGAAAAAAAGCATCAGACTTGTAGACGCGTTGTCCCACGGTCGCTGACGTTCTCAGCCGCATACATTGGAGTCCCGCCGGCACCTCCAACGTGCGGGAGGATGCGAGGGCCCGTTCATTGCTGCTCGCAGCTTTAATTAAACTTTCTTTTACTACATGTAAGTTATTTTTAATAGTAAAGTTAATCCAGTAAATACTTGTCATTTTTGGGGTCTTAAATTGTAAGAAGAAACATGTAACTTCCTGCTCTTCTCTAGTTAAACTTTTACCGCCCCCTGTGTTTTGAAAATGAGTCCACTTCCATAGCAACCTGCAGTGTGTCTGTAATTACACAGAGAGCTTTGTGGCTGCCGAACGCTCAAATGTGAGTGCCTGGCTCGTCACAGTTTGAAAATACTGTAGTCGTTTTCTTTTTCAGAAGTGAGCAATGAGTGGGCTCACCTCAACAGGTAAGAGCAGAACTTCTAATCATTGTACTTTTTGGAGCTGGTCTTGGTTTGGTAACTAAAGTTTCACTCTATTTTTAAGAGTTTCCTGATCTTACTGCTGACAACGTTGTGAGTATCAGTGTTGATTATTAACATTTCATAACTTCTGAAACGGTCAGTCACAATGTGTATATTTTGCCTGGTTCGCTGGACATTCTTTAGAGAAATAATGGTTTATTCTTTGTCTCCATGCAGGAGAACTCCCTGGCATCCGATGATCTATTGGCTCACTACTTCAATGATTTCTTAAATTTGCCGGTAAAGTAGTTCTGGTGTATGGATTTTATATATTTCTTTTTACTAAACTCTTACACCCTAGCATCTTTTTTTCCCAGTCATTCCCAGAGACGCCTCTGTTGTACAACCAGGAGACCGGGCAGTTTGAGGTAGTGGATGGAGCGGCTGAGTTTCTTTCCAGAAGAATCCGATCAGGTCTACACCGCAGCAAATCACAACTACTTACTGCTGACCCTGCAGCGCTGGCCAGAACCCCCCCAGTAGACAACCGTTACCCTATCAGTGTAAGTATACATTTGGTTCTGAAGATGAGCAGAACGTCCCTGATGTAGATGTAAATGTAGAGCACTGACTGGAGGAGTGTCTCTCCCTGACCTTTGCAGTGCCTGGACAGAGAGCAAGGAATTCAGTGGATCATGAAAGAAAGACTGCCCTTTTTCCTTCAAAGTGATTGCTACAATGAATACAGGTACAATTAGTTTTTTGGACCTACTACATATACAAAACGCATGTAGTTTTACTGCCTATTTTCTGCATTGATTTTGATCTTACTTATGTTTACATTATGCAATTACTTTAACATGTTATATTATTACTAAACGTTTTCAGTTTTACTCATTCAATTGTGAAATTATGAGTTCCATGGAGTGGGTCTCATGCTGCTTCTTTCTTCTCTGTTAGCTTTGCTATAATAACCTGACAAATAGTTACTGTCCTAGATTTTTATTCAGTCAGCTGTGACTTTATAAAACGTATATAATCAAAAATAAAGCATTTAAACACATGCTTGTGTATTCTACTATGGTGGTGTATCATTTTTTTTTGTCTTTCCCAGACTATCCAAGCTGTTGTTTCAGAAGAACACAATCTTCTGTATCCAGAGGAGGAAAGGCAGTTCAGGGCGACCCACCCGGTCAGCCCCACAGCTGCGTTTTCTCTCCCAATTTGACAAGGAAACTACCAAAGCACTGAAGGGCCTACCATGCTCGCATTCACAAGAGAACAGTTCTGCAAAACAAGGTATAGAATTGTGAATTTGTATTTACACATGTATGTTTACTGTATTTATTTGCAGAAGTCTAAGTCTGAAGATAAGGATGCTTATGTTCTTTCTTTCCTTACTGTTTAGGCCCTTTGGGGACGCACAACGTCACACGTCTACCCTCTGGACTGAAGGAACATATCCACACAAAAGGCAGTGAATCATCCAGATGTTTCTCCAGCTGTTCTGAGCCAGCGAACCCATGTCACTTTTCCTCTTCGTCCTCCCCCTCCAACCTTGAATGTGAGAAACCCCAGAGCCCACAAACAGAGGGGAGCCTCTCCTTCACAGAGCCCTCAGCTGGCAACTCAGAGCAGCAACAAGAGTCTCCTGAACTACAGCTGGAGTACCTGGCTGCCAAAGTGGTCAAACAGGTGCTTAACAATGCACTGAACGTGATGGATGGTCAGAGCCGGGCAAACCTGTTCGACTGTTTCAGCAAGTCTGGAGACCAGACAAATTGTACCAGCGAAGACGGATCCTGCGATTGGACAGTTTTCCGGCGTTCGGCTGACGAGAGCACAGAAAGGTTGGAAGGGAAAAAAGAGAAAGTTCAAGAGGGCAAGAGGTGCAGTCAGGCGGAAGAAAAGACAGAGTGGTTAAAGAAGAATAGGAGAGTGGGGAGTGGAGGCACGGACCAGGAAAATATCCTCAATATATGTTGCCATGGCACCTGTTGCCGTGACAATAGGCCAGACTTGGATGAGTTGAAGGACTTTTTGCGGGGAACGCCGGGAGAGAAACTGCTCAATCTCTGGATAGATATAGCGAGGCTGAACGCTACACAGAACAGAGAGCGGAAGAACAGGTAAACATCGCAACATGATCCAACTCACTTATTCTGGTGAGCTCAACTTTGGTCTGTTTACTGTTGATACAAATGCCTCTGTTTGGTCATGGTTTGATATTAAACTCAGAATATTTTGGATGGCAACTGCAGCAGTACAAAAACAAAAAGTAATGTATGTATTTATCAGGTATTTGGTCCTGATGAGGAGGCGGTATCTGCTGAGCAGCAGCCAAAGCTGTCTCAATGTGGAGCTGCTCTCCAGACTGGGGCTGACTACTTCCCCCTGCTGGACGGAGGAGAATCTGCACTCAGTTCTGCCCTTCCTCACCGAGTCTCTGCTCTACTACTGGTGAGTATTCATGTCCCCTGATGTTAATCATAGATACTGAATTTGCGTGTTTGTGCGCAGTGTTTATTTATATATATTTTGTGTGTTTTGCTACTTTACATTTGCTTGTCATATACTGTGAGTATATGACATGCTGTTCAGCTGTTTTACATATATAGTTAATTCTCATAATATATATATATATATATATATATATATATATATATATATATATATATATATATATATATATGAATGATATAAATGTCCTTGGTAACTCCCTCTCCTCTTTCTCGACAGGGTTCCTCGGTTCTGGACGTCCCAGTGGGTTCATGAAGACCGCGATGACTCCCCTCACCCAGAGCTGTCGACGGAGGGGTGTGTTCGGCCCCAGTCAGACACACAGCCCCACCCTGGCTCTTTGGCTCTCTGCTCTGACACCTGCCTGCCCCAGCACCCCCATGCTGTCCACACGCGGGTAGGAGCATTAGGACATGATACCACTCGGTGACAAAAAGAGAATCCTCTTAAGCAACATGTGAATGGACCAAAATCATAGAGACCAGCAGCAATGGAGCTCTGACTGTCTGGGTTGTCCAACTTGTATTTTCCAGTGGCTGCAGGTGGGATCACCATCTGGCATGCAGTTAATTGTCCGGTCCTCTAAAGCATGTTTGATGCTATAGTTTTAAGTGTAGCCAAAATGATTAGTTGATTAATAATGGAAAATCAGGTTCATTATACTGTAAGTCGTTTATTAAGCTAAAATGTTACAAACATTTATTTCCAAAATCTTGATGAGGATTTGCTGCAATTCACTGTTTTATACCATTATACATTGAGCACTTTATGGTTTTGGACTGTTGTTTTGTCCAACTGTTGGTTGGACAAAACAAGCAATTATTACCTTGGACACTGAGGAATTGTTAGGGTAATTCTTCACTATCGTTTTGCATTGCAGTGACTCAATGGTAATGGTAAAATGGTAAAAATGATGTGTGTGTTTCACCAGTTATATTCTAGCAGAAGTCCGTTACTGGGCAGCAGAAGAATGAAGAAGATGTTGCAGGCTCTTTCTGTTGAATCGTCTGCCGGCTTATACTTCACAAACTTCTGTGAACAATCTGGAAACCAGGTACAACAGCAGCTACTGGGTCGTTTGCATGTTGCATCACATTAAAATGTAATTATTATCATATTGTGGCACAGTAAAATATTTTATTTGAGACATGATGACAGTTACTGAGGTTCTTGTTTTCTGTCACAGCTGTGGGAGAATGCAGTTAACCTTTGGACTGACCTGCAGCACTACCATGAGCTGTTCTATCAGGACGGACTGGACCCCTACCGAGTCCAGAGAGAGGCACAGGTCAGCAGAACAACCTGATCTTTTGGTGTTTGTGCTGAAGGTTTCACTTCATCTCACGCCAACTACTAAATTATGGAGAAATAAACACAGTATGTATAGTCCACATATGTCAAGGAAGTGTGATAAAGACCTGTGGTGATATTAGCTTATGTCAGCTATTTAACACCGTCACCAACCCTGCAATTTAAAAACATGAACAAATCAATATTATAACATTTTAAATAGAGAAGGAAGCATTTTCTCTGTTTTACAAATAAATGAAATAAAAAGTGTGTTGTGTGAAATTGTTAGTCGGTATGTGGTGTGACAGGATGTGTATTTTTTGCAATATCAGTTTGAGACTAAGTGGATTTGATAAGATGTCTCTAGTCTCTGGTACCTTGGTGCGTCGGTACAGGTTTCCTGTCACAAAACATTTCTCTCAGCACAAATTCACATTCTATTTGCCTAAAAACTAGCAGCACACTATTCCAGACATTCAACTGTTCATGATTCCATGATATTTTATTAGATTACCAAAACCATCTGTTCAACATCAAACTAATTTCAATATAATAGTTATAGCTAATTTAAAACTCAAATTAAGATGCTTCATACAGAGATAAAGAAGCTTCTTTTAGAAAGGACACCAGGAAAAATCATGAATCACGATAAATTCAAGTTGCAGAGTCCACCAGTAATAAAATACAAAGTCCTTAAAAGACAAAGAAACAGAGTGAGTATATCCGTCACCCTCCCTGTTAAACACAAGTGCACACACCTGCTCTTGTTTGCATACTTTCTTGGCCTGACACTCCTGTTCTCCTCTCTGCCCTCTCTAATTTAAACGCCCATAAAAACAAGTGAGTCAGACCCCCTCAGCTCCACGCCAGTCCAGTCACCCAGAACCACCCGGTCTGGCTACAGCTGGACTGCTGGAGGACAGCTGAGTGGTCCGGTCCAGAATAATACCTCACAGTGAAATCTATTTTCCTTCAGTTAACCTTTAGTTCACCAAAGGAATACAATGTAGATGGTCTTTCCATGGAGCTGTGGCAAAGAGGTTAAATGACTGCCGTTTATGTGGTGTGATGGCAGCCGTGATGAGGGATAGTGAATATTGAGTGTGAGAGCCCCGAAAAATGGTGACGATGGAAGTGATGGCGGCTATGAGGAGAAATGTTTCCGAAGTGATGACACTTTTATGATTTCTTCTCTTCTCCTCAGCTCTTCTACTCCACCTATCTCTCCAGCTCTGCCAGGAGGAGCATTGGTGTCAATGAGGAGATCAGAAGGGAGGTGTACGACCACATGATGCCCGCTTTTGAGGAGCTGTTTGACAAGGTTGAGGAGCACACACTGAACATCCTGCTGGAGCCGTGGACACTGCTTGTCAGCAGGGACACAGAGTCCTTCCAGAAGGTAACCACAGTTTCATTCTCCTCCAATTTATCTGGAGGAAGTGGGTTTCCTTTAAGTCCACGGGTTTGCTGGACCAGCTGAAGTGATGTGCAACACAACATAACATTCCTCAGTCTAAACCCACTGAGGAAAGAGAAAATGCACGGCAGGATGTCTAATAATGTTGATTGTTGGTGCATCTATGAATAATGTAAAGATCAAATTGATTTGAGTTATTACTTTTGGTCTAACTTTTCTTACAAGAGTTTCGGATTTTGGGCTACAACTAAAGATCATTTTCAGCCTTGATTAATCTACGGGATATTTTCTTGAGTGATTGTTTGGTCTCTAAAACATCCAAAAACTGTAGTGTAATAAAAGTAATATAATGCAAGAAACCAAGAGAAGGAGCAAATTCTCTGAGACCATAACATGTTGGCATTTCTGCCTGAAAATATAATATCATTTATTTTTAATTCATTAACACTAATTCAGCTCTAATTGGCTTAATGTGTGCCTCCAGGTGTGTGTGCAGGAGGAGGTGCGTTGCATCGACAGTCAGGAGTACAGGGAACTCCAGAGTCTGTACGAGGAATCAGAGCGTCGACTGAAACAGGTCAGCCAGCATCCACAGTGTTCCACAGATTTATAAAATGTTAGTTCTCAGTTAATAGCCAATAAACAGCTAATGTTACCAATGTGAAAATGGCCTCGATCCAGTATTTATGCATTGCTTAGTAACAGTGTTGGTTATCCACTGCTCCAAGAGTATATCATAGTAGGTGATGTGCAAATATCCCAGTTAAGAGTTTTACACTGATTATTTTTCCTTTTTCTCGCACCCTCTCAGTCACTTTTTCTCCACCTTCTGCTGCTGTGTCTTCTCTAAAGGTGGAGCAGTCCACGCTATTTCCCTCTCCCATTTCACCTTCGACTCCCTTCTCAAAGGGCCCCCGGGCGCCTGACTCTTGGTCCAGAGTGTCTCCAAATTACCAAGGCTATCGTTTAGGTTCCTTACTTCGCCACCGCCACGAGATCGGACACTTTATGTCCTTCCTACAGAATCAGGATGCCAGGTGAGCTGTAAACCACATAGTTTGTATATGAAATGATTGTCCTCTGTTCAGGTTTAAGTCCCCCACTCTACCTAAATATGTGCATACAATACAATATCTACAGCATTACACCGTACCTGACTTGCAAATGTGTACCGTATTCACATTAAAATGAAATTAAGGCAGTATGAAAATGGACAGAAAGTGTATTGTTTCAGGATGTATACAATGCCCTGAAGTTTTTATTAAAAAGTAACATGGTGGTTCTGAACGCTTGTGTTTCTGCTCAGTATCCATCTGACATGCTGGCTGGATCTGGAGCAGTACAGGAGGACTCCTCACAAAGACAAGGCTGTCAGACAGGAGAAATGGTCTCATATTGCGACCAAATATCTCACCAGGACGTACTTCTTTGGCTCCGACAGCCCGGCCACAACAGAGCAACAGAATGACGTATGTCAGTCAGTCACATGGTTGAAAGAATATTTTCAATTTTATTGGGAAACCCGTTTTGGTGTTGTCACATTTAGATTGATATTGGATTATTGTCAACTTCCTGGGAAAGCATTAGAGACGGCGGCAGAAACGTGGTGCTCATGACATGACAATCCCAAGATGGGATGTGAGCTCCAGCTCAACATTCAGATTAGATAAACAGAGGCCGCTGCGGCTCTCACACAATTCCCCATCTCCCTTCTCAAGCATCCTGCAGATGTCATGGTGACAGCTCTGACTGCAGGGTGTCGGTGGGAAAACAGTGAATGAGAGGACGTGGTTAGGGTTAAAAGGAGGAGGAGAAGAGTGTGGTTTGGATACAGAAAGACAAAAAAAAGACTAGCTCCGGTAACAATGACAGTAGGACGAAATCTCTCCTGACATTTATAGTCTGGGATTTGGTTTCTGGATTCTAGGATTACTGCAAGAGGGCATGCTATGTAGAGCTAGAGTGAGTAGATGGGACACTGAGCAGTGAGCCTGATTTTTCTCTTTCGGGACGCCAGAGATGGTTGTTCTGTAGTATTTATTATACATTTACAGAAAAGAGTGTATTTTATGTGTCATAGGACAGTGGCAGAATGATTCCCAACCTTTTGTCTGTCTCCGTTTGTTCAATTGCAATTGTACTACTACCACTTGAACATTTTAACCATTTATGCATTACATTTAACTATTTCAAATGTGTAATTCTGTCACTACTTGAACTATTTAACTGATACATTCAACACTAGCTATGTCAACTATTTAACACCAACGATTACAACTGTTGATCTCATGCTTAGCTACGTTCATCTATCTATTTCAACAGTTTATTCATTGCTTTCAGCTGACTATTTGAACCGTTTATTTACTTTTAGATATCTATTTTAACATTCACAAATTGTTCTGAACATTTTAGCTAACTGCTAGCTCGCTAACTCCTTTTTAACAGTCGCAACAGGAAGTGTTCAGGTTTTTCCTTCTATTTAAATTAGCTGAGCTACTCTAACATTCTTGGTCAAAGTAATGGCCATTGAAGAACCCTGATTGTTCTTGAAGCACACTGGGTTAAGAGAGAGACATTCAGTATAGCCTATTTGTTGACATGACTTCAACTCTGGTGCATGACCTTTGTCATTTTTCACCCTCATCTCATAAATACCATCAATTTAATGATTGTAACATTAGAGTGAAGATGCCAATTCTAGTGCTTCTAGCCCTGCAGGATTGGGTCTGGCTGCCGCTCCCTCACATCTCAGCGTTGGTTCTCGTCTGCGTGAGCGATGTAGAGAGACTGACAGCTTTACTGCTTTGGCCCTTCACTCTTTCAATCACTCAGTCATCCAGTCACAGATTGGCCTCCTTTCATCTACTGACTTCCACTCCAATGGCACGACTGTTTCTAATTTCTGAAGCGTGTGTGTGTGTGTGTGCACGTGTGTGCGTGTGTGTGTGCCAATGCTTGGCTTTGTGCGTGTATAATGAGATGAGAGAAAGTATAAAAGAGATATAAATAGGGAGACATGGCCAGATTGATGTATGAGGACAGAAAGCATACAGGGGAGATGAAGGGAACAGAGGGATTGCGGGAATGATGAAGAGCACAGCAGGAGTCAGGAAGGAGAGGAGTTTTCAGTCGGGTTTCCCACTGTGGGCAGTTCTTTTTCCTGAGTCTCTCCTCATATGTTTTTCATGTTGTGAGACATTTAGTATTCATATCAAACACATTAACACACACACACACACACACACACACACACACACACACACACACACACACAAGCATCTGCCTCTACTGTATCTTTGACTTTGCTTTTACTGTGCGTCCATGTCTGTGTAGATATTGCATCTGGCAGGTGGACTGGAGCGTCTTAAGCTCGAATGTCTCTCTAACCCAGTCGTTGGGGAGATCCAGGACGTCATCAGGAGTCACATTGAGAAAAAGTGGCTGCCTCTGTTCCTGTCCACAGCTGAGTTCACAGAGCGACTGAAACACCAGCCGAAGGTGAACAGCAGCACAACTCATCAAGACATAGTTTGACATTTTGGGAAAAAGGCTTTTTTGTCAAGAGTTCAATGATGATAATGTTACCACTCCCATGTCTGTCTATTCAAAGTATTGCCACAGTCAAGTAGCTTAGCTTAGCATAAAGACTGGAAACGGCTAGCCTGGCTCTGTCCAAAGATAACAAAATCTGTCTACTGGCAGCTCACTAATTAACTTGTTACATCTCGTTTGTAATCCGTACAAAAACCAGACTTTAAAAATGACAAGTTGCGGTTTCACGGGGGGTTATATGCCGGACTGTTTCTTGGCTCTGAGCAGTTGCCAGGAAACCAGCAGAGACTTTAGGAAGTTACTGGTCCCATCCAAAGAATAGTCCCATTACTTATACTTCAGTTTTAGTATGGAGTGCACAAACAAGATATTACATTTTGGCCTTGTGTTGCATCAATAATTAATAGCTCTCTGGTAAATGGCTTTGCCCCAGCTTGCTTCAAACATCTGTCTGTTCCTAATAAAACAATAGATTCCTGTTGTGTAATAGCCTTGAGCGTGGAGAGAGATAAGAGCACATTAGTGGCTCTGTTATGTGAGAAACCACTAAACGCAGTCGCTGTCCAGTCGCTCTCAGGTTGCCTCATCAGGTGGTAACACATAAACCGCAGATTCCGCTGCGCTGCTTCATTATGTTAACGGGTTTACCATGTTTGGTTACACAGATCCTCTCATTAACTAATCAGATGTAGACATAGTTTAGCGTTACATGGAACGGTGGAAAAGACAGTGGGAGACAGTTGACATCAGAGAGGCAAACATCTAAGAGGCGATTGGATGAATAAGGTCAGAGGAAATAAAGACCGAGGCAAGGTTAAAGGTAAAAGAGGAGAGAGAGCTTTAGTTACAGCCAGTGACAAAGAGCAGCAGAGTGCAGAACAGACAGGTTTGAGAGGTGTTCAGTGTCTCTGTTAATCCTAGTTTATTCACTTTGTGACTTAAGAATCGTTTGTTTCTGTGTGCGGTAGCCCCAAGCAGCGGACAGACTCTCACAACACGTCTACCGTCGACGCAGAGCGAGGAGAGAAGCCTGGAAGGTAAGGAGAAATCCTCCGGGGAAGCTGGATATTTTCAGTGGAGAGAAATAAGGCATTTCCTGGCCTGAAAGCATGTGTGATTTAGTTCACGACTTGGCTTCGAGCACTGGCTTTGTCAAACACCATTTTGGCCTTGTGGTTAGTTTTCCCAAATTGGATCCAGGATAAATAAGATTAAAGCATCAGCATTACTAACCTTCCTTTAATAGTGTTTGGAGTGTTTTCCATGCAGCTCTGATGCCGTCCTCTCATTTCATTCTCCACAGCAGAACACAGATATAAAACATGTACATTTCACATTTCAAGCAGGATGATTACAGGAAGGAGTTTTCCATACATGATTATGACTATTGTCTTTATGATCATTATCTCATCACTGGCAAAGAGCAGGTTTACTGAATAAAGGTGAGTATCATTATCTCAGTTTTCTGTGAGCTAAGACTGTAGCTCATGGGTCACAGATCATCTTCAGGAGCACACTGTACTATATCCGCTGTGCACACAAGGTTTTGTTCTACTGTTAACACACAAGAAGGTCATTATAAGTATTTGATCCATCCCTGAGGGAACAGTGTGCTCTCAAACATAACATTCCTCTGCTGTGTGTCCCTGCAGGCCGAGGGCTTGTGGATGAGTTCCTCCAAAGAGATCCTGCTGTTTCGACAGATCCTACTCAACCCTGCCTCCTGTATACAGTTCCAGCACTTTGTCTCTCTGAAAGGAGACTTCCTGGAAAACGATGTGCTCTTCTGGCTGGAGGTGCAGAGATACAAGGTAAAGGAGGACGATGTGCTGTGACTGCAACGCTAGTCTGAGATCTTTGGTGTATGCCATATTAATATTCCATATTAACTATGAAAGGAAATCCAAAAATAATATAAGGAGTCATTTTAAATCCCCCTCCATAAAAATGTGTTTATTGTTACTTCACTTGGACAGTTGAGCTTCACTGTGTAAAATGTAGTGTAGAGTTTGCTCTCACATTCATCCGCTGAAGGGGAAAGTATCTCTGCTCACCTTCAGTCTTAGTTTAAAACATAATGTGGGAACTTGAAACCTCCCGGTCACAATGGACTTTTCAGTGTAGTAGGAGACAGCTTGAATTTTTGGAATAAAAAGAGGAATTTGACACCTTTTCAGTGGTTGTCCAATCAGTGTTGATGGTAAATGTAGTCAACTGAAGCAACGAATTCCTCAGTGTGTGCTATATTGACAGAGTTCTCTGGCCCGCCATGCCTACATATAACAGCATGCATGTGAGCTTCTGTAATTTTAAGTGGGTTTTTTTGTGTCTTAAAATGTTTGTGGGGGCACAAACCTAAACTGCCATTAGATTTAAATTTGTATTTAAATGTTGCTAAATCCTGATTGGTGCTCAGAGGTATGCGACATCACTTGAACCGATTTCAAACCAGTGAGAATAGTACAGTGGAAAAACACAAATCTCTCATGTGAATTTACGAAAACTGGAAAACTTTCACGTAATATCCCATTGTGTAGAGTAAGAAACAAAATGCAGTGATAATCCAAACATTTCAGGAGCATTTGGAAATATTTCCCACCACACATTTCTGTTCTCCTCTCTTCCTGTGCAGGACCTCTGTCACTCCCACAGCGATGAGGCCACCGTCCAGCAGAAGGTCTCCACCATCATTAACTGTTTCATCAACTCCTCCATGACCCCGGCTCTGCAGATAGACATCCCTTCTGAACAGGCCCAGCAGGTTCTGGAGAGACGCCAAGAACTGGGTCCTTACATCTTCAGAGAGGCACAGGTAGTGCTTGTGTGTGTCTAACAGTGTGGTTTGTGTTGTATTTCCCCCCAGTATGTAGTCTGCATGTGTGTGCCTTTTTTCTCTGTATGTAGATGTCAGTGTTCAGTGCATTGCTGAAGTTCTGGCCCGAGTTTCAAGAGCTGAGCAGCAGTGTCCAAGAGGGGCAACTTCTTCCTCTACTGCAGGAGAAACGGGTCAAACACAGAGCCAGAGTACGGAGACAGAGGAGAAAAGAGGAGGAGGAAGAAGAAGAGAGCGAGGAGGAGAAGAGGAGAGCTCAGGTGAGGTATAACAACCTTGAATACTACTGCAATAGTGTTGAGAAAAAGAAAGTACTAATTCAGTCTGACCTCTCTTGTTCAGGAAGAGCTGGAGAGGCCGGAGTCCAGTCTTGAAGAGGAGGAGGAGACGGATGATGAAGACAATGTAGAAGAAGGACAAGAGGGAAGAAGTGTAAAAAAACAGTCGAGGGCACAGAGCAGAGGGCTGCCGATTCCCACACAACCGGTAAGGAGCAGTCTGATGTCCCTACAAATGTGTGTACTTCTCACATGAAAGGAACTAAACCAAACCAAATGATTTCCTTTTGTATGCCTCCGCCAATCAGTACAACTTACATCCATGTCCAAAATGTCATCACTTTATAATTTTATCCTATTAGACATTAATGTGAGATTGACATAATTAGCATATGATGTGTTTTGTGAGGTCACAGGGACCTTTGACCACCAAAATGCAGAATCTGTCAACTTTTCAGCCTCTTGACTGTTTTAGGACCTTGTAGCCATTTAACATCTCCACTCATTCGGCTTCACTTAACGTCTGAGGAGTCTGAATCTGACTGCGTTTAGCTAACTAAATTGTATTTCTAAAATGTTTAAATGACAAAACAACACATTTTTTTTACATCACTGTGGTGTGTATATTATGTAATAAATAACTCTTGAGTGGGAATCATTGGCCAGATTGAGCCATTTTTCTAACCACGGTCTTCCCTCAGTTGTCGTGGTCCTACTCCAAGTACATGGCGGCTCTGAAGAGAGAAGAGGTGCTGCTGAGGAGACAGAGTCAGCTGGGAGCCTCGTTCTCCACGGCCTCAGGTACACCCCCCCCCCTCTCCATTTGTCTCCCAAGGCTCAGTAAAATTCCCATGTCCAGCACTTTAACTACTCTCTGCTACCAGTCAGACTAAATGTAGGAAATCAAAACACTGAAATGACTTTTAGCCGTTCCCACAGTCGACGCCAACCCCTTCCATATGTCAGAGCTGTCTCATTATGAAGATGTCTGACCAAAGGAGCAACTTCAGCTTGTACATTAGGTGGTAATGTTCTGTACAGGAGTTAGAACAAAACCTCAAAAGGAAAATTAGTTTTTCAGATACCCCTGCCCAAGGTAGAACAAAACATGACCATGTTTTTTCATAATTCTGATGATTATGGTCCTAGCAAAAACATGTAATCATTATAAAACTAGAGCCTATAGGCTTTTAAATGTTATAGTTTAAAAGCTGTATGTTATAAAACTTTGTGGTGTTGAGCAAGCTACCAGTTACTTAAAGGAAGCTGCACCTTACTACCATAGCAATAACATAATAAATAAATCAGTATAATTAAACTCCCTCTGGATCACTTTCTTGACCCGCTGCCACCTTTCCATCAAGTAAGCACAAGCTTGTGTGGTGGCAATTTCTATATATCGTATCGCGTCTTTCTGTAAGTTTAACATCTGCAGATTGACTCACAACACAGTCACAATGAGTACAGGTGGTGTCAACTTGTATTCACACAGACAAACAATGAGATTAGAGAGGGGTTACTGACACATTATCTAGAACTGGTACAAATCAGCATCTTCAGAAGATGACTTGCAGAAGTGCTTCTCTCAGCTACACGTCCATGTATGCTGCTGTTGTACTGTTTTATTTCATGGCACAGCAGAAATGATTGGGCAAATTTAGCTTGTGTGGACTCTACCTCACTACTTGATAAATAAAAGAGCTAAGCTACTGAACAATATAGTTAAACCAATACTGCCCAACTGTGAAAGTCCTAAAAGTATCACAGTATAGTAGGTCACAAAAAATGTCATAAATAATACATGGACTTTCATTTATACAGCGCCTTTCTAATCTTCTACGGACATTCTCTTGTTGTGTTTCCACAGACTGAGGATGAACGGCTTTCTTCACCACATCGTCTTCTATTGTATCAATGAACTTATAACTTTGTTAGACACATTATGATATAACATTTTAATGATTTCTTTTTACATACTATCCTATGCCTTTTTCATTTTTTATTATCTGTTACACAGTGTGACAGATATGACAGTAAACAAAGCAGTTACTTGCCACTCAGACATAACTGGCTCTCATGTTTCACTGAAGCCTGCAACCGTGATATGAAACCAAAGTGTTAAGAAGTGACTTCATGCCGCCCAGCTTTGACACAAGCAGATGATGGCGGTGCCTGAACGCCGTTATCGGAGCGCCACGAGTGAAAACTAAGAGCACAGCTGCTACTGATGTCTTGATGATGAGGTAGAAGTCTGAGGCTGGGTTTACACATAATGTAAGAAGAGTTGCTTGAACCCTGTGTGACAAACATATGTGAGCCCTGAGAGGAAACATCTGATCTATTTTATAAATGTGATCTAAATTGTTTTCCATCCTGTGTTTATGAATTTAGCACAGGAGAGGAATCGGGTTTTGCCACGTGAAAAAAGGTCTTTGTGGTTATAATACTCATTTTGGCTACAAGAGGCTGAAGTGCACTGCGACACAATGTGACTAAAAGCATTGTTAAAATGAAAATTCACCTGAAAGAATACATGAATGCTTCTATTCATATTTAGATCATGGTGAACTTCAGCCTCTTGTGGCCAAAATGAGTATTACAACAAACATTTAAAAGGTAAGGTATGGGAATTGTATCTATATAGCACATTCTATAACACATTAAGCATGCAAACTAGTGAGAAAAGGCCGGTACTGTCCGGTACTCTGTATTATTAGAAGATTCAGTGCCGTCAGGCGGTCTGGGGAAGAAGAGACAGCAGCAACCTGTTATGATCGCATTTCCACGAGAAAACACATCCACTAATTTAAGGTCAATGTAAACAACAGTTAGTTACTTCTGCCAAGATGGTTATCAGCTTGATTCATCTGTCTGTCTGTACAGGCATTATGTTTCACTTTCATTAACATTGCCAGATAGGGCATTTCTGCTGTATCGGAATAATCACTAAAATGAGTTTGACTAGGAAAAGAACTCAAAAACAGCTTTAAAATACCACTCGTCTACTTTGTAGCGTCCATGTTGATTCCACATTGGGACTTGCAGCTCCTGAACACACCGATGTCCAAAGAACGCCTTCCCAACTCCTGAAATGGGACCATCTGAGAAGCATGTGAATGCACCATTGTCTGCGCTCTCCGAAGTGGCATTCTGGTTTTCTTATGAATTGCTTCTAAACTGTTCCAGTAGTGTGTGTTGTGTGTCCAGCACAGACCTGCAGCTTTTTGAATTCGTGCTTGCTGCCTTTTTCAAAATTGTTTAGTTAGTCTGCTGCTGGCAAACGTCAACTTCTGCTGCAGCTGACTGTCTGTGTGCTGCGGGTTTTTTGGCAGGCATTTGTTTCTTGTAAAAATCTCCCACGTGATATGACGGACAAAATAAGTTGTGATGTTTCAGGATGTTCAGTTTTATTCCAACACGAATAGCATGCCAACGCAGCTGTGACTTCTGCAACACAAACAATTTATATCCGACTTCTTTTGCTCACTTGCGTCTCAGGGCCTCCGTACTAAAAAAGACTAACTCCTACATCTAATGACTGTTTCTGAGTAAAGCTCACTGACTTGACCCACACATGTATTTCATTCATTCATATTCCCTCTTACATTGTACACAGTAAAGCCACAACACTTCATTTTTTATGTTTTTATTAAAACGATTCTCTATTAATATATTATCCATATACATACATTAAAGGCATCAGACAGAGCTCAGTGGTGCAACAATATAAAAGGCAACAATAACATGTTTGCATCATGACGGGTTGGCATCCACGTGAGGTTACAACGAACAGTGTTGTCAACAAGCATGTTACATCATCTATAAAAAACATTTTGGTTGACAGCTGGTTTCTCTAGCGTCCATCAACATGTATGTAATATTGCACTGAACATTGGCACAAGACAGTCACTACATGGAGAATGTAAACACCGAGCGCTCGTTCTGCAGAGTGAAACATTGTGCAGCGGTTTGATGGAAATGTGACAGATTAGTTGTGTACTGCACGTTTCCATCTGCTACACTGAGGTTTCACACTGACTGAAAGAGCCCCGATTTAAAGTTGGAAGAGAACACACTGTTGGTCCGAGGAGGTTTAAGTTGACACAACTCTTTTAGTGTTCACTATAGTATGTGCTCGGTGAAATGTCTTAACTTACATGTGTTTTTAAGATTCAAACAGATTCTCATACCTCTGATTTTGTCATGTGATGAGCTTGTTTGTATCTGTAAAAAATATATCTTTCAAATGCAAGAATGTTCTCAACATCCCAAAGGCATAAATGACCAGGTGGACTTACTATAATAAAATAAATTCTTATTTTACCTCAACAGATATCTTTTGCATAAATGTGTAGGTATCTTTTCAGAGTGTATTTTTAAGGCTTATTTTAAATTGGAACAAACAATCCAATCCCTTTTTTTGTAGCATAAATCCACAGATGTGCGTGTTCCTGTGTATTAGTGGAATCCGATGCGTAAGGCTTTATTCTTTACCATGGTGAACTTGCTGACAAACACCTTGGCGAAGGCGGGATCCACCAGGTAGCGGTAAGACTTGGTGACGGAGGGCGGTGGCTCCGCGAGCGTCACCGGGAGCTGCTGCTGGAGAGAGGCGGTGGAGGGGGAAAGGAACTGGGAGGCCCGCGTCACGTAGTCCACCAACCGCCGGTACTGCTGCTCTGACAGACGCTCCCGAACGCCGTCACCCTGAGGAGGGGGCAGACAGATCAGATGACTACAATACACTGAGAGAGTTGTCCTGCTCCTGTTTGGGTTACATCCAAACATAACGTAGAAGTGTGCATAAATATTACTAAATAGGGTTCAGTCATTTTAGCACACAGACTGCTGTCAAGATGCAACAAGTGTTACAAATAATTAAATGGAATGATTTGTATCAGAAAAATACTATCCCTACTATATAGCATCTCTCCCTTTTAAAAGGTAGATGTGGTACATGTTTCGACAATGAGCCTGTGTGAACAGTGCTTAATTAAACACTGTATAATTCCTCTTTGATTTCCACATCAGATCATTGTGTTCCACCATGTGGCCCCTGTGCAGCTCCATTACTCAGAGAGTCTCACCTCTGTGTCGCTGGCTACTGTCTGCTGCTGCAAGGTGAGGGTGAGCTGGCCCTGCTGCCCCGGCTCCTGCTGACACTCCACCTGAGAGGGACAGGAGGTTGGGCGCTCTTACTTCACAGCAACACACGGCTAAAAGATCTTTCTTTTTCTTCCCGACTGCTGTCAGTTACCTCTGTGATGGGGAAGGCCTGCTGCTGGGTGTCCTCGCTGAGGCTGACCACGAACAGCACCTCAGAGGTGAGGAGCAGACAGCCGGCGTGCTCCTGACCCGACCCGCTCACGATGGTCACCTCCAGGGCCATGTGGAGCTCCGGCCGCCCCAGAGACTGGAGCATCTTCCTGTGGAGCAGAGAGCCAGCGAGGACAAGTTGTGGCACATCATTTCACATAACATGTAAAACTAAAAGCTAGGTAGTTTTATGCTTCATCAACACTTGTACTACAAGCAGCAATCCCACACACACACACACACACACACACACACACACACACACACACACACACACACACACACACACAAGACTTCTCCTGCATGCATGGATTATCTGCACGCACACACACACACACACACACACACACACACACACACACACACACACACACACACAGGCCTCTAGCTATACACTTTCCCCGATCAACACGAGACCACACAAGGTGCCCCGACTCACCTCAACACACACAAACACGCGTCTCTGTACATCCTGTAATTTACATTTCTACACGTTCTCTGCAGCGGTTCCTGTTACACACATGTTGGATGGGGGAATATGTGTGCGGCGGGACCTGCAGTCTTCAGTCATGTTTCTCTGACAGCATGTTTACTTTGGAAGGCAGGTGTTCAAATTGCGGCGCAGATGTGGAAGCAGCCACAAGTAGGGACAGTTTGGTTCTGTTCAGTGTTACTCAGCTCATACGGGCTGACCCCTCCAGTGTCTGGGCTACCTGTAGTAGTAACAATAATTGACGGATGCCTGATGGAAACCAGTTTGACTGCAATGCAGCATGAATAAAAACCACAGGGGAGCATTATCTCAGCATTCATGTGTTTTTTTTCATCTTCCTCTAACATTAGCACGGCATGCCGCTAACCCCTCGGGTGATGACAACTTAAGTGGAATGTCCTAAAGAAATATTGTATCTAAAATTTGGCTTTTTTTCGTCATGGCAGTTGACAGTCAACACAGACTGCTATTAGAACTAAATGTTAGATAGCGATGGAAACCAAACTAAATTGTGGAAAAATCATAAAAAAAAATGCCATAAATGCATTTTTTCTGCAGCTCCTGATAACCTTCTGGAGAGACAGGCCTCTTGTACATTTTTATGATAATATAAAGTGCTGTTGAGTTGAAACGCTCTTGAAAGCACTGCCACATTTTTTCTTCTTTTTTACAACGCAAGACCCAACAGTAACCTTCTGCTTGGCACAACCTGCAACCTCCAAACCGTTCCTGCACACAAGGGAAGGTGTTCCTCCATCTGATGGCACTGGGAAACATCTCTGGATAGACTCACAGTTAAACAACAAGAATCAGTTCTAGCCGGCGGCTTTGGCAGAGTGCTTATAAAAACCTTTTAACATGGCTCGATGAGAACAAGGGAGGGCAGGCTGGCTACCATGTGTGGGATCAAGGTCAAACATTTTTCCAGAGTCTTTTTTTTTGGGGGGGGGGGGGGAGTGGGTAATGAACCGTCCAAGTTCTTTCTTCTTTTTTTTTCTTTTTTTTAAAACAAGACAAGCAAAAATGATGAGAGGTAAGAGGGAGAAACAGAACAGCTAATCCTGGAGAGACTCCAAGAAAAGCAAAGGCGAGAACACATGTCCCACTTCTAACGAATAGCTGGACAAAAGTGAAGGAGGAGCCTGCGGAGAGGACAAATGGCTCGGGACGGCCAGGGCCTTCATACCAGACATATTTAAGGTGGCTGTTTGGGGCCTGAGAGGACTTCTCCTCTGTAGGCAGGTACAGTTGTTTAGGGAGCTGCCACAGGCCGGCTCCATGAAGGATCCCTGTCAGAAGAGAAAAGACAAACATAAAGACAGTCAACATCATCGGTTATGCTCAACATGCTGTTCATTGCATTATTCTCAGAGGGCGTACAAACAAAATATACTGAGAAGAAGCAAGAGTGTAACCTGCAAAACGCCATAAACCAAACTCCACTATGCTGTGGAGGAAATGTAATTAACTGTTCACTCATATCTCATATTCATGGCCGACTGTATTGCCTTTGTACCTACAAAGAAATAACTCAAGTATTAAATATATTACAAAGAAACAAAAGTTGAATATCCTGTGAACAATTTGATTTGGCTGCAAAATATTTACTGAGATTTTTAAGAGCTCTTGTTTCTAAAGCGTTTAAAAACAAATGGACCATCTTTGTGAAATCATAAGACATGTAAATCGTGCTTTACGGCGAGCATAAACTAAGCTTAACTAAGTGTAGTCTCCTGTGTTGAGGGTCATGCGCGAGGCCGACTGGCGCCATTCTCACTTGAATCCCGACAACAAGCTGATAAACTGGACATTTGATGCGTGTGTCTGCATTCATCCAAACACATGATTGGAACGGCTCTGTGTGCACACGTCAGAGCGAGTTCACTACCCGCGAGCATGCGTGTGGTCGAGTGTTCCTTTGTCCCACTCTAGCAGCAGCAGTGAAGTCATCGAGTAGTTCAAATCGAGCCATAAAGAACACAATGAGATCCATTAATGATGTCAGTGCAGTGGTCCTCTGAGTGAGTGAGTGAGTGAGTGAGTGAGTGAGTGAGTGAGTGAGTGAGTGTGTGTGTGTGTGTGTGTGTGTGTGTGTGTGTGTGTGTGTGTGTGTGTGTGTGTAGGTATATCCATGTGTTTCATAAGACAGGATGAGAAGTATGACACGGTTGTTCTGCAGATATTAGCAGCCGATGTGTTTCAGGTAGATCAGAGCGGTTAGCCTCGCTGGTAGTTTATGACTACACACAACACACCTCACCTCCATCTTCTACCACCAGTAAAACTCAAGCTAACTCCAAAGACTTCTACAAGTGTTTGTGCATGTATGATTAGGCTTGTGTGTGTCTTTCCACAGTTCTCTAAAAGTTCCTGTACCACTGAAGTCATGACCTAATAAACACCTCTGGCTAAAGCCAAGGGGAAAACTTTTCCTGACACAATTTCTAATTCACGTGTGTGTTCATTAGAGTAGTGTTGCTCAGGGCTTGTGTCCACATAGCGCCTTTTTCTGGCACAAAAAAACGGTGGCAGGGGACACAAAAATATCACCACCGTTGTATGACAGACTTCTGTGCTTTGTATTATCTATTTGGGCTACTATACATTTGTTTTATTCACCATGAGCATCAAACGGGGGATGTCTGCTTCACACTCACACACGCGCTTTTCTGAAAAGAGAGATTTTCAACTTAAAGAGCTCGGAGCCGCTGCACAAAAAAAGACGCTTTTTCTGTAGGCGGCCCAGAAAAAGGCTTTAAGTGGACACAGGTGTGCGTGTTTCTTGGAAAGTAAGAGGTATTTGTTGAGATGTGTTAAATAGATTCAAAACCTTGCTACATGACCAAATCTCTCTTTATACTTCCGTTTACTGCTGTGTGAGAGTGATGTGTAACAGTACGTGTCTCTACAATGTATAAATGCATTTTAAATGATTTATACATGCATTCTGCGCTTTATGTTTCCTCACAAAATGATGGCAATTGTGAGGCTGCTAGCTTTTTATGGACCTAGACGTGGTATCAGTTGATATCCAAGATGGGTTAGTCAAGTCTGTGTTGAGAATTATGCTCCAATTATGCTTTACATTTTTTGCGTTTTGTGTGTAAACCACAGGAAAACGAACAAGAGCCACTATAATAGACAAAACTAATCAAGCTTTAATGACCAATCACTTTATCCACTGCAATAGAAAACAACCTGAAACACAGCATCTGAAACAGACCTACACAGGAGAAGAAAAACATGAATTCATTATTCAACAGGCTGTTGTCTTGGACCATCCTGAACTCACCGTATCCGGTCTGGGACACCAGTTCAGCTGCTCCTCCGATGGGCTTGGTGAAAACCCCCACAATGCCTTTCCCCACTCCAGAGATGACCCCTTTGGCCTTGCTCCCAGCGGAGCTCTGCAGCTCCCAGCTCCTCTGGAAGTTCTGCATGGGCTGGTCCACGATGCCCGCTATCGCGCCTGAAAGAACAAAGGAGAAGTCGGTGTTCTTTATTAGCCTGCTTTGTTCAATAAAAACTAAATAAGAGATGCTCAGTTACAAAAGACACACAGGGATTTCATTTTAACAAGACATGGGAAACAGACATATTCCATAGCGCCATAAATGGGACTCACACAGGAATTCAGACACAAAAAATATCTGACCCTTCATTTTATGTATGACACATCGACAGGGCACATCAGGAATTATAATCCACTGTAACCCAGAGAGATGTGTGCAGCTGTTTCAGTGACAATATGCTCCGTGTGTCTTGAGACTTGAGTTTTACTCATAGATATATATGGTTTCACTGCCCTCTCTGGGTGTTTACTGAGTCCCTGCTGTGCTGTCTCCACTGCTCCGTCTCATAGCTCTCTGTCATTGTGCACACCAGTTTGTGCGCCTGATGCCAATGGACAGCAGGTGTGCATGTTTCAAATGACCTGATGTTAAGGGGATCATATATTGAGCTTGATGCTGAAATAACAAAATAAAATAAAATAAAATAATTGGTATACCTAACAAGCTAATGCCGAGTCGTGACAGCCCCTGCCTCAGTCCGTCCCCGAGGCTCTCTGGGAGCTGGCGTCTCCACTCCTCCTGCCTGGTGTAGTGCTCTTCATCCAGAGACAGCCGGTCCATGTTCCTGGCCAGGCTTGTTGCTAAGTTGGTGATGGAGGTCAGTGTGCCTGAACACAAAAAAAATGATGTTGAAGCTCAATGCTCAACTAAAAAGGTTCATTTCAAATGTTGTGCTAGTTATCACTGCATGATGACCCTAAATGGTAAATGGATTGTACTTGTATAGCGCTTTTCTAGTCTTTTGACCACTGTAGTAATACCACATGTCATCATTTACCCATTCACACACATTCATAGACTGAGGGCAGGGGCTACCATCAGAAATGTCTGATCATTCAGACCCATTTACACACTGATGGCACAGCATTAGGGAGTAATTTGGGGTTAAACATCTTGCCCAAGCACACATCGACATGGACTAGCGGAGCCGGGGATTGAACCCGCCGATCTTCTGATTGAGGGACGACCCGCTCTAACTTCTGGGCCACAGTCGCCCAAAAATAGAAACAGTGTTCATCAGGCAACGTACAGTATGTGCTGTATCAGCCTAAAGTAAGCTATTCCACAAAACAAACTTAAACATTATGAACAGCTGTTACCTTTTGAGATATGCTTGACGAAGGAGGTGGTCCCTCTGGACACCCCGCTGACAAAGGCTCCAGGCCCGCGCGTCAGACCTTCGTATGGCAGCCGGAAGAAATCGGACACGCCGTTGCCGATACTCCGCACCAGGCTGGCAGGACTGCCCAGGATCTCCAAAGATCCCACCACCCAACCTGATGACACAGCACAGTGGTTAAATAACACTTAATAATAAGTGAATGTATGAATGAAATAAGTGTAATACTATCCACGATGTTGTTGTATAAATCTGTGTTTACATGATTGATGCTTGGTGCTCAAACATCGTGAAATGTGATGGACAATGTTTCGCTGGTGTTGAATTTTTTATGTTAATATGTCGGCCATAACATCTGGCCAGATAATTGTTTTTATGCTGCTGTTTACATTCCTCCTGATGCAAGTTCCAAAAATGCATTACAAGAATGCATCCCTGTGTTGTTTGTCAGGTTTTTCTCGCGTAGGGCTACATTTGCATTTATCCTTGAATGCTTGAATGTCACATAACCGATTGAGTTGCTATCCAGCCTTCTTTCTCTTCTCTCTCTCAGTTTAGCTTTTCAAGAAAAACTTGGACTGGAAACAAATATTTAAAGAAATAAACTTTAACTGTATTATTTTTGGAGGTAGCCGCAATGGTGTGATACCACACAATTTACAGAACTTACATACCGTAAAACACAAATGTAATTCTTTATACTGCTAAAATGGGTTTTGTATTTAACAGAAACACATCTGGAACACCTGCCTCTACTCGTTTGGATTGGCTCTCCCAATTTAAACGCTTTGCAGAATTATTTACACAATGTTTTTACATCTAAATGTCCAGCATTGTGTCAGAATTATTTTCTCAGCAACACAAATATTCACATGCATACACTCAGGCACAACGACTCACACACTCCTGCATGAAATCATACATGTGCCACAGTTAGATTTACAACCTCCTACTATCTCACCTCGTCTCTCTCATTCAACCATAGCATCCCCTTCAGAGGGCACGGCTCACTGATATTTATGTGCTGACAATTGCATCTCAAAAATCAAATAGCCATTTCTCGAGACGCCGACCCCGCTCTGCTCTTATTCTCCGTCAATTTGCGCTTGAGGGATGGGCCCTAATGGTAGGAAACCGACTCCGGCGGGGCCTAGTGGTCGTTTCTGCCTCTCATGGTCTCCCAGTTGTGGTTTTGGTAAAGCATAAAGTCCTGACAGGAGCTGATGTTTACAGGGCTGAGTCACGCTTTCAAACGCACATACATGTACTGTGCTGGTGTGTATGCGTAGGTAGTGCACACCTTTTAGTACGTCCAGAAGTCTTTGCATGAGTATGTGCGTCGTTTTACGGCAGTGGGTGTATGTGCGATCACCATACCGTACATCCTAATACTAATCAGTCCCAGAATGCCAAGCTTCCCGTCGGTGCCCCCCCCCCCCCCCCCACCACCACTCTGTGTGATGACTCAGGAAGCGGTGAGGTGACGTGCTGAAATACGAGCAGAAACAAGGGCTCTAACGAGAGACAGCGGGGAGGAAGTGTTCGTCCAGAACAGTGATTTCTGATGTGGAAATGACGGGCTTAAATCAGAACATGTGTGGAGGCTTTGACTAGACATGAGGACCACGCAGGAGAGAGGTACGGAGACACTTTTTAAGGGCCAGATAAGTCGGACGTGTACAGCCTACGCAACCATGAGTCATCAGTCAAAGCTTAGGATGAAACGGTAAATTACGACGAGGAGAGAATCTAAATCTTTTTCGAGCCTCTAGTGATTCAGATGTTGCTCCCTGGAGCTCTACATCACTTTCTGTCACAAAGCAACGGGAGCCCTTGGGTGCAATCATTTCAAAGCTCAACTTCAGACTTTGTGAGAATAAATTGTGGAATTTCTCACTCATTCATCCGTCTGTATTTTGCCTAAACTGAGTGCATACTGAGCCATGGATTTTGAGCGTGAGCCTTTTTGAGACAGTAAATCAGTGTGACTAGAAATCAGTCTAGTGTCCATACAGGAAACACAAGCTGGTGAACATATAAGAGAAATGGAAGAGAGAAGTTGTGCAACCCTATCCGTCCAACACTACCCACCAGCTCTGAAGAGGGCCCCGGCAGCATAGTGCATGGCCAGAGCATGGACCAGCTGTCTGGCCGTGGTGCACAGCGGCCCTCTCTCAAACAGGGAGAAGGAGAGAGGGGTGTGGTCCGAAGCGATGTACAGCTTCAGGGAGGCGTGGATGCTGACCAACAGGTTGACTGGCTGGATGGTCAGCCTCTGCAGCCGCACAGGGTGGACCAGTGCCTGCACCGACTGGAGCACCTGGAAGAAATGTACTAGTTTTACAATTTTTTTAAAACTTAAAAAAAACCTTTTCATTTTCAACAGATTTCAGTTTTAAGATCTCAAAAAAACAAAAAATAATTTCTAGTTTTAGTATTGACATAAGAGAGTAATCACAAGTAATACTAACAATATAAAACATACACAGACTAAAGTCTCATTACTGGATTAGGTAATAATGGATGAATTTTTATAGAATAATCATGAGAAATCTTTTTCTGCCATGCACCAAAAGGATGTGACGCAGTATCTATCTATCCTGTCCAAATACGTATTAATTAAGCATGAAATGATGTGAAGATGATGACAAGAGATCACCAAACACAAATATATATAAAATGTCCTATTATATAGAGCAACTATTTTCATAAATAATCAAATACTGCTGCTAAATGAGCAGCCCTCCCTCTTTGGCATGTTGATAACAATAATGAAGTTCACTTCTGCATGTCTGGTCCGAGCTGAATGCACCTCTGTGGTAATAATGTAATGAGAATGCAGTGAGGAAACCAGAAAACATCCAGCCTCATCAGTGTCTCAATAAAACCATTATGTTATGAGTAGTGCACCTGTTCAGGGAGGATGGGGGCCAATCCAGACTCTCTGCTCCTCCTCTGGGTCCCCGCTGTGGCTGAGGTCATGGCGCTGTCAGGGATGTAGGTGTGGAACAGGGTCTTAATGTAGTAAACAAAGGTGTCTTCAAGGTAGACTCTGGCAGGTTGGAGCTGGAAGGTGATCTGAGGAGAACACACACGAGGTTGTAATAAAAAAAACAAGACTTGGACACACCCGTCTCTTTAAGAGATTTAGTCCTTTTTGACATGAGCACTCAGGTCTCCCTTGCAAATAGAGAGCTACCTAACCAAATAAAGGTTAAAATAATATTATGCACCCTCTACTGTGACAAAGAAAAACAGAATTACAATGACAGAAGAATGAATCCAACCTCCTCCGCAGTGCATCTGTCCGCGGCCAGCGTCATCCTCAGCTGCAGGAAACAAGAGCGTTTGAACTCCTCCAGGGCTTCGGGGGAGTCCGTGGGGTTGGCGTCGCTGCTCCACGGAACGCCTGGCTCAGCTCCCCCTCTCTGATCCTGGCACAGCAGCACGGGAAAGTGGAAACTGGCCCGGTTGTACAGCTGGTTGTCCACCTGCAGATTGGAGCAGTGGACCTCGATCAGAGAGGTGTCGGGCATCAGGGCGGAGACGGATGCCGCGCCCAAGTCAGGGTCAGCCGCCAGCTCCGGGGGCGGGGAGGCGGGCGGTGCCGGGGCCAGAGTGAGGAGCAGCTTAGTCAACGTGAGTCTGAGCAGCTCCACGGATCCAGAAGGGTTGGTGATGTCATCGCTCAGCACCACACTGGCTTCGCTGAGGAGCACTCTGGAGGACAGCGTAGAAGATCTGAAACAAAACAGAAGTCATTCATGTGAAAGTATTATATAGGGGAAGAAATATGAATGGTTTTCATTCATGCATGTCTAGCAATCGCCCTTTATTACAGCCTGTGAGAAAGAAAACGACTCCATCTCCGACATAACTCAAGTTTTAAGTAGGTGTGTTATGATTCGGATGATTTGCCGGAGGACCAAACTCATTCATGTTGCGCTGATTATGTTGTGAATTTCCTACCACCAGAACAAAGATCATTGTCTGACGTTATTTGTTTACATTTACCCCATATGTGATTATATTAATTTCCCGTTCTGTCAAAATGAAAAGGCAGCTATGTGTTGATGTAATGGAATAAAGCTGTAAAGCCATGTTCTACTGTACTAATTCCCCTAGACAACACTAGAGGCTATTATTGCCCTCATGTGGTGCAAAATGATGGCTGTCTCTGCATGTTTGGAGTCTAGTAACAACTGCTGCATGAAAACATGGCTGTTAATGATAATTATAAAGCAAATTGGAGTGAGCGCAGTAAAAGGCGGTGGATACCTTGAGGTTAGGAAGAACAACACGTGTGGATGATTTCTTACGGTTCAAATATGCAGGGAGAATAAAACAATAACAATAAAAAAATGAAAACACACTGGCTGTGTACATGTACCTGCTGTGCTGGTTGATGACAGCGTCCACGCTGCTCTCTGGTGCCAGAGACAGAACCAGGGTGCCTCTCTGGTACACCACGTCTATGTAGAGACAGCCAAAGCCTGGCAGGAACACCACCTGAGCAACAGCAGAACACAGATCTGTCGTGAGACGGATCAACACATTTGGATGGAGTTGCTCATTTCCCCCTCTAAATAAACTCTGAGGAGGTAACTTTACCCATTCACATATTCAGCGCTCGGTGCTCTTTACACTGTATGGGTCTCACTTTTACCCTCCACCGCTCCAGGTTCAGAGCGAAGAGCCCCATCATGTGAAGAAAGGAAGTAGATCGCTGCCGCAACGCTTCGCCGAGCAGTCATAACAAGTCTGACCTCTGACCTCCCGACCCCTACCACGGAGGTCAGACCCAGAGCTCACAGTAACCAGAGATACACAGCCTCAACCTCAACCCCAACCTGCAGCCGGCTAGACACAACACCAAACATTACACGCACTGCTCCTTAACATCTCGCTGACCCCGCACTACGACACTGACACAACCAAAAACACGGGCTGGCTAGCCAGTGGGCGCTCACACACACACACACGCACGCACGCACGCACGCACGCACGCACGCACGCACGCACACACACACACATTTGGCTAATCTAGCCTGACAAACTCTGGCTTCACCTAACTGCCATTTGCAGTATCAGTGGGATCTGTGACAACAAAGGGTTCAGAGTAACTCTTTAACGTACATCAGTAAACATTAAGGAAGTCAGATCTCATAATGAGCACTTGGGGGCAATCTCTGTGTTTCAGTGCAGATGAAATCCTGCCATCTTTTCACCTCCACCCGGCCTACACGCATGCTTTTACCTGAGTGCCGGGGCAGTTGACGTCTATGGGGTTGGTCCAGGCGGTGGAGCCGTGGTCCGAGGTGGTTTTCAGCAGCAGTGCAGGCAGCGTCTCTTTCTGCCTGCACTCTGGGAAACTGGAAAAGTGGTGGTAGAGCTCATGGTGCAGGGAGCAATTGGCAGGCAGAGGACAGCAGTGAACCTCTGTCCCCGGAGTTTCTATTTGAAGATAAGAGGGAATAGTAGTAAAACAGCATACTAGTAGTAATAGTAGTACAAGAGGAGAGATACGGAGAATAGAGGAGACCAGTCCAGTCCAGTCTGGGCATTTCCTTGCTTACCTTTGACAGTTTCCTTTAGCAGCAGTGGGATAGGACACTTGTTGTGGATCAGCATCCGAGGACAGGGGTCCTCGTTCAGGATGATGTATGTCACCCCAAAGTGCTCCTGATATGTTAGTACTATGCCTCTGCAAAGCAAAGAATAAAAACAAGCCCATAAATAAAGTGTCCACAGACAGCTCATGTTCCAGCCCTCGTAACCGCACATTGATCAGAGCCCACCGACATGTTAAACGTCACATTACCACTATGTCCATTTGCAAATCTCTGAGGTGCATCCATGGACAGAGCCCTAACCGAAGCCAGGCGGCGACACACTGTCACTCTGCGTGTATCTATTTATGTATGTGTGATGTATCACTTACACACAGTAAATGAGAGCCAAGCTGGCCAGTCACTCCAGAGCACAAGTGTGAAGAAAAATACAAAATGCTCATTGGCCCGTGTTTTTGGTAGTTGGATGGTGAAATAGCTTTTTATTTGGGCTCAAGTAAAGACAAAATAAGAAAAGAAAGAGAGAAAGATAGTAAGTAAGACAAAGAAGAGAAAGACATGAGAAGGACTGAGATGAGCAGAGAGACTGACAGTGGAAATGTTGAGGGCATTTCTCTCTTTGCTTCATCTGCAGTATTTAACAAGCTGTGACCGGCAACCGGCTTTGTGTCCTGTGCCAGCCTGGGGTTCGGTGCCCTGCTCTAAATGGACTGTCACAGCCAGCACGCCACGAATGCTCCGCTTCACCCACCTGCTGCTCAGGCCACCCCCGGAGTCTGGTTCCCCAGGAACGGACAAACTCTGCCTGGGGAAGTCCGATCGGACGGGAACGGGGAGGCTCCACGCCGCAGATCCAGATCCCGCTCTTCCATCGTGCCCGGGAAAAAGGCTGAAGAGCATGTGTTTGAGCGGCAGAGGGAACTCCACCGTTCCCTGGACACTGGTTTGGAGGAGGTCCCAGCATGGCACGGAGCAGGGTTTGGCCAGAGAGGATTCTTCAGAGGGAGCCAGGCTGAACAGTGCTGTCTCTGGTATCTCACAGGCCTGAGGAGAAGACATGATATCAACATGATAAAAAAGGAAGAAGAAAAGAGGAGATGAAAGGAAAATAAAGGAAAAGAAAGGAGGAGAGGAAAAGAAAAAAGGAGTGAAGAGTATATGAGTAGAGGAGCGAGAAAAAAAGAAAGAAAAGGAGGAGAGGAGAGGCTAGAAAAAGGAGGAGAGGGAAAATAAGCAGATGATGAAGGAAAAACATAAAAGCAAAGAAAGATGCAAGAGAAGACGCAAAAAAATGAATGGAAGTGATGAAAGCAAATGAAAACGAAGGAGGGTAAGTGGACAATGATTGTGTCAGAAAGGGATATGAGACGGGACATGAAGAAAAGAAAAGCAGAGAGCAAAGAAGATGCGAGTGACTACAACAAAAGACACATCGTTAAACCACATTGTTATTGTACCCTCTTCTCTCTCCCACTGAGCTTAGTGCTAAATTGGTAGCAGAGGAGCCCTGCTGTGCTGCTTTAGCAGCGAGTAGCTGAGGACTACAGGGATTAGGCACTAAGCATGATGAATAGAGCGACTAGAAAGGCATTCCTCGCCTTGTTTGTGGTCTGTGTTATTGTTAAGCCCATCGTCCGCTATTTAGCTTTTTTAAAGCTCTTCAACAAAAAAAAACGAGTTTTCAGTCAATTAGTGGCTACTGGCAAGCTCTGCCATCCTCCTTTAAGAGGATCTGAAGGCTCGTTAAATGACATCACTGCATTGTTGCTCTCTTTGGGGACAAGCAGCAGATGAAATCGAGTGGGGAAAAAACCTGCATCCAATTCTGGGTGTTTGTCTAATGTCCCAATGAAGTGCCATTGCCACATGGTGAAAACGGTGGAGGGAGAAGAGAGAGAGAGAGAGAGAGAGAGAGAGAGTAGGGGTGCGGGGGTTGGAGAAGCAGCATGATCTGATGGAAAACGGCTTGCCGCGGTCCGAGCAGTGTGTGTGTGTGTGTGTGTGTGTGTGTGTGTGTGTGTGTGTGTGTGGGGTAACGCTGGGGTTGGATGTGTGTGAGTAATGCACACAGGGAATATACTGTATGTGTGAAGTTTCAGAAACTTCAGCAGGACAGAGAAGACACGATGCAGAGCAGAGCAAAACACACACACACACACACACACAGACACACACACACACACACACACACACACACACACACACACACACACACACACACACACACACATCACAGGCCTTATGGCTCTGAGGTAGCAGTGAGGAAATGAAGCTGCGGCCCCTGAATTTACACTAATTCACTGTGTTCTGGAGAGCTGGAGCGAGCGGTTAAGTTGGTGGGGACTTAAGAGACTGGGCAGGTGTTGTGATGTATGGAATATTAGTAGTCTAGCCTGAAACGTCTCATACGTTCTAGCACTATGCCAGCACAAGCAGTTGTTTTAACTGTTCAAATAAAGGTGGAGAAAAGCACATTAAAATCCTGTATTTGCACCTTTCATATTTTACCACGAACAAAAATAACCCAGAGTTGACACAACCTGACGTTAGTTTACAGAGAAATAACGCTGCGCTCTTGTGAAACGTCCTTTTGAGCCAAGGTTTACTGATTTTCGGTTTGAAAACAGAGCGTGATTCAGAGAAACCCCTCAGTTCAGCGCAGAGAGAGAGGAGAGAGAGCTCGTATGTGGGAGCACTTATGCATGTCACCTGGTCATCAGTTCCCAGTGGATGGGCGGCCAGCAGAGGCCTGCACTGGATCGTGTACGGCATGTTGTTGACAAGAACGGTTCTGTCCTCGATCTGGAGGATCTGGATGCCGTGTTTCACCACGGACGACACGCAGAACTGACACAGCTGCAGAGGAAACAACGGACACCAATTTGTCAGCTATAGTGGATAGAAAACAAACAGTTTAAAGATAAAACAATTACTCACATACTGTCTGTGCAAAAGTTTTTAGTTAGCTACATTTCACTGAATAGTGCTACGAAACATTTTCATGCGCCACCAACATGGCTTTAATCTAAATTCAGTGACTTTTACAAATTCAACCACAAGCAAGTGGGCGCTGTTTCCCTCACCTTCTGCCGTCCGGGAAAAGCTCCCAGGGTGATGTCGGCCTCCACGTATCCCTCCTCGTCCAGAGTGACCACCTCTGAGCCGGATCCCTCCTTCCATCGGGGAGAGGTCAGGTCATGGACCAGTTTGAGCGCCGTGGACTTGTGGACAGTGTTGGTGTGGGCCCAGTAGATGCCAATCTGGAAGGCTTCCTGGACGGTTGCAAGGGCAGTGAGGGGAACAGTGAAAGCGTGAGGAGGAAATCAGATGGAAGGAATCAGAGGTCAAATCTTTAGTCATGTCAAACAAAATGCGATATCTAAATTGACTGTGTTTGATTGCATTTTGGAAACGGCCACATGGCGGGGTCAACTGTGGCTTCATTACAAACAACTCAGCACAATGCTCCTGACAGTGTCCATGTTCACTGCATAACATCTCAATTAGTCCTGGAACTGAGAAGTATACAACTTCCACGACTGTTGGCTTTGTTAGGAGGACAAAGTGTCCCACAGATGCTGGAATGACACACTGATTGGTCGTCTGGCTCTGCAGCCTGCAGCGTCATGAAACATGCCAATCAATAGCAAACCTTGTCCCGTAAAGCAATCAACTCTGGTTTCAGTGGAGACCAAATCTTCTCCTCACACGTCATGCCATGATAAAAAGCAGGGCTCTACGGAAACAATGCTGTATTTGTTTTTATTTCACAGGCTTTTGCACATTTACAACTTTATATTTTTGTTTCTTTGAGCTCAACCATATCAGCACTTGTTCTTCGACACGCTGCCTTCCACGCTTAGCGCCGGATGAGCGGTGGAACAGTCTGTGTACGTGTGCGTTGTGTTCCACGGGGGGAAAATCCTCTGCAGACCTCTGCTTCTGAGCTCAGAAGCCAGCGAGTATTCGGTGACAGAGCTTGGCTGCAGATAAAGGCTTCGGCGGGGAATATTGTTGTAATGCAGCTTTGGTGGACAGTCGTGGGCTTATTATTCAAGATGAGGGAAGAGCTGGCTTCATAATGAAATGCCACAAAAAGGCCAACTTCTAGGTCTTGGTCTAAACACAAAATATAATCTTCAGTGCAATAGGGCGTGAAATAGTCATTCATTTCATTCTTGAGTCACGAGTGACCTTTGACCACTGAAACCTCATCAGTTCATCGTTGAGGATGCTTGTGCCAAATTTGAAATTTGATTTGATTTGTTCAAAGTCAGGTCACAGTGACCTTTGACCACCAAAATGTAATCAGTTCATCATTGAGTCCAGGTGGACGTTTGTGCCAAAATTGATGAAATTCCCTCAAGGGGTTCCTGAGATATCGCGTTCACTAGAACGGACTGGACGGACGAAAACAGAACAGGCTCCGGTCATGGCTGTCGGTGCCTACCGGTGTACATGGTACAAGAAAATAAAGAACAGACTTTTACACAGGAACTTCAGTCTACTGGAGTACTACTCCAGCCTGGAACACAGTTGTATATTGTCTTCTGTGATTGTGGAGGGACATTTCTAAAGAAAAGGACCCTGATGAAGTCATTATCTCGATTTTGTCTTGAAGCCTACGTCGGAATCTGAAGGCACTTAAAGTTTGGAAGACATAGAAGTCTAAGGAAAGACGAGCTTGGGACTAGAACTCAGGATATCTTGGCCTCTGTAACGTCTTTTTAATATCGGTCTCTTGGAGGACACAAACGTATATGTAGTTGGCACCATACCTTGAAGTTAGGGGGCACAATGACCTTGCCGGCTGGTATCTGCAGAACGATGGTCTCTCCCTCAAAAAGCCAGAGGTCCCATTGGGAGTGGTTGGCCAGCAGGGCCCAGGGCAACAGCTCCACCAGCAGGGTGTTCAGCCCGGTCTTCCAGCAGGATAACTTAACCTGCATGGGACTGTCCCACTGGGCGAGGGGCTCCAGCACTGACCTGTGAGGAGAGAGCACTGATTCAATCATGCAGCCAGAAACAGTGGAAGCTTTGGTCTTTACGGTACAGATGAGGCACACATTTGAAGCACAGGTACACCTTGTGAGCCGGACAATGCAGACATGCGGGACACATGAGCTTGTTTCTCATGTAAGCCTCTGCAGTATAAAGCCATGGTTGTACATGGGCTGTAAACACTTCACCCTAGACTCAAAGCTATAATGACATACATATAGACAGAGAGACAGACACACAGCTACCTGTAATGCAGTATTGATAAACAACCATTATTGTCAACTTGGTAATAAAACTCATTCATTCTCAATTACTTTGATTAAGGATACAATTTGCCCCGTCCACTCTATGTAATTCATCTATGGACATGTTTTACACAGTGCCGAGTATGGAACATTGAAATGTGTCGTACATAAACAAACAGTTGTTGCACTGTTATACTAAGCAGACAAATGAACACACTGACAGTCTAAACAAATACACATAGAAGAAAAGGTCTGCAGACAAGTTATGCAATGCAAACAGATTCAGTCGACAGGGCATCTGAGAAAACACACACACACACACACACACACACACACACACACACACACACACACACACACACACACACACACACACACACCAAACCAATCCACTGACAGCAGTAGTCATATCACGGTAATCACAGTCCTGTGAACCCTAAACAGAGCAGTGCCAGAGGAGAGCCAAACAAACAGTTCTCTCAGACTCGCTCTGAAGTTCAAAACCATCAAAACCAGTCTCCCCTCTCCCCCGAGGCCGGCCTAGACTCAGCTAAATCTACCAAACTGCCACCTCAGACTCGTCAAAAGACTCCCCCCGCTGCGGAACGGGGACCACTGTTCGTGCGGTTGAGCGGGATATTGACCTCGAGGCTGAGGGCAGCAAAGTGCGGGGCTCATAAATCACATGACGGAGCTCAGAAAAAAGGTTATTGAAAGAAATGCGCTCAGCAGCTTCTGTCAAAACCTGCCAACTCTGGAGCTGAGGGTTTAGGAAGTATGAATTTTGAGAAGCACACTGCTCTGAAAACACATACGCACGCATGTCAAAAACATACAAATTAAACTGTGGCTTTTACTTGCTGTCCAAGTTCTGAGTGTGTTTACAGATAGCAATCGGTGCTATTAATCCTACTACTGGCATTTTTTTTACGCTCTTTTTCCTCAGATTGTTTTCCCTCCTCATGCTCTCGAACAAAAAGTAGCAGAGTTTAAGTTCTGGGCTTAAAACTAAACACCAAACCCGCCAGATAACAGCCGTCTACCGTGTGTGTGTGTGACATTTAAAGGTGAGCGATGTGAACGGTGGTGTGTGTGTGTGTGTAACAATAGCGTTAGGTGTGTGTCTGAACCCATGTGCAAGGCAACCACTGGCAGACATATGGCCCACATGTCCAGCAGATAGATCCGCCGGGACTCTCTTGTAACTCGGAGCCTGTGGGAGAGCATGTGGCTGCTATCAGGACGTGATTGCTTTGTGACAAAAGATGATTCCCAGAGTGACATTTGCGGACAGATCCACATGTGTGTGCTGCCCCGATTGTGTGTGGACCCTCATGCACGGCATACCACATTTGCACTCATCCATACAGCGCGCACACTGTACGCTCTTGCAAAGCTGTGCCAAGTTTTTTAACTGCACGCAAGGCCCTGTGACTAGTGTGAGAAAGCGGGACAGTGAGTGAGTGACAGCCCCCAAACCTCCGGTCTGTGGGGACGACTTCTGATGCGCGGCTCTGCACTGTCCTCGGCGTTAACGGTTTTATTACGTGAACAAAGACTCAGCAATAAAAAGAGAAGCCTCCCTCATTAAAGAGTTCGCTTGCACAACTTTGTGCTTTGAGGAGAGACGCTGTATGAAGCCTACTATTAGAGAGCACACACTGCAAAACACACAATGACATTTGTGTTGTGAAATCTAACAGTGGGATTTAACGCTTGCCGCAGAAGCGCTACGATAAAGATGGCACAGAATAACACGTTGACTTATTACAAAGGATCAGAAGGTGTCGTGGTGCACTCCTGTTGGTTTTGAGCATGAATCTGGCTCACAACATGTGTCATGTGTCATTATTTCTCTATCCTGCCTCGCTCCACCTTGTTTATACTATACAGACGAGCGCCTCAAGATTCTGTTTAAAAAAAGACAAATCGTTGAAGTAAAAACACAAAACTGCAATCCTCACAAATGCAGAGCACTGACCAGCAGCTAGTGTGTGCGTGTGTGTGTGCGTGTGTGTGTGTGTGTGTGTGTGGGGGGGGTTACCTGTCAGCATCTTTGGCGCCGTAGGGCCACGGCGGACCAGCAGAGGGCCTCGGACCGTAGAAGTCGGCCAGGATGTGCTCCAGGT
The DNA here is from genome assembly GCF_023349555.1 of Cebidichthys violaceus. Taxonomy (NCBI): domain Eukaryota; kingdom Metazoa; phylum Chordata; class Actinopteri; order Perciformes; family Stichaeidae; genus Cebidichthys; species Cebidichthys violaceus. The sequence goes on from NW_027176927.1 coordinate 8,824,836, forward strand.
TGTCCTCACTCCCGTTCTTGTTCACGATCTGTTTGATCAGGCTGGTGGAGATCGGCACGGCACAGTTGGAAGCGTCTTCGTCCTCCCTGAAAAGATGGAGCACAAAAATTGTTATGGATTTTGTTAACCAGCCAAGTGCGTACAAACATTCCCATTCCATACATGTATTTGTAGGACATGTATACTGAAACAAATGCGCTATCTCTGTGTGACAATCTGCAGGGTCCTCCTGTACCTGCTGATTTCACTTATCCTGACCACGTCCTCCTCCGTGGTAGACAGTGTGACAAGAAATTGCTTGAAATGAAAACCTACTCACTCGTGGGGTTGTAAAGGCACACGGTTGTGAACCACTGCTGAATATTTTTTGACAGCAAACCAGACATTGGAAGCGCGTTTACTTATTCTACTGCCAGAAACGATTCAAACTGGTTTTGATTTTTTATTTCACTGAAGAACAAGACATCTCTTGACAGCAGCAGACTATTCCCATTGTTCTGTTCACAACAATTGAAGTGACCTCCGGCTAAACTCAGTTTTTCAGCCCGAAACCTTGACGAGGGCTTGAATCTGCCTTTTGTTTGGGATTTTTCCCTTCCTGACATGCAGTCTTGTCTTACAAACACTAATTCACAAAGATCATAGAGAAAGCTAAACAGCAGTAAATAATCCTATTGGATACATCAGCCCCAGACACTGGTCAATTATGGCTTTGCAACAAAAACAAAAAAAGAACAAAATCCAAACTGTAATAGCTTCTTCTCTTTCTCTGGGCAGCATCCAGTTCCACTTGGCTGAAACAAAGCAGCCCCCTTACCCCAAAGCAGTAGTTTATTAATAGAGCTCATTGTGCTATTAAAGGAACACAAGGACTATTGCTTATGGATCTGGGGGCAAGACAGAGGACGCTGACAAGGTGTTGACAGGAAGCTTTTCATCCAGAGCAGTTCCTGAGGGGGGAGGGGGGAAACTGGAAGAGGCTTCTGATTGTAAACCCTCAGCTTTCTAATGTGGTGGCCGGTTCGAGGGGAGCGGGACACAACGGTTCTGGTTAAGTCCCGTCTGTGTCTCTCTTGCGTCTATCAGAGCCCACAGCTATGTGTGATTACAGGAAGGAAAGACGAGCTGTTGACCAGCGAACATTGGAGATTGGATCTGTCCTAGAGGTTTGGGGTTGGGGGGGTGCTTGTGTGCATGTAGTATGTGTGTGTGTGTGTACGCGAGTGAACGTCCGCTTGCAATTGTGGCTTGTAGTGTGTGTGTTTTTGAGGATAGAGAGGGATGGATGGAGCTGTTGGGGGGGGGGGGGGGGGGGGGGGGGGGGGGGGGGGGGGGGGTGTATGTGCGTTCACACGGTGAGAGGCAGTTTAGGGAGGGGACGGATTGTAAACACGAGGAGCGCTGCGGACGCAAACCACAAAGACAAGACACTTAGTTGTTTCTGAGCTCGCTTTTTTTCTCGCATGAAAAAAAAGCCAAAAAGGATTTATCTCCAACAACAAGGGCCAAAAATATTCCCAGTCACTGTATGGCCACTGTGGTTCCTTAATGGCAGCTGAAATCAAAACAAACTTTGTGACCAGATATCCAAACACACAACAGTTACAGCAAAGAAAATCTCTCAAGGGGAGTCAATTACACTCAACGTTTACTCTGTTTATTCAGATCGCCACTAGCTGCAACCAAAAAGGGGCGATGTGTCTTTCATGGATCCGCATAAAACAACATAGATTACAGATGTACAGATCACAAACACAGTAGGAACAACAAGGACGCCGCATGTACACATGTGGTAGTTATTTCCCCCCATGGGGCCACCCATACAGAAACATAAACACTTGTGTTACTGAGAGACACTTTGGACTAAAGCATCTGCCATTGTGACATGACACATGAGGAGATGTCATTAGAATTCACAACCTTACAGATGATTCCCTTTTATGCGCAGATTTCAACGCAACCCAATTTTTTAGACGACTGGTGCGGCTTAGTGGATCCCGCCATGACAAACTGGATGAAGAGCTGTCTCTTACAAGAGGATATGCACAATATGAGAACGTGTGAACACACACTGACAAACTGGGGCCCGAGCGACAGGCGTAGCAGTGATGTATGTGACAGACTCTGTCCGTGATGAAGTGGTGACTGTCACACTTGCGCTGGCACACAGACAACTAAGACAACGACAGACACAGGCCACACGTCGTAGACGTGAGGACACATGTGTGCATGCACTCCTCGATCCGCCCACAGAAACACATGTGCATGCACGCAATCCAATACGGAGGTGAAAGACCTGCTCTCTGTTTGGGCCTGCATCTAAATGAGGTGTAATTATGGGCCAACCTGACATGTTGGAGTTGGGAGTGTCAGCGTCTCAGCTGCTGCCAAGTTGGCTTCCTGTTCCCCTGGACTGTGCCTGGGTTCCCATGTTGGCTCATGGAAATTGAAAATGTGGTGCGAAAGAATCTTAAGTAAGTGTCTCTCCACCTTTGACACATCGAGGCGTAAAAACCATGACAGAAGACCAGAGTCAGACTCTGCGGTCCTTTGCGGCGGTGGGAGCTGATGGTTGATGACATAATCTGACGCTGGACTGAGAGAACTAAACATTTCCTGTGAATTTTCCTGCTGATCAGCAACCATCTTGGTCATGAGAAAATAGCGAGAACGGAAACTATTGTGGGTCTGAAATACTTTTTTGCTTGTTCTTGCAGGTGAGGTTTTAAACACTTAAGATCTATTTTGTCTTTATCAGGGTTTAAAAGTATTGTAAATGTTCGGCAATTCTGAATGTGGAAAAGCTCCTGGCTTTTGTTCTTTTTTTTACCTGGCCTGGAAAGTCAGGTGGTGGGTGAGGTCGGCCTCGGTGTTTAACAGGGGCTCCTGGTGGCCCTGGCCACGTATCAGCTGGCTCTCTCTCAGCCCTAGACTCCTCTTCTCTATGTGGACGGTTACTGGATCTGGCAGGTGGCTCCTCATGACAAACAGTGGACTGAACACCACCTGAAACAGGGGAGTCATACAGAACAATCATCAGTGAGACAAACAAACAAACAAACAAACAGTACTGAATCAAACTGGGATAAGGATATTTAGATGTTCAACAATTCAGCTGTTGTGTATTCTTGTGAGGTCTGTTTCCTCGTTTTGGACTAATTAATGAATCCAGCGATCCCAATAAGATACACTGGGTTGAAAACATGGCACTACATTTTGTGACAATAGTACAGATTAACGAAGTAAAAACAAACACACCAAGCTGGTCTGGGATGGTTTTATGTTGAATTATACCAACAAAGTGAAAAGAAATGCACATGGGTATGTAATGCTTTGGTGACTGCCCGTTATTCTGAAACACCAAAAAATGTCCCATTGGACTGAAAACCCATTTGCCCAACAGCCCGGTATCCCGAAAGCCCATTGCTCTGAAAACACACCAACATGGCTAATTATTATGCACAATGATGTCATCCGATATTTTTTCCAACAACAGCAAAGCCATAAATTGCCCTACTCTGTCTCTGACTGGCTAGTACTGGTTGACTTCGTTGGTTTGGCTGGTGAGGTTTAGGCATGAGTAGTGAGATTATTTAGGGTAAGAATATCAGGGTAAGCCAAGAGCAGAAAAGGCCATGCCATAGTAGAACAAAAAATAATAAATATAATAATTAGCCATGTGCTTCTGTTTGTAGCTGACAGAGGGTGTATTTTTGGAGCAATGGACGTTTGTTTTCTGGATAATGGACTGTTGAGTAAATGGGACATTATTTTTGACTATTGGTGGTTTTGGAATAATGGCATAGCATCCCGTAGTAATCAATAACATATTTTTCTAACTACCTGCCAAGAGTGGAATACCTGCACATAGTGAAAGCAGATATGATGCTCATCAGGAAATAAAAAACAACAACTTTGTGTCACAACATGGAAATGAACGCTGTGCGTGTGTGTGTAGGGATACTCACCACTCTCTGCTGCATGTGACAGCCAGGTTCAATTGTGATAAGAGTGCACCAAACATAGAGCAAAGAACCGCTGGAGCAAGGCACCTAAAAAGGAGACAAACTTGCTGTTATTGACAGTCTTATTACTTATAATTCCAAGCTGTCCAATCCAAAACCATTTAGTCGTACAGTGCTCCGGAGAGTGTGGAGTCTCATATCTTTCCATTACTGCGAAGGGTTAACAGAAAAAAGATTGATCAAGGGCACTCGAGGGCAACTTGATTGTGTTTGTTTGCGGTTACAATGTAAAAATATGAATATCTGATTACTTTATTGCCTTGTGCTGCCTTGTATTAACAAACAGAATGTTCATAGCCCCCATCAGTAACGCATTATCATGTTTTGTCCTAAAACACGTTTGTTTCTTGGCTTCTTCCAGTAGTTTAAAGTTAAAGTCTCCCTAAATGGGCCATTACAGGCACTTAAATCTTAGCAAGATTCAAACGCTGAGAATGTGCCCGCCGAAAGGCTGAGCGCTCTTAATGTGTCACTGGTGTTCGTCCCATCCGCTCGCCGCTCCTCATTAAAGACGTGGGGTGCCAAGGCACATTACAAGCGGTCTGGTTTATGACAGACCGGGGACTTCATGTACTTGGTGGGGACAGAGAGAGTGGAGCCAAGAGACCATTCAGTTCTAATAGAGTGCGCCTTGAAAAAAAACAAAAAAAAACAGCCTTGTTGGGATGAGGGAGTGAAACTTTGGAAAACAGATATACATATGGCCTGATCCACCAAAAACACTCATGGCTGGGATAAGGTCGAGACGACCTCCTGTGCTTTGTCAAAAGTAAAGGACGATGTTGAATATCTGAGTTAGGGAGGAGGAAGGTGAGATATGAGGAAGAGGAGTTACCACAGATGGATTACTGGTTAATCAGGAGACGGATGAGAAAAGAGACAGGGGAGAGAGTCAGAGGGTGGAACAGGTGGACGAGCCGAATGCCAGGGGATGAAGTAAATAAAGAAGAGGAGTGAACAGCTACAAGATAGACGAGCGAGCCAGTGTGTGGGAGAGAGAGACGGGGAGGAAACAAGAGAGTGATATATCAGGACACCGACAGAGATAGAGAGATCTGAGGACCCAGCTACTAGTCCAGGCTCTCAATCCGAGCCAACCCTCCATATGTGTAATGAACGGCTGATCTGAGGAGAGGAGATAACAAGGATGTTCACAGCCGCACACAGAAGCTGGAGCTGCAGAAAGTAGCTAGCTGTGAACAGCAAGGGGCTTATAAAGGAAGAAAACAGAGAGAGGGACGAACAACGACAGGAAACCAAGAAAAATACAGAACAAGAGCGAGAACCACAGGAGACGGAGCAAAGGAGCGATTGTCTGGCGCTGGTCCAGCGGTGCGAAAGTGCCTTCAAAGCCTCTCCTTGTGCCCACGTATCAGCTAGTGTTTCCTGTCTATGGTTAGCGTTGTTATGAGAGAGCATAAACTGTATTTTCTGCCTCTCATCATGGTCGGGTTTTGGGTTGGAGGGCCTTTGTAAGCCTATCTGAGGGGACGATCTCCATCTGTTCTCCCACCGTGAGCGGCTCTGCCACTGTGGCCACCCAGGAGAGAAGGATCCGGACACGGTTGGTGGTCCAGTCCAAACCTGTGTATGTTGCTGGAGTGGTTAGAAGCAGTGGTGCGTGCAATGCGCACGTCCATCTGTGTTTATGAACAATATCCGTCCACGTCAAACGTGTATGTTTTTAAAATGACATTTAAAACTACTTAAAGGACTTCACCTCAAAGGTCATGTCGCGAGTCCACGGTCTCAGTCCAGGTCCGTTTGTGTTACTGTACCTGCACAACAGAGCTGCAGCTGCCCTTCTCCCTCCTCTCCAGCTGAACGTCTTGGGACCAGTCCTCATCTCCCCTGGCCCTCACGCACAGCTCCGTCATCTCGGCGTCCTCCAGCACGTACGAGGGCAGCTTGGCCCCGGCCTCCAGGCAGTCGCAGTGTTCCCTGACCACCGTCTGGCCGTCGGGCCCCACGTAGTGCTGCACCGCCCGCAGCTCGATGTCCTGAGTCAGGTAGCTGCACATCACCTGCCGCCCGTAGATTATTACCTGGGAGAGAAGAAGGTTACAGAGGAGGATTGAATGCAACTAAAATAACACCAAGCACAATGCAAAGATGTCCTGTTGGTCTTATAATGTCCTTTAAAGAAGATGCTTTAAATGCTCTGTTCATTGACCATGCCCATGAACACACAAATGAGAGTCTGACACAGGCTCCAGATCTGAGTCTCAGTATGTTCATAAAAACAAGAGATGCTACATGGGTTCAGTGTTTTCAGACGCTGCTTGACATACATTTCGGGCGAAGCATACCAATGCATTTAGGAACACTACAGGATTTTCTACTATGGAAAAAACGTGTTTACCTCAGTGAGGTTTCACTTCACTTTAAAATCTAAGGGAAAAAAAGTAAAAAAAAAATGCTGATGCAATGACGGAAATGCATCCATATACCATATGCATGTACTACTTTTCTTTCAGTGGTAGGTCACGATCCACCGATATACGTACTGTACATACAATCCCTACTTGTGTGGACATATGCGCGTTATGTTTGTATCTATGGACACAAATGCACACGCAAAGCCAAGCCACCAGGGAGCTCTCATCTGGGACTGACACATCTAAATGTGCTCAGAATTGATTGCTTTCACCGCTCTGTGTGTGTGTGTGTGTTTTATGTCTGCATGTGTCATGGCTGTGTGTGTTCTGCAGGTTGTGGCATTGGTACTGACATTGGAGAGAAAGATCCTGGCTTCGGATGAGAGAAATCTCTCCATCATTTACAGCAGCAGTCAACGTGAGGTGTCAATATAAACAACGAAGAGGCCATCACAATAAAAGACCATAGCTGGACAGAGAGGGACAGTGCAGAAGTGTGTGACACATCGAGGACAAACCCCCCCCCCCCCCCCCCAAAGTACACAAGATGAGGTGCGCTCACGCAAGCGGGAGCCAATGTACTCTGCGGTGGCGGCCGCCGTCCCACTCTGAGGATACGTGTTGTGTGAATTGGATGCGACCGACACTCAGAACCTTTCATCGGATCCAATGGGAACAAGATGTAAACAAAGTCTGGGACAGACGGGGAAGGAATGCGAGAGGCCGAGTCTGTTTTGTCTGGAGAACGAGAGGGAGACATGTGCGACACTCGACACTGTTTACATAACAAAGTGTCACCGCCGTAATTCGACGGCATCTCTGCATTTTCAGGAACACGGCGGCTCTGCGATGCATTCGTGGAAAAAACACGCTGTTCGTTATGTAAAAAGGGACCGCGGCTGGTTTATGATTTCCTGTGATCTTCTTTGTGGATCAATGGGGTGGCTTCAAGCTCAGAAGCTTTTGTTTGAGTGCCATAAAACAGATTATGAAAACTGACAAAAAACTGCTGTCCCTACATTCTTGGTGTTGTTAAAAACTGGGCCTTCTTTATTGCTGTGGTGCGTTTTCACCACAAATATATTCAATTAAAATGTGTTGCCAGTACTGTGAGTCTTTTCTCTTTTCTGCAAATTAAATCCTGGTTGAATAACGCTCAACATCTCTCATTTTATTGCTTAAACTAAGTACAGTTAGCTCTAAAATTATTCTGGTTAACCTTAATGCTTATATATGAAATATGTATAACCTTTTTTTATGTGCCAAGAAATACAAAAAAATGAGCATGACAAGTCTATGACAACATGAACGAACTCCATTAAGGGATAAAGCTTCAGAAATGAAAAATTACAAAATTCTCTTCTCTTGCATTATTTATGATATATTTAAGATGTCTCATTACAACAAAAACGTCCAGTAAGCCGTACCTGTTTCTGGACACCGTTGAGCTGCACCACCTTGATGATGAGTGAAGCCGTGCGTCCCTTGTACTGAATGGTCCTCAGCAGGGTCCCTACGTTGTCCACGCTGAAGGCCTCTGACCAGCGCCAGTTCCCCCATCCCTCAATGCAGATGTGCAGCAGCTGCAGGACGGGACGGAGCAGGACACACACACACACACACACACACACACACACACACACACACACATACAAACAGAGACAGAAGACAGCAGACATCAGAGGTTAGTCTCCTTGCCCTTTATTTATTCCCAAGCAAAAGGCAAGTAAACAGTCTTTGTTTCGAGGATTTTGGTAGGGCGAAGAAGAGAGACAACAAAGTTCCTGTTTACTGGTGCTGAACAGACCTGCTGCTGCTGCTGCTGGAGGGCCGCACACAATAAACCGGCTGCTGGGAAACAGCTGACGTGAAAGCTCATTACGTACGTGTGTGTGTGTGTGTGTGTGTATGTGCGCGGTTCGATGTGTAGCGCTCTGTTCTCCACATGTCTAAATAAGAGGCAAACAGCTTGGCTCTCAACCTTCCTCGGCTTCGTATCCGTCACTTCGCTGTGGAGCCCTTCCACGTGTGTGGCTGGGTGCAGACGCACACACTCAGGGGGGCAGCGATAAACAGACGGCGTCCTATCGGTTGACACACAAACAACCTGACCACTTTCCAGACAATTCCTCGTAATATGGGGCCACGACATGGCAGCAGGGGCTAACAGATAGATACAAGCCTTTGCCCCTTCATCTACATCCACACACACCATGCAGCACAGAAGGCTGGTCAGATGTCCATCCTTGCATACGGTACATCTGTGCTCCAGTGAGGTCAAGCGTGACAAGGAAAAGCAAATTGTCAAAACAATGTGAGCATTGTCACGAGATTATGGTCACCATACAGGAGCAGAATCATAAATACGCGGGGAGATCTAAAGCCGCCCCCCCCCCCCCCCCCCCCCCTCCCGAGGCAGCGCGGCTGACCTGCCACCTAACTGAACTCTCCGTGTCAGCCCAGCTGCCAACACAACTTCAAACTTGCGAGATCTGGAAAGGGAGGAGGGAGGACGTGAGAAAAGACAAAGAATGCATGTGAGCGGGAAAGTCTAGAAAGACAGGGGGGATGGGCTGGGGTTCAATCCTCTCCCAGAGGAGTTGCGACTAGAGTGGAACACTGAAAAGCATTTTTGAAGATTTACACTTCGGCCTGTCGCCTCAATGTGCCGAGCGTTTAGCCAATCTGACTAAAGAAAAACAAATTACCCCTGAGGTCAGAGAGCATGGGGGACCCTGGACGGGACCTTCTATGTTTCTCTCCGCTGTAGTCTTTCCATGCCGTTTGAAGGCAGATTTCTTTACAACAACATTCTTAATCAAAGCCTGAATTCCCTTTCTTCAAGATCATCCCTCCTCCCTGTCGGCTGAGTGGAAATGACATAATTTCTCAGATCTCCAGCTCAGTGGACTTGCTCACGGGGAAAGTGGCAGGGTGGTGTAAACAGCCAGGTGGCAGAGGTTAACGGTAAGCCTGAAGGCCTTCACACACCGTGATGTATAAATCACACTAGATGCGAAATATTAAAACTATTCATACTGTTGCAATATTTTTTTCAATAAAAGGTTTGAATGGATTTGCACAGGCAGAGGACCAACTACTAGGATCGTATGGAACCAGAGCAGTCTGAGGTCAATTGTTGTATAGCCTAGGGTACTGTAAACTATTTGATTGAGGTTATTTTAGTGAAATGCTCTGAGTGAATAGTTCTGCATATATCTAGGGCTTTTTTTGTGAAAGGTAGGAATGGAAAGATGGGATCTGTTGTGTACAGCCTTTGTCAAGGTTCAAAGAAGTAATCAAGTCTGCCGCCTCGGCACAGACCAGGCGGAAACCTTCGGGTATGAAAAGTGAGGCAAATGCTGAAGTGTCTTAAACCTGCATTCATTCTACTGGTCAGCAAGGGGCGACTCATCAGATTATATAGAAGTCTATGAGAAAATGACTCTACTTCTCTCTTGATTTATTCCCTCAGTAAACATTGTAAACATGAGTTTATGGTCTCAATCTCTAGTTTCAAGTCTTCTTCAATACAACATGATGTTCATTTAGTAAATGATGGTCCATTTAGAGTCAAATAGACCATAAAGCAGAGTATGCTTTAGGGCGGGGCTACTGTGATTGACAGGTTGCTACCAGAGCTCTAAACATTGTCTCTACGTCGCTCCTCCGCAGTCCAAATATGGTTACTTTCTTTCACTGGTTGCCGTGGGCTTCAAAACGTCAGACCACAAACCAATGGGTGACGTCACAACGACTATGTTCTATTCTTATATACAGTCTATGAGTAAACATGTTCGTTCCGATCAACAAGATTGGTTGATATTTCTTTATTCGCGGTGCAACAGCTCAGAAAAATCAACCTTGTTCCGAAAGAAATTACGCCGCTTTTTCGGCGCATAATATTTGCATTCTGGGTGAAAGAACTCATGAAAAAAAAAACAGTTAAAGAAATATGTTGACATGCAAATGAATCCCCCCCCCCCTCGTGAATAGGCCTTAAGGGCAGCCAAACCAGCAAAAACATTATAATCATGATGGTGGTGGTTTGAGGAAAACTTTGAAAAAAACGGTAATGTTGGGTTTTCTGCCATTCTGCTCCTGCTCTCTGGGTACTGGATGAGATGGAAACCTTTTAATTTGCAACTTCAAAAATCTTCCTCAACTCCCTCCTTGAGTGGAGCTGCATTTGTGTTAATTATGGTCAGAACGTTGTGGTGGTGAACCCGCTCTGCCTCGCCTCAGCACCATCTGCGAGGAGCCATTTTGTTATTTCAACACTTCTCCCTCTCTTCCTCCCCCTCTCGCTGTGGCTCAACTTGACCTTTGAGGGAGAAGTCATAATAACGTCTCTCCTCCAACTTCAAACGGCCAATGCCGTTCTTGTTTTAATTCATCACCGCTCTGACTCAAGCAGTGGAAGAAAGAAAAAACAAAAACAAAACGGCGGTGACACAGATGAACTGGACACGTAGGATAACAAGAATGAATAATAAGAAGCTGTTTTGCGTCTTTGTGACGTGTTCATCTGTCGTGACACTGAGAAAATCCAGTAAGCCACATGTGGTGTTTTAATGCCTGGCCTCACTCACAACTTCACCAATAGAAATCAGAATCTAGTTGAATTAAAGGACGGGTTCAGTTTTAAGTCTCTGTACTCAAATGCCCATATGTCTCTGGGAGGGCTGTCCTCCCACTTTGAGGTGTGTTGTTATTACAGTCATCACACCTCTGTTTTCACATGCAGCGATCTGCTAACATAAACCTGCATATCATGCTACTGCTGACATCATCAGAATGGTCCGAACTGAAAAGAAAAAGAATCTTAAACATTTAAGGATTCACTTTGTGCTGTTTCATTCAACACATCATTGATGATGCGTCATGTCTCAGATGTCCTTCTTGTCTGTCCTTTCAGTTCTTTCTCTGCTCAGACTGTCTGTTTTTATCTTGGGAGTTCTGTACAGTGTTTTCCTTTGAGGGAACTCAATGTTTCTAAAGTATTCTTTAACTTTAGAGTTGAACTCCAACAATCTCTATGGCATCATGTTGCTCAGCACAGTAACACATCTACCTGTACTGTAAAAACTCAAATCAACGACTCTGGGTTGTCTGCCTCCGCAAACCAGTTAAGTTGCATTTTGCATTCATGTCTGTCCAATATGTTATCACTTCATAATTTTAACCATGAAGACATTTGTGTAAAATTGCCATAGTTAGCATATGAATTCTTGATTTATGGCTCCAAACCTGTTTCGTGAGGTCACAGGGACCTTTGACCATTGAAATCTAATCAGTTCATCCCTGAGTAGAAGTGGACGTTTGTGCCAAACTTGAAGAAATTCCCTCCAGGCGTAACTGAGATGTCACGAAAGACAAACAATGGATGGCGCGTGCAACCGTTACCCTGGTTACCATGTGTTTAGGATGCAGACACTGAGTGAAATGTGGGAAAGGACGGTCCTGAGGGAATTATAAGCGAAGCAAGAAGTTAAGTTTAAGTGATAACACAATTCTTTTCGTGGAGCTGTGTAAACTGTTTTCAAAGCGTCAGTCTCCAACACTCCTGTTGATGTGCAGAAGAAACTGTGTCGAGTAATGAGTCAAAACAACAAGTTTGATGTGCACTTGAGCTCAGGGAGTTCATCTTGCAACACTCCAACAACATCACTCCAGTTGAACAGATACCTGCTGCCTTCAGATGGCCGTTCAGAGATATTAACATATTGAAAAGAACCCTTTTTGTTTGGAGCGCAGTCTCCACACAACGTGACGCCATGAGACCTTACCTACCTTTTTTGCCCCCACAATGTTGAACCCGAGTTCGCACCAATGCCGTACACACACTTGCAACTGCAACAACGAATCGATAAAATCGATTAAAATCGATTATTAAAAGCGTTGGCAACGAATTTCATTATCGATTCGTTGCGTTGTGCGATTATTACGCCACTCAATAAGTCGCGGAGATGTTTGAGAATAAAAAAAAAAGTTGAGTTGAGCGCAGAGCAGAGCGGAGGTAGAGGAAAGACCATCGGAGAGACCCGTAACGTTGTTCTGAAACACATGGCGGAGGCAGAGAAATCAGTACGACCTAAGTCATCCAAGGTGTGGGAGCATTTCACACTAAATACATCGAAAAAGTGTGTTAATTGCAAGATATGCAAACGCGACATGGCACGACACGGGAGCACCACGGTGATGATTCAGCATCTAAAACGTAAACATGTTGGAGTCCTTGATGAGGAGGAAGGGAGTTCAACAGCAGGTTAGTCACTACAGAATCCTACTGTTGTTCCGTTTTGAAGTGAGGAACGTAACGTCCCTCCAGTAGCTCTCCTGGTGCTGCTGTTTACTCGTTATCCTTCTTGACAAGCATGACAATTAGCGTTAGCTCGTTAATAACGGTAGTAAAGCAGGGGTGGAATAGTTTGCAAGACTAAAGATACGTTTTTATTCACTCGCCTTTTCCCCGCCGATTCATCGATTAATCGAAAAAATAATCGACAGATTAATCGATTATTAAAATAATCGTTAGTTGGAGGCCTACATACACTGTAAGAGGTATTGGTTGCTTTAGGAGAGGGTTTATCTGCAGCGAGTATGTGCGGGACGAACAAATTCGGCAACCAAGTACTCATTCAATGTATGTACTGCTTTAAGATAGATAGAAAAATGTGAAACAATCTTTTGACCCTGATGTAGATGCTAAATTATTTAGCTAAGTTAATATTAAGTATCCTGGAGGTGACAAGATGTCAGTGGAGAGAGGGAAACTGTGGGATGACAATTAAAACTGGTTATCGCACTCACCTTTGAAATTTAAAGCTACAACGACAAACTTTTATTTTGTGTTGATTTTGGCGGTAATGTTTCCGAGCACCAGAGTCATCAGTATTAAATCAAGTGTTTCATAACCAGTTAAATGTTCAAGGTAACTTTAAATTCAGTTCTTTTGTGCTTTTTTTTTTTTTACAGTCATGTTAAGCAACCATAATCACATCTGCTTCCTAATTCCAAGATCTCTACCCTCAAGAACCAACATTTTAATATTTTAAAAAGGTCACCAGAAACTCAACTTCTACTTACAGTAAATATGTGAATTGTAATAATCAATTGTATCTAAATTGACTATGTAAAACGTGATTCTTTTACTCGGCTAGTATCGAGAAAAACAACAACATTTTGAGTAAAACCAGCCTTCAGCTTGTAATCCCACATGCTAAATAAATTTCATTATCTCACTTCCAAATTTTTTTTTTTTTTTTAAAAACTCCCACGCTCACCCTCACACACTGGCACTGAGTTGAAGACCTTTTGTCCAAAACCAACTAAGAACCCATCTGTCATCTTATGATATTACCCAAGTTGGGTATTGAGTGTGAAAGAAATGTGAAATCTCAATCTCTCCTCATTTCCCTTGAATCCCAGAGGAGAGATTGTGATTATGGCTGGCTGATGGCGGGCGCGTAGCTTCCAGCACATTACTGGGCTCCACTTTTGGTACCGGAACAATCTGCAGGGGGATTATTAAAACTGAGTAATTGGATGGAACCACACAAAGCATTTTCACTCTGTGACTGCATTGTACTGTAATGTTGTCTGTTATCTGTTTTCGCTGATAGGGAGCAGGATTTGACCAGGGTCATGTCACTCTGTTGCTTTTTCCAATAACAACTCTGGCCAACAAAATACAAGCATTCGTCCAAATTATTTGGATGCAACTCGACCAGGGGTATTAATGTATCAATAGAAGGCTTTAGCCAAACATGTTTTTCACTCAGTAATATAATCCACCTACAATCCTTTATCCCAATTCTTGAGAAATGAACTGACTACACGTTACTGATATGACTTTTGGCTTGACAGAACATCCAAGCCTTATATCATCGTGAAGGTTTACAGTGACATGTTTGTCCAAATACACTAATACAGCTAAGCTACAGATGATTCATCTCAGATCCATGGAGACGTATCCGCTGACTGATTTGGAGATGGGATTGTCCATTATTGCTGATCAACTCCATTCTTCTTTAATCTAATGTCCAGTCAGACCTCAGGGCCACATCGTCATGGAGATTACTTGCCTTGTCGTGGTCAAACATTGGTGAGAGCTGAGGTTTGTATATTACCATAACACCAATGGTTTACCGACAATCCAATCTGCATGAGTAACTTAGAGCCTGCAGGTATTATTGAGAGAACATAATGAGGCTTTGACGTATATGTTTTCAAATCCCGCAGTCTGCTGAATTAGTGACTAACCCAAACGTAACAAGTAACACCTGTCTACTAAACCAAATATCACGGGGTCACAGTGATGATCCACACACAGATGTTTGAACCGTGTCTGATCTTATCACAAGATCAGTACCAAGTGAACGTTTTGAAAGTCCATCGCGCACGTTTCCCAGTTGCCATGGAAACGTAGAACGCAGAACCCAAACACGGGGACTGACACATTCAGAAATGGTGTTAACTTCTGAGAACCACCGCCCGCCTGAACTGGAAGTTATATTCGGTGAGACAATTAACCGACCACGTTCCATCACGGGTGCGATGTCATGTCTCCTGCCCGGTCCAATGCTTAATCCTGTCTCGAGAGAAAATCAAAAGCAACAAAGTTTCCTGTAAAAGACGTTAAAATTTCAGTCAGTCAGAACCAAAAGCAATGACTATTAACTTCCTGGTAAACGCAGAGCCATTACCTCATCTGAATGGCAAAAATTCAAGTGTCTGCTTTGATAATGTGGGTGTCAAGCGTAGATGAACAGAGAAACACATACAGTTTGCTTGACAAGCTTTCACACACACACACACACACACACACACACACACACACACACACACACACACACACACACACACACACACACCCTCCAACCCCTGTCTTCCTGCAGACAGAACGAGTCACTCCGGCCACTGCAACCGCTGTCCGTCTATTGTCCTCTAGCAGGAATGTGCTTGGGTGCACACAACACAAATCTAGTGTCTGTCCGCAGCGGTCATCTACCCATTACTACCATTCCTTCGTTCCGTCCCACTCAGACTATAATGGGAGACTTGAGACTCTGAGACATGGAGCAGAAGTATAAACAACACCAGTCGCTTTGCGCAAGTTTCCAACACAGGCCCGAAGAGGCTGCGGCAGGTCTTTGGATGGTTGATTACCAATCAATTCCACTCAAACAAGCGCTACATCTAAATAAAATTAAAAAGATGCGATTTCATTTACATTTACCAAAGGTATACAATAGACGCACAAGTCTTTGTACCGCCTGTCTTATTTAATGACATGGGCGTAGATCAGAAAAGTGGTTTGTGGAACAGAGGCCTGTTTTGTCTACTGAAATAACTTCAGGACCAGGGAGCTAGCTAGCCACCTAACAAATGAGAAACAGGTTTATACCCAGACAACAAAACAAAAGAATTTGGATTAGGTTGTCCTCTAGGAAAGGCAAGAATGGGGGGGGGGGGGGGAGACCAGAGACACAGTTGAACTGCAGTGAGCGAAAAAGAAAAAAAGAGAGCATAAATGAGTTAAAGAGAGACACAACAGCATCCTTGCCAGGGCAGCGAGGGCCAACCCATGTAACATGAGGGTATTATGGTGGCTTTAACAGCTGTCTGCAATGCTTCTCTCCTCCTTGGCTCGTTGTCTCTGACAAAAGCAGCAAGGCAGCGCTACATCAAAGCCCAGATTTGCAAGTCTAAGAAGCGGTCTGAGAGCTGGAAGAAGGTACAGAGAGAAGGCATTGTGTGGGTCCGCGGTTGACAGAGGAGACGCTAAGAGGTTTACGCTTGACTAACATTGCTCCATAGTTCTCCCTCTGGTTTTCTACCGAGGCATTTTAGACATCCAGGGCCTCGAGGGTTCCAGGAGACGCAGACGCGGCAAGTGTTCGCACCAGATGAAGGGAGCGACAAAAGGAGCACTGTCTGAGAGGAGGGAGGTTTGAGAACCGCATGCTGGGGGGGTGAAAGAGTCAGTAGTCGGGGACCCTTGGAAGGACAGGGACCTTGTCTCAGTCGAAAGAACACAGAAAAACAAAGGCTTGCCCTGGGCTTCTATAGTAATACGACAAAGGGGAACTATTATATATAGTACATATACAGTCCACACAGAGGCATACATGGTTTTTCACCCACGGGGTGTTGAGACCAACATCCACCCAAACATCTATCCTTTCTACTCGTTTATTCCCGGTCATGACATCGTACCATATCCGAGCCTAACACTGTACAAACAGCAGGAAAACATCAGTCCACTGAACACATACTCTACATTAGCACATTTAATTAGACAAACACAAATAAATAAACACACTGTACAGTGTTGGGAGTAACTAGTTACATGTAAGGGCATTATGTAATGAAATGACAATGTAATTGCAATTACTGAGAAAGAAATATGAAATCAAATTATATTTACGAATCAAAATGCTGGTGATTATGAAGAGGTTACATGTACACAATATACAATACATTCTTTGGAGAACTTTGCATCTTTTTCACATTCTTTTGGCATATTTCCAGACAACGCAGGTCAGCAAAAGCCATTTGGACAAATTTGAGTAGGATTGGGTTGGATGTCTTACAGGGAGCTGTTTCTCCATCCAGACAGGCTTCGTTCATTTTGCAGTACGTTATGCGCCCCAATTTTGAGCATTGTTTTCGATTGGTTCTCTTGTTTGAATTTATACCGCCACCTTTCATCTGCCAAATCAAATAAATGCACATTCCACTAAGCAACCCGAGTCTTCCATGCCCGCGACCAGCTGACCACGCCAAGGCCAAGTCGTTGGACAGGATCGCCTTTCCCAACAGCGTGAACACACAAGTGAACAAAAGGTTGCATGTTCTTTATCACAGACTGACTAGAAAACTGAAAACCGTAGTAACCCATACCTGGACCACAAGTGCTTTGAACCACCAGCAACGGTAGGCTGACTGCAGTCTAACTCAGACGACATGAATGCAATGGATGTCTCCACTGGTTTGACAATGCAATGCATAGCGCAAATTAATCAGAATCAGAATCAGAATCAGTGACCGGTAGGAAATTGTCCTGGGGATGTCAGATTCAGTGTCAGTGGGGGTCCCGGGCTTTGTTGATGAGCCCGACTGAAGACGGGAAGAAACTGTACATGTGGTGAGAGGTCTTGGTCCTGATGTACCTGCCAGATGGAAGGGGCTTGAACAGTTTGTGTCCAGGGTGAGAGGGGTCGGCTACAATCTTTCTTGCTCGCTTCAGGGTCCTTGAAGCGAACAAGTCCTGGAGGGACGGCAGATTGCAGCCAATCACCCTCTCAGTAGGACGAATGATGCGCTGCAGTCTGCCCTTGTCCTTGGCTGTGGCTGCAGCGTACCAGACCGTGATGGAGGAGCAGAAGATGGACTCAATGATGGCTGTGTAGACGTGCACCATCATTGTCTTTGGCAGGTCAAATTTCTTCAGCTGCCTCAGGAAGTACATCCTCTGCTGAGCTGATGTTCAGCTCCCACTTGAGGTCCTGGGTTATGATGGAGCCCAGGAAGCGGAAGGACTCCACAGCGTCGACCAGCTAGTCGCACAGGGTGATAGGGGCAGGTATGGCTGCATTCTTCCGGAAATCCACAACCATCTCCACTGCCTTTAGAGCGTTGAGCTCTAGGTTGTTCAGACCACACCAGGTCACCAGATGGTCAATCTACCACCTGTAGGTGGACTCATCCCCACCAGAGATGAGTCCAATGAGGGTGGTGTCATACGCAAACCTCAGGAGCTTGACGGACTGGTGACTGGAGGTGCAGCTGTTGGTATACAGGGAGAACAGCAGAGGGGAAAGAACGCAGCCTTGGGAACTGGTGCTGATGGTCCGGGAGGCTGAGACGTGTTTTCCCAGCTTCAGGTGCTGCTTCCTGTCAGACAGGAAGTCTGTGATACAATTGCAGGTGGAGTCGGGAGAGCTTGTCATGCAGCAGAGACGGGATGATGGTGTTAAAGGCAGAGCTGAAGTCACGGGTTGACCGTGGCTAAGTGGAGAGTAGGGCCGCCTTTCAATCAGAGGGTCATCGGTTCGATCCCTGGCTCCTGTTCATGTCAATGTATCCTTGAGCAAGACACCCAAAATTGCTCCCGTAGCTGTGCCGACGGTGTATAGATACTGAATTGTAAGTCGCTTTGGATAAAAGCATCTGCTAAATGACTGTAATGTAATGTAATGAAATCCACAAAGAGGATAGTTCCTGAGGAATCCAGATGCTGGAGGACGAAATTATGGGCCATGTGTCGAGGTCTGTCGACTGTGTCGTTGACAGACCTGTTGGCTCTGTAGGCGAACTGCAAGGGGTCCACTACAGAGAGGGAACCACAAGCTCTCCCGCTGAAGAAGAAATGCAGCGTGGGTTGTATAGCTACCCACTGACTACAGAGTGGAAGATCGTGTAATGAAACTGAGGCCAGTAAAATGTCGACAACATATAACCAAGACACTACAATAGACATGGCCATGCACTACAAAAGTTCCTCCTGCTTCCAGCTTGGGGAACGCAATGCTCGGAAACGCATGTGCACAAGTGTCTTTCACTGGCTCAATCAAACATACGTTGATTTTTGCAATTGCAATGGTATTTTTTTTAAATGTGCAATGCTAAGAAAGATATCCTCTTAGTTTCTTCAGTGGTGGATGCACAGTATATGGCGAAACGCTTTTCGGGGTGCAACTGTGGCCACTACGCCGGGCTCACCATGCAGCCCCTTGCTGCTCCCGTGGTCACACAGCACTACGGTGCTGTCCATGGTGCTGAACCCAGGGTAGCACCAAATGGCACCACAACGCGTACCGATTCTTCCCCTGCACCTCCGTCTTCTGATTCATGAGAGGATCAAACAGCGAGCTGGTTAAAGGTATACTGTGGAGCATTGCCAGCTGGTGTTCTGAACACCTTTCTGTGTGGAAAAGGCCTTGTTCTTCGTGTGTTTTCCCCACGGGGGGTTGCGTCAGGAAAGACTAAATCATAAATGCTGATCATAACAAATCTGCATAACGTTTGGTCGAAGCCTGGGTTGCCAACTAGATGGACATAGAAGAAAAAGATACTTTTTTGCTATCATTTTAATTTTACTTTTACTACAGGCAAGGTAATGAAGAGCTTGTCAAAACAAAAGACATCGGCCACAGTGAGAGACCACATTCTGTAACTGACATCATAGCCCAACACGGGTCGGTGAACTTGAATGGATCGAATACGTCTGCTTTCATAACGTGGTCCAGGGTCATTAAAACATACCAACACTTTTTGTCATGTGGAGGCCAACCAGAAACAGTTCTGTTGCCCAAACGGGGCTGCAACGTGTGGTTTAAGACTCTTTGTTGTAGTTTCAAGGCCAAGGATTTGATGGAGAGGATGAAAACATATTTTTTTAAACTGCTAACACATTGACATGTTTAAAAAGATTTACATAGAAAAACAAATATGAGATTGTAGCTGCTCAGCTCTCATCAACATGATAATTACATTAATCTCCTCATGTCAGAGGCAGAGCTTCCTCTGGGACAAACTACACAGGGAGAGGAATTACTCACATATAAATACACACTCAAGAGTCATGACAGACCGATGGCTCATCAGATATACAAGGCTGAATCAAAACAAAATCACAGCATGTCAGTAAGAGTGAGAAAACAGAGACTTCTAAACACTGGGCCGAGTTCGGAGGGATGAGCGAGAACGAACTGTGCGGAGATAAAAAAAGAAAAAGCGGGCGGTGAAAGGTGGAGGCTCACTGTCCTCCCTGCATTTCTCATGAAAATCTTGGCTGTGGCAGCTGTGGTGGAAAGCTGGGGGGATATAGTACATTGTTTGACAATGGTTGGATGGGGACCAAATGGTGGGTTGCAGAAAGATGAGAATGGGTCCCCAGAATATTCAGGAGTCGTTGATTTAAAAAATGTACTGGCAACAATATGCCGTTGAAACTTCTTCTCTGCCTTTGCGATATGAGACAAACATGAGGTTCAGAACTTCTCGAGACGTGTCCTATTAATCACTAATCAAGCCTGTTCCCAGCAAGCACTGCTGGGAGGAATGGTTCCAATCCCCCAGTGACAGTTACTAAGAATATTTTTTAATAAAAAGGCTATTGCTAACCTCTCAAAAAGAAAAAGTTTAGCATTTGTGCTTGAGCATAGAGCCCTTTGGCTAATTTGTCCAGTGAGCTGACAGATGTGAGACTGGATGATCCTGTATGGCCATTCAGAGACAGGTAAATCCTCAAAGGGATTACGATTATTTCGGGGGAGATGCTTTCAAGGGAGGCTTTCTTATATCTTATATCTGGACCCTGGTCCTGCCTTGGGCCATGAATTAGAAAAGAGTTGGCAACACTGTGCTGGGTTTTTCGCTTGTATACTGTTAAAATCTAGCGTGCTCTCGCAGGTTTCCCCAATGTTCCTGACCCCATCTTTAACCCTTTGAGACCTACTGACATAACTGTCTTTAAGAGGCTATCGGGGCTCAGTGTTATAGCTAGAATGAATCCATTGGTACCAACCATGTCATGCTAGCTTTTCAAGAAGGGGGCTGAAAAACGCTCTAAAGTTAGGCTCAATTTTGGCGAAGGAAAACTGGCACGGGGATTTTGGAGGGAACCTCTCACCTCAAACACAATCTAGAGACCCTCAGAGAATTCAGGGGTTATAAGATATAATATATTATATATATAATATAGGTATACTGACATCGTAGCAGTTTCCAGAACAGAAGCGCCTTTCCATACAATGGCCGAAAAATGCAAATCTCAAAATTGCAAAAGGTATTTAAACCAAATCACGGCATGGATTTGTTCTATCGTGTTCATCAATGTCTTGGTGTCTTATTTAATGCGATATTTTGAAGTTTTACCATTATCAATTCTAAAGAGGTCAAAATGTGTCAAATTTAGCACCAAACTAGTTTAATAAATAGTATCAACTCAGAAATTGCTGCACCAACTTATGAGACACAACAGAGAATGGCATCATATACTTCCATCGTAATCTTCTAAGCCCTTTTACACATTCACAATTTCTTCAAATGAATGAATACATTTTTATTTCTGATTCATGACTAGAACTCGACACAGACTGCTGAGCTTGTCATATTAATCTTCAGGCTCCCATCTTTCAGATGATTTATGCCATGTCTATGTGGCATATACTGTTGACCTGCTATCTCCTCCTAAAGATCCAATGTCCTCCCTAAAAAAATACAAAAACAGGTCTATGTTGTTCTCTTTTGGACTGAATTCATCACAATAGGGATACCAGGGTCAGTACAAGGCAATGTGAAGTGATCAGACAGTAGAACTGCTTGATTAAAATGGCAGATGATAGCAGAAGTAAGGAGGTGGTTATGTGGAGTAAATCACATTGTTCTTCATGGGCAAAAGAGCTCTACTTGACCTCTGTTGCACATAGGTTTTCTGTCTTAAAAGGCTGGAAAAGAGCAAAATGGACAATTGAATAAGTATTTACTTTGATTTTTTTCTGTAATTATACAGTAAATGTGTTTGTCAGTTTGTCCTTATTTATTTTTTGACCTTCTTGGTAGTTTAATAATGTACATGCACTACTCTGGATCTGGGTTAGATTTGTTTGTTAGACATGTAGAGTAAGACAAGGAGACAACTGGATGCTGGTTTTACTAATCCATCAGCCAGGGCTGCCTGTCTAACTGTTCATTTGATATAGGGTTCCTTTTACCTCTTTCTTTCCCCCTCTCATTTATATTGTATTTTTTGAGCAACAAAGAGAGCCAAGTCCTCCTCACTCACCGTGAACATTCACCATGTAAACTGGACCAGGAAAGGGAATCGTGCACAGCTGAAGGTTATCCTTCCCAGGAAGACATGCAATACATTCTAAATTATATACTTTTTCCTTTTCCTTTAAGTATGTACTGCAGCTGCCCTTACAAAGTACACACTGCTGCATGCACTATGCATTCAATTGAGACGTACTACGTCAAAACATTGAACCTTGAACTTTGACCCTGTTGCTCATATTCGCTGTGCAAAGGATTGTGGGTCAGAATTGCCAGAAAAACATGCTGGCTTGCATGCTGCAAAACGTGACCAGATGCAGTAGAACATCCTGGTATTTCTGGAATACTGCATTCGACATACTATGTACTGGGACATACTACATCTTCTCTGGCATACTAAATAGTATGGTAGCATGGGTATTGTATTTTGATTCAGGCTTTGACTCAGTAATCTTTATGGTAAATCTATTTTTATTTATATTATTATTCCATTAGGGGGTTGTATCAGAAGACATGCCGGGATAAGATAGAGCGTGACAGAATAAATGACTGTACTACACCTGAATGTCAGCTTAGACGCAAACCATTATCAAAAGGTAACTGACTAATTAACCTTTGCCTGATGATGAAGTTCACCTCTTACTTTTCTTTTCATTGCATGAGGTAATGCCTATAATTACATTAATCCTAGTCACATGTCTTCTGGACCTAACGCGGCCTCTGACCATAATCAACAGGAAAGTGTAGCTTTTCTCCAGGGATCAATGTGGACATCAGTCCCTTTCATCAGCTTCTCTCTCTCTCTGATCAGTCAATGTGTGGGTTAACCTGATATCTCCCAGAGGGTCGGCCGGAATTTACTGCAGACAAAAGTCCCAATCTGGGATGAACAGCACAACTGAGCCACTTCACTTGAGGGCAGTGTTTCTTAAACAATGGGTCAGGACGGCGAAATATGAATAAATGACAAAAAGAACTGGTCGATTTTAGAGGAAGCATTTAACATTTTGAGTAATGAGCTGTGAGCGTTGAGCGCTGCTGTAGGTTTAAAAACAAGAATCTGGATCAGATTGATGGAGCAATGTGCCCACGGCGAGTGAGCGACAGGAAACCATACACAATACATCAAGCTCCTCGCACATTACTCAACACACGGATACAGACACTCGCACGTGAAGAAGCGCATCGTGTTAAAAGTTCTCTCACGTCCCCTCACCCACCCACCACACACACACACACACACACACACACACACACACACACACACACACACACACACACACACACACACACACACACACACACACACACACACACACACACACACACACAGAAATACCTCCCTGTCATGCCTGCTTCCAACAACACGCGGCCCGCAAACTAATAGTCCTGGGTTGCTATCTCCAGCACATTTACCCCTGAGAACCACACACACACACGCACACCGGCACAACACTGACGCATGGATCGACACCACACATGTGCAGCACCGACACACACACAGGTCCAGAAAAGAGCCCTTCAGTAGAAGCATGCCCCTGGAGTAAATTACAATTTATTCAAATGGTGAATATTTCTTGTAGGCACTTAAAAAGCCCTTCCCAAATCTAGGGGGCTTTTTACGCCCCTTCTCCCTGCTAACCGCGGTAACCACAGGGATTTCCATCAGCTAGGCTGCATCCTGTACCAAGCAGCCAGATATTCCAACCATCCGCACCACCACACCACACGCCAGAGCCCTGAAAACAGCAGGGTGGGGACAGAGTGTGTTCGTGTGAGATATAGATATAAACTGTGCTTAATTATAGTGAAAGTCTGTAGTCATCCTAGCGTTTTATAATCGATGTGTCAATCTATCTATATCTGTAAGAGATTACATGTTATATATTAAGTAAAGTATAGAATTTAAAATACAAAAAAAATAGCGGAAATTGTGTGTTGTTTACAAACTACTTCACCTTGGCTGGCAAATGCCGGGGTGTGAAGGCATGCCGAGCCTGAAAGAGAGAACTTAGACAGAGAGGCCTGACAGACTCCAGGCCTTAGGAAACATTTTATCACTGTGTGTGTGTGTGTGTGTGTGTCTGTGTGTGTGGCTGGGGGGGGTTCTGGCTGTGCACGTATGGGCATGAACTTGATCAAGAGTTGGACCACAGCGGGCTCTCAAGGACGTGACCGCCTCAATCGACCCTTTTAATGCATCTTACAGTTGTGACTGACAGCGGATGCATGGGAGGCAGAGTGGAGGGGGGGGGGGGAGAAACAGAGGAGCACTGAGAAGGGTGTGTGACCTGAGCCGCGGTTCGCGTTTCACTGCAAAAACACACTGGGCTCGGGGTGCTCTTCTGAGAGAAGTGACAGATATTCAGAGGTATGTCAACATCGTGGGAAGTGTGCGCTGGTTGGAACGCTCGGGATCACACACGGGAGATTGCAGGGTTTTAAATATACCTCCCTGTTTTAAAGCTCAAACAACAGCAGGCCTGTTCATTTAGGGAGCTCTTTCTCTCCAGACTCTTTTGGACTTTGTCTTTAGACCTGCGATAACAGAAGATAGGATTAAAGGATTTGATGTGTGATGATAAAGCATAGTTGGCAAGGCTGCTCATCTGTACTTCCTTGATGCGTTGCTTGTGCATCATAAACAGAGAGAAATGGGGGAAGGCGGGAGGGAGAGCGAGAGGACACATTTTTGGCCGCGTTGCCGCTGTGGAGTTCTCTCAGCCCAATCTGTGAGTGTCAGGAGCACGACTCATCCTCTGCCCTTGCTTCCTTTTTTCCATGTCCTCCCATTTTCTCAAGTAGGCCTGTACAGCATCGCCCCTTTGACAAGTCTTTGCTACCCTCCTTTTTGAATTTCTCATATTTCCCTATCCCATTCTACCTTCGCTCCCCTCCATCTTCCTCTTTTCAAGATGATTTCATGTCCACTGGTTTCCTCTGGGGAGCCGGAGAGAAAAAACGGGGGACAGATTACCTTACAACAGCAAATTCGTATTTGTGTGTGAGAGTGAGTGTTGTGTGCGCCTCGGGGACAGGTCAGCTGGGACACACACATCATACCAGAGCCATTGAGGACAGGCTGATGGTCTGCCTTCTTGACAGGCCCCAGGTCTCCCAGCCGACACACGATTGGCCATGAGCAACAGGGGCGGGGGTGGGGGGGTATAGATAGATGAACCCTGGACTGAGTGATGGTACTAATTGCAGTTTGGTGCTTTAGAGAGCTAGGAGGGTATACCAAAGGGAAGGGGGAGCCATGACCTCATGTCAAGAGAGTGGACAGAGTCCAACCAGGTCTGACAGAGCAATGGGACCATGGATGATGTATGGAAAGTAAAAGGTTACACAAATCCAAAAGAGAAGGGACTGGAATGGCCAAAGAACAGACCAGGCCGGATGTGGAGCAAGGTTTAGGGGTAATTCGAGGCCAAGATCCCAAATGAGAAAACGAGAGGACAGCACTTATGACAGAGACATAGTAAGGACAAAGTCAGGCGAAGGCCAGTGGCAGGACAAACCAGATAAGGGCCACTGAGCTCAGCCAGCGTGGCCGTAAACACCAGGAACATAAGACTGTGCTAAGAAAGGGACAAGGACATTGTGGGAAACTGTTGGAGAGTGCTAAGAGAAAAGCACAAAACATCAAAGTGAGACCCCCAAAATCAGTGCGGAGGCCGGAGACTTTCCAGGTCTACTGATCTCATCGAGCTGACGGGAGGTGAAGCATCAAGAATTAAGAGAATTGGACCAAGCGTCGTCATCAGGGGAATATCGTACAGCTCCGTTCTCTGAACCGCGGTTTAGGGTGTGTGTGGCCTGAAATGGGTTTTGGCCCGTGTCACGGTGGGTCCCTACAGCGCATGGCAAGAAAAGACAGAATACTACGCACAGCATGAGCATATCCCCAGTATGAGTGAGCTAATTGCGCTGTGGGTCTCAAGCTGAAAAGTGTTTACTGGTGTACTTGGAAGGAGTTACAGCATTACACTGTTCATTACACTGTTTGGATGCACTGGGAGCTTGTTATGTAACATGGCTTTCCAAAGTTTGATTAAAGAGAAATTGGAAATTATTAAAATTGAGACTCAATCTCAAGAGATGAGAGCAGTGAGGGGGGGGGGGATAATAGGTTTAAAGTCCACACATTGTGTATAAAATTAGTGTACAATAACAGCAGCATGGAAGTGTTACGTGCAGAATAGGACCTGAGGTTGTTAATATACAAATAGGCAAAAGGTCAGGGGTTAAGGGCAGGGTCTTGAGGTTGAAGTGGAGAGCAGGCTCACAGATAGAAAGAGGAGAGACGGGAGAATATGGAGGTCTGGGGAATGATGGCTCGTGATGATCACAGTTGTTCCAGACACACCAAAGCATCATGGGACTTAAGCAAAACAGCACAACCACTTAGGACTCTGTCTCAAAACTCATTTGCAAGAGCTACAAAAACACACTTGCAGGACCGTTTAAGAAATACAACCCTTTCTCTTATCAGTGCCACTATTATCATAACCCCAAACTGTAATTAGGAGCTTGCGCTACAATTTACTGAGGCGGACACATTGGCAGGCATTTTATCATCAAGCTCAATAAGTTAGAGAGAGAGAGAAAAAGAGAGAGAGAGAGAGAGAGAGAGAGAGAGAGAGAGAGAGAGAGAGAGAGAGAGAGGGAGAGAGGGAGAGAGAGAGAGAGGGAGGATGTTTTTGGCAAAGTTGCACTACTTCTATTTATCTAGTTTCACAAATCATGTTCATCTTGAGAACACATATTTCATATACCACAAACACATGATGGAATAACACATGACAGCACCATCTTGGAATCGCATTTTTCGTCAATGATGACACTTGGCCCATTCAGACAATCTTTCTTCCAAAACACCCCTAAAAAATACAGAGGTCATTTTGACTCACTGCTAAAAAACGAGATGTGGTATTCGCTGTGCTGATATGCCAGATTGCCACTCTCCAAGTGTGTGTTTGTGTGTGTGTGTGTGTGTGTGTGTGTGTGTGTGTGTGTGTGTGTGTGTGTGTGTGTGCATGTGTGTAAGGAGTGAGGTAAGAGCACAGATTAACCATGGCTGATGATTAATACAACTTGACTTACTTGACTTACTGCGAGCAATTATGGCCATGTCTTTTCTCAAGCTCGACTTTCTCACACTCGCAGTGGAACACATGGGGGTCCTGAAACATGTGCGCACCAAACACACACACATATGCCACGGATCGCCAGCCCACCCTCCGCTCAACCTCAAAACCACAAAGGGTTAAATATAATCAATCTTCTTTAACAATGCTGTCAGGGCACTGTCTGAGAGCGCTGACAGAAACACACAGATAGTGACTGCACGCTGATGACGGTGTGTGTAAACCTCTGTGAGCCTGTGGGCAGAGTGTGTATGCTCAAGTCAATGAGTATGGATTTCTTTATATATTTACCGGATGTGTGTGTGTACACATGTAGTACATGTGTATCCAGGTACACACATCGTATGGTCCAGAATGTGTGTGTGTGTCTGTGTGTGTTTGTAGTTTGTAGGTACCATGTGTGCATTATGTTTCTATGTTTGTATTGCTTGTGCTAACACTCTACACTCTTAGAAAATAAAACAAAATAGTCTGGTCTGTGTTCCAGGTACATATATTAAGGGTGCTAATGTGTTTCTGGATATACTGTACTGTGTGTGTGTGTGTGTGTGTGTGTGTGTGTGTGTGTGTGTGTGTGTGAGAGAGAGAGAGCATGCATATGTCTGTGCATTCAAAAGTCCAACAAAAACCACAGGGCTGAGGGCCATCAGATATTTCCCAGACCCTGTGTGTGTGTGTGTGTGTGTGTGTGTGTGTGTGTGTGTGTGTGTGTGTGTGTGTGTGTGTGTGTGTGTGTGTGTGCTACCTGAGGGGACTTGTGGGATCTCCAGCTGTACTGGTGGCTGTGGAGGCTGGCCAGCAGCACATTCTCATCTGTGTCCACCTGGCCAAAGCGTAGTGTCTCATGGGTGTCGTTACAGATCACATAGTGGCTGAAGACCAGCTCCTCAGCCTCCGGGTTCCCACTCTGAGAGAGAAAACGAGGGGGGGAAGCATTTAATGGATGGATGGATAAAGGAGAAAGAAGCAGCGAGAAATGAGAAAGAGAGCTTGTGAATAAAAGCAAATACTTCCAGGTGTGTATGTTTATGGTGAGTGTACAATGCAGTGTGTGCGTAGTGTGTGTGTGTGTGTGTAAGCACATTTACAGGTGTCAATGTATGTATCCTCAATCGTAAAGATGCAGATCTCAGTAGTGCAGCTGTCAGTCAGCGAAAGAGATGACTAATATCACCCGGGGGAGCAACACAACCTCAACAGGGGAGTGAATCATATCTGACAGCTATCCAGGCTGACGCAGCTTTAGACCTGGCTTTTGGGGCCAAATCCACCCCTGGTCCCACATAAAACCTCCAGGAGGCCTCTCTCTTGACCAAAACTCAACTTTTTTTTTTTCTTCTTAGAGAAGCAAAATTTTGGCCATGAGATAAACAAGGTATGAGATGTCAACTCATTTCAAATGGCAGCTTGGTTCGTTTGTGCATTTTCTCAATGCTTGGTGCAAAGAGGGATACTTAGGAGGCATTCCTGCTAGCAACAGTCATCAATATATTGTGGTTTGTTAGGGAGAAAAACAATATGGTGGAGTCCGGCCCAACTGCAGCAATGGGGTCAACGAGAAAGCCTCACAGAAAACTAGAGTCATGCGAAGTCGCACAGGGAACGCCGTCCGCTCATACGTCACCTCGCATGCGAGAGCAAGAGCTCACTGGCCTGCTCTTGAAAAACGCCGGTTTAACAGGGAGAGATGAGTGTGTCTGGTCTCCTGTAACAGGAATTCAAGTACACAAATTTCAAAACAGCACATAGTTTGCATGTGAGTTGGATGGCGAGTGCGTGGGCGCAAGTGCATGTGTGAGTTTTACTTGAGCTCCTTCCAGAGGCTCTCAGGCCCTGATGGGATCTCTCCCGCACACCCCTCCCCGACTCTCGAGGCACATGACTGTGGCTCAGACAGCTTCTAAATAACTACTCTGCTATCCTAACAAAGAGGGACCCCAGCCCGCTGTGTACTTTTAAATGGCAGGGGGTTGATGGCTAAGAGAAGCTGGCAGTAAAAGCTCAGGGTTTGACTGCCAAGCACGTTCAGGGTCCTGGGGTTGTTGATGCTATTGAAAACGGATGGGAAAATGTACACTATTAAAAAGGAACGCTTGATGATAGATGAGAGAGAGAGAGAGAGAGAGAGAGAGAGAGAGAGAGAGAGAGAGAGAGAGAGAGAGAGAGAGAGAGAGAGAGAGAGAGAAAGGGGTTAGAGAGAGCACAATATAGAGGGGACAGCTGCGACAGTGGGTACAAATCCATTTCCAGTTTTATAGCGGAACACTATCTGCGCTTCCATTCGAATCTGACACTGCGTTTTACAAACTTCCTGCTGCCATCCCTAAGATGCCATCGCTAAGCCCGCTCTTTGATGGTATCGCCTTTCCGCTCCGATTCACGAGGCAACGCGATACGCACATCAGAAAAGCTCCCTGCCGTAATCATGATAGCTCTCTGTCTATCCAGGGACTTTAAGTGGACAAATATTAGGACAAAGATATTTAAACAGTCAACACGTCTTCCTTGTTAAAGAGCTTGAGATGACAGCTTCTCCTCCAGACGCGTTCCTACCGGGAATCAAAGGATCCATTTCGCTAATCTACCCGGATACTGTTACGTTTTCACAGAGTCGAGCCCAGATCAGCATGGCAGAGTGGCACATATATTAAATGGCAAGGTACAGTAAAATGTCTGGAAGACAGATTGTAAATAACGACAGCCAGTCAAAAGAAATACTCATGAAACAAGACGCCATGGAGGAGATAGTGAAACCAGTAAAAAGGGACATAATGAAACAATAATCAGATCTAAAATCACCTCTGTGTTCTGCTGTAGATGACCCTCGCCCACACATCTGCCACAAACAAGAACCTGATCTCTATCACTTTCTTTCCGGTTGCAAAGGACAGGAGGAAAATTCCTGTTGTCTCAATTGCACATGTAAGCAGCCTGTGAACGTTCTGTGAGAAAGCAGAGTGTGTAAATACTACTGGGCTTTTGTGTGGCTTTCCACCAAAGCCACTTCCCTGGGGTTAGGGGCTGGGGCTGGGGGGGGGGGGGGCAAAGATTGAAAGTGGGTATAGGGACCGAGAATTGAAAATGAAGGCCTGAGGTTAGAGTGGTTGGGGCCATATGTTGCTATCGAGTGAGGAGAAGAGGCAAATGAAGGAGAACTTTTTGAAATAATTATTTTTCCTTCTTCTCTTTTGAACCTAGAAACCCTCTGAACCCTCTGAACATGTAGAACTGCAGTTTTACCATAGCTCTATAAACAAATACTGCACTCATATGCAAACAGGACATGATTTTGGAATCGGAAGCGTTCTGGTTTCCATTTGTAGTCAGAGAAGTATTAACCAATCTCTAAATCAGGATTTAGTTTAATGCAGGTAAAAAGTCCACATGGAGAGCAAAAGAGGTTGACCACATTGGCCGAAATGCAATGTAAGAACCCACCGGCTATCTTCTGACGATGACTTGACTTTACAGTGCTTTAAAAATTAGCTTGTAAACTGGCCAATGGTGAAACAACCCGGTCGTGCATGTCCCTCTCAACACCAACTCCAGTCTTGCATCTCAAGTTGCTAATCGGACTGTAAACAACGAGCAGCTCATGGAAAAGCAAGTTGGCTCCACCGGAGCCCCAGAAATATAGCTTCTTGACCCCAGGGGCTCATCTGTCATCTGAGCGATAGGCGATGACTTTCCAGTTTTCCCTTCCTCTTCTTTCAGTTTGACATATAACAGCATAGTTCAAGCTTAATTTGAAAGATCAATGGTGAATGGACTGCTCTTATGTAGAGCTTTTCTACCTCAACGGACACAGCGCTTAACAATTGGCCTCTTGTTAACCTCTTCACAAACTTGGACGCCGATGACACTGCCCTGCCCGTCGGGAGCAACTTGGGGTTCAGCATCTTGTTCAAGGACAGGAGAACCTAGGGATCAAACATCTGACCCTGTTGTTAGTGGACGATCCGCTGAACCTCCTGAGCTACATTCAATCTCAGTTTTGAACTGATCTACGAGGACTTGATTGGCGGTTGGAGATTGAGGGAAGCGCTGCAGGAGAGGCAAGAAGGAGGAGGAGGGCCTGCCGGCTTGGAAACATGCCAAGTATCATAATAGATGGAATATATATTCATGTCAATATAAATGACAAGACATGTGGCATGTGTACTTATGTGTACTTATGACTGCCAGAAGTACCTCGGGGATGTTATCATGGGCACAAGAGAAGTCCATGCTGCCATGACTACAATTGTATATCATAACTTATCAGGGCTATATGAGAATAAATTGCAACCATACACCAAGCAGGCTCTTTTATATTTATTTATTGCTCTGCATCTGGAAGTTCTCCAGCTGTTCTGGTTGTGGTGGTCTGGTATGACCATGTCTGGGTTGTGAGGTTTCGATTGTGTGGTAGTTGAGGAATCTTCTCCACGGTGCAATACTGACCTTACGGGCCACATCACAACAGGCCTGGCTGCCAGCCTTGACACCAGGAAACATGAAAATCACTGAAACAATTACACACGTTGGGATACATCCTTCTGTTGCGGAAGGACAGGGCCTGTTAACATTTCCAACTGCTTTTGATTACGTCTTCAATTAGGATCAAGTTTTTTCTATGCATGGACAATGTGTGCGCACCAGTGTGTCAGGAATGCAAGCCTCCATCAGATCAAAAGATGCATTTCAGCTTAACTGGAGCGGTCCTTTACATCGCACCCAAGGTTTTTTTCACCACTCACGAGATTTTGTTTCAGCGAAAACACCAAAAAGGGAAACAATATTTCATGATCTAAGTGTTCGCAACCTTCTCTGAGGTGGACGAAAAATATTTATGAAGAGTGTTTTCTTAAAAAAAAATAAAAAATCTGCCTTTTGTACTTGACCCCTCTCTTCCCCTTACTCCAGAACTACTAAACCCACATGCAACACATTTGCCTTATAATTATGGTGCGTTTTTTTCTCCTTGTGTGCAGCAAAGTGGTAGAGGCTGGAGGTTAAAAGGCTCTGTACAAGTTACAAGGATGCTGCTGTTTAGACCAATCAAGACAATACAGCACGCTTAATCATTTTATGACTCAATCCCGTATACTGGTGGACATGTAAACACACCCTTCAGGGGCTTGTGTTTGTGAAAGAAGGTATTCTGTGTGTGTTTGGATGTGTGAGTATTGTTAACCTCTATTTTGTGTCTCCAGATACTGGGCAAAGATGGCGTTCAAAAAAGCCAAACGTATCACCCAATCAGCATCAGTAAAAGCTTTGGCAAAAAGCACACAACAAACTAATATCCCAACTAATCATGCTTGGCTTGTTGTGTAAAGCCCACCATGGATACCAGCATGTCCAAAACACTCCAGTATAGCTGCAATATGACCATTCATTACAACACCACCAGCGCTTCCAAAGTCTTATTTATGGCTAAATTAACCAGCAGAAATAGGGAACATTCGCTAGCATGCCCTACATGATGCAATGATGAAGCCAAGGGACAATTATGCCCGATCATCCAACGCGGCCAGTATGAGCTTTTGATGAGTCAACGATGCCACCGATGTGAAAACAAAGGGATTAAACTGCGAGCCAGAACAATCATTTTATAGTAGATTTCCTACACAGCTTGTTTCATTTTATTTTCCGCAGGTAAAAGAACACAGCTGCTCTTAGAAAAACACCAGTAATCATGTCTCTCACCTGGCAGTGGGAGTCTGCATGTATGCAAAACCATGAGAGTACTTCAACGTCTCCAGGGGCCAGAGTATGAGTCAGCAGAGCCGCAGCTGAGCTGAGCTGAGCCATGATAGGGCACAAAAAGCCAGAGAGGCCAGGGTGTGTGTTTGTGTGAGCAAGTAGACAAATGGGTGGAGGACTAGGACCAGATGAAGTCTTGGCAGGTGTCAGCACTCAAGTTTTACCGTGTTTTCATGGGCATCACTTCACACACGAATATACCCTGGCTACCAGAGGCAGTGCTGGGAGCTGGGAACTGAGAGATGACGAGGACCAAAGGACTAGAAGCTCGGGAGCACTGTAGTCAGAGCTCACGGCGAAGTGAAAGGCAACGTTTTATCACCGCCGGCATACAACCCCAAACCATTCTCATGAAATACACTTTGTTGTGAGTTTATTTAGCCGATACTCCATCTGGGAGAAAAGACATTCTTTCTGTATATTCCCTAAAGGTACATATATTTTCTACATATTTCTTCAATGGATTCACTAGCCCCTGGATCCAAATATAATAGCTGTATGCTAGTGTTAGCAATAATTCCCTGTTACCTCAAATGTCTCCCACTATTTAAATGTACAAGTGAATAAGTTATCCTCCAATACTTTGCTACCTAAGTCACAGGACGCAGCGGTGTTCTAGTATTTGAGAGCGGTCTCAAGACCACATGGGGAGATTGAAGGACAATTTCCACCATCAGGGCCTGTATAAGGCTAAATGATTCAAATGCTCTGAAAGCAATATCAATAATCTATTAATTGACCTGGTTTTTGCATGTTAGTCCAGGGAGCTCATACTTTATTGTGTTTGAATATTAAGCATACATAAAGGTATCTCTCTGTTACCTGTTGCCAGCTGTGCAGGGCAGTGTCCACGGTGTGTATGGCATACTGGCTGATATTGAGGAACACCGGGTCCACAAACACGTTCACATCCAGTGTGGTGTTCTGGGGGCAGCATGTGGCTGCAGCCTGGCCCTGAAACACACACACACACAAAAAAAGTAAAACATCTAAATTAACTCATTTTCACATTCCCTGATCAGTGCTTTGAATCTTAAGCATCCAGGCAGACAAGCTATCATGAATAGCTGAGCTCTACCTGCAGTACACAAGGCTGGAGGAGCTGGAGGCGTGTCAGGTTTCGGTACTCCAGCAGCTTGCAGTCCAGCTGGGTGGAGAAGCTGAACTCCTGACATTGACGTGGCCCGCTGCTCCACTGGCGCAAGAAGACCCGCGGCTCCCGAGCGCCGCTCACCATGAACTCCTGCTCCTGAGGCAACTTCCTGTCTGGCAGGAAGGGACGAAGCTGTCTAGGTGGAACTGAGAGCAGAGTGAGACACAGCATCCTCATTAAGAGACTGGACTGATCACATGGCATAGCTGTCAAAAGATCCAATTCTTACGTTTTCTTTAAATGTACTTATCTTTAAGCCTTTTTTTTACATTCAAAGAATAGATTGAGGTATTCGAATGGCATTTTGAATGTCATATTATATGAGAATATCATTCAAATTTCTTTTTTTTTAATCCTCGAACAACATCCTCAACTTGAATAAAGAGATTCATTGGATTAAATTAAATTAAAAGTGATTGATTGGATTAAATTGAATTAAAAGTGATTGATTGGATTAAATTAAATTAAAAGTGATTCATTGGATTAAATGGCTTTGACTTTATTTTCATTAAATCAACTTTCTTTAATGAATATAACTCGTTAGTTTCATCAACATAAATAAAGGTTATATAGGTGCGGACTGAGCGGTGCTGTGTGTGTGTGTGTGTGTGTGTGTGTGTGTGTGTGTGTGTGTGTGTGTGTGTGTGTGAGTGTGTTTTAGAGCGAGAGAGGAAGAGAAGTTTAGTGAGAGGACTGTTGCATGTAATATTTATAATTTACTCAGAACGCTGCTTTGTCAGCCGCACGCACAAACCTGTGATACTTTCTAGTGATCTTATCCGCACCTGCCCGACCCGCGGGGCGACCCAGTAAGGCCTACTAATAATTAGTGTAGGCTAGTCTTTATCAGTAACTGTGCAAAAATGTCAGGTTTAAAAAGAATGAATAGACATACATACATTTTAAAAAAGCTGGTCGGCATCCAAATGTTTTAGAATACGAATGTGACGAGCGAAGCTAAGAACCATTTGGTGCAGCCCGACTGATCTCTATCTCCAAACTCAGAAGAACTGCGTGTTCTGTGTCCTACCTGTGCCCAGCTGTTCCAGATGGTGGCAGAGGTGAATGTCCAGCTGCGCAAGTTGAAGGGACACACCCAGGGAGGGGACAAACCAGGGTGCGAAGCAGGAGTCCACGCGAGTGCAGGCCGCCAACGCGATCGGGGAGACCAACTGATCGCAGGGCAGCTGGGACCCGGACTCACTATCCGAACTGGAGGGGGAAGAGGAGACACAGCAGACAGGAACAGATTCAGTGGCGTTTCTGATTGTAAAAACCACAACAGAATACTAAAACTACTTTAAGTTTAGAGAAATAAAGAAAACTTATGAACCGAATGCACTCTGTGAACCTCCTTTATTATTTTCATATGAAAATAATAAAGGAGGAGAACAGAGTAATGTACGACTGTGATTCAGATGGGGAAAAACTAGTAAACGGTTATTGATTTTCTATCAAATTTGTTCTGAAATATCAAAAGCACCGGGCACAGCTGTGGAATCACGGCTACAAACAATTCTACCCACTAATTAAAATAGTCTGATCCTCATTTGTAGCTGAACGCTTTTGTTTCTTGCCCGGAGAGTTACAAATTGCGCGACATCCTCGTCACAAATCTACAGTGGAGATAAACACCACAATTATTCAGACAAGAGGGGGAACGAGGAGAGACAACAGTATGAAGCGGGCCTCCTCGCTGTCCCAGCCTCTGAGTTTAGGTACGTTATTACTGCCACAGTTTCCAGGAGAGCCTCTCCGTGAACATTAATTGCATGTCATGGTTGATGATGTGGAATGGAAGGTAATTGAAGTGAATGACTATTTGCTCTGTAATTTGCTGCTACCATGATCCAACGTAAAAAAATAAATAAAAAAAAACTCCAGCAGGAAATGCTCAGGACCCGAGAAACTCTGGAGCAGCAGAGTGCTCCTTAAAAAAGATAAGCATCATATGTTGACAATTTTCATTACTTCCAGTTGGCAGGGCAGCCAAGTTATTTTTTTCTTGCTGGAAACTAAAGTAAGGCAGATGAAACGGGCGAGTAAGGGGAAGGGGACTCAGTTTTGATCAAAAAAGACAAATAATTTAAACATAAAGGAAATGTAGTGTTTGGGCTATGATTGTAATGCAACGCAGATGTATATTTTGCTTTACACTGTATCTGGTACTGCTGGTACTTTTTTCTCTGTTTCTTCTCTTACATGTTTTCTTATTCCTCCCTCTCTGCTCCTCTGGAGCTCTGTAAGCCACACAGAATGTGGGCTTGGCAATTCTCTTCCACAAAAAAAGTTCCCGAAATCCCGAGAGGAAGTAAAAAGGGGGGAGAGAGAGAGAGAGAGAGAGAGAGAGAGAGAGAGAGAGAGAGAGAGAGAGAGAGAGAGTAAATTAAGATGAGGAAGGAATGGAGAATGAGAGAAATGAAAAATGGGCGAAGCACGGAAGATGTGACGGGATGATGGGATGAGACGTGAGAGAGATGAAGAGAGGAAGCAGTGGTAGCTGGAAGAGGGGAGTAAAAGCCCCGTAGAGGTGTTGGGAGCACTTGGCAGGCCTGAACCAACCGGTCCAACCCATCCTAGCTCAGCCCGGCCCAACCCAGACCAAACCTGAGAACTCACGAGCCAACCCAAAAGGGGGCTCTCCACTCCTCTCGCTTCCCCCTGAGCTTCCCCCTCGATTAGATACACTCAAGGTAAGCAGGAAGGAATCCGGATGGGCCCTGACAGGCACTTGGTGTGCTGGGATATCTCATTAGGCCGATCTGAACGCCTTCCAAGCCCGCTCCCTGCTCCTGCACGCCAGATGTGGGGCGAGGGACACATTGCTGGCTCTTTGTGCTCGGCGGCCTGGGTGCGCTCTCTCTCTCTCGCTCTCTCTCTCTCTTTCTCTCTCTCTCTGCTTTCTCTATCACTGGACAGCACACATGTTGCGTACAGATACCTACGAGTACAGAGAAACAGCTAAATAAAATGCAGGTTTGCCCCCCCCCCCCCCCCCCCCCCCACACACACACCTCTGCTCATCTCCTCCCTCTCCGTTGTTGTTGAGGACTATCCTCCACAGGTCTGAGGCCACCAGCTCCTTCTGCTGGTCGGTAAGGCTGAGGCTGGGCAGCTGCAGCTGGCAGACTCTACTCTCCGAGAGGCTGAACTCCCGGAACTGAACGAAGGCCTGCTGGAGCTCGTCCCAGTACTCCAGGCTGCACGGTACCTGAAAGGATAAGACACAGTGAACAACTTACATAAGCAGCCGCCAAAATATGTATCTCATTCAGGTTTGTATGCATCCGCCGTTAACCAGGGTAGTGAGCTTCAACTCAGATTGAAGCTTCCTTTAACGCACAATATGTAATTTGCTATTGGTTAAGCCGTGAAGTAGCGTGGGATCATGCTCTACCAGCATTGCTTTCAATGCAGTTGGCCTGTCCTGGTTAAGATTCCTTCAGTGTTTAGGAGGTTTTCAACACAGAGGTCTCCTCCTCTCCAAAACAAAACGGACCAGCTGATTAAAACAGTAACAAGCAGTTACTGTTAAAGGAACAGTGTGTAGCATTACCTTGGAATTAGCCGTTTGTATCTACATATATACATAGGGCCATTCAGGCTTTCGTGTCAGCCACAGTAGTTCTCCTACATGTTTGGCATACAGGAAAAGTTTCAGTTGGTGGCAATCTGCAACCTCACCGCTAGGTGTCCCCAAATCCCACACACTGCACCTTTAAAAATGATGTCCCGGAGAGGACTGTGAGATCCAGACGTCATATGACTGTTCAAAACATAAAAAAAACGACCAAAATCTACAAGGTGTATTGTTAAAATGTGGTTTGTACAAAAACAACGCTGACACATGTAAAGGGGATATGACCCCATTGACAGGCGACCAAATGAAACACACCGTTACTTGGATTCAAATTAAAGATTCATACAGAGTCATACAGTTGGAAAATGTTTGAAAAAGTTGAGATACTGTCAGTCCACAACCCAACAAAATATATAACATGGATCTAGTCGTTTCTTTTTCTTCTAATGGAGCAAAAATACATATTATTCCTTTCAGGGTAATGAACTACTCTGTGGCTGATTCCCTCTTTTAAGACGTTATACGAATTCACACGTCATAAATCATGTGAAAAGAATAAAGCTGAAATGAAAAAGGGCTTGCGGCCCTCTTACATCTGCTTATGCAAAAACATTTTTACTGACTGCCTAAAGGAAGGGACTAAAAGAAAAAGACAAGTCCAAAAGCAAGTTTATTGCTGTTTATTCGAGCCCTCTTTTCATTTGCTGAGCAAACATGATGGAAAAAGTCAAAGAGGATACTGTAACACCTCATCCCTATGCTGTTGCTCATGCAAATCCTCCTTAAATACCTGTGGCTCAAACGAACCCTCTCCTCCACCGTAGAGAGACACACACCTCTGCTCACCAGTCAATAATGGATAAATCCCAGTATTCACTTGGATGAACTCACACAGGAGTCTATTGCCATTTTCTTCTCCCTTACTTCCTGCACACGGACTAAAAATTATGACAGATATTAGTTTTCTCTCCGAGAGAGCTTGGAGGAAACGTGAATGAGACTTTTTGAGAACCCAAAGACACCGATGTGCTTCTTTACATCTCTTTGGGTTCCATTATTGGGTTACTCAGAGCTCTGCGACTACTTGATAAAATGTCCAATCGAAACACTAACTCAGATTAATGCTCTTGAATATATATATATATATGCCTGAGTGTATGGCGTTGTTGTAGAATTGATGCTACCAAATTTCTACCGATGGATTCGATAGTTCTCTTAAGGTGGTGGCTTTGCTCCATCAGATGACAACATCGTACAGATGAGTGTTTTTTAAATCTCCCACTTAGTCTCCTCTACAGACTGTTGTCTATCACTTGAACTTTTGCATCCAGACTGCATAAGCAGACCATTGTAAGCTCCTCAGTGTGACCCTGATTACACATCAGAAGTTTCTGTGAGGCTTTGTTATTGCACAACAGGTACTCTTTCAGTCCTGTGGATCCCCACAGTAACACATAAAGCCTTAAACAGTGGTCTGCTGATCATTTATCATCGATAGTTTACTGACCCTTTCAGGACACGGGGAATCCCCCGGCTTGGAGAAGGAATGAGCAAGCGATTTATTCTTTTTAATGGTGTCTGCATTACAACCTTGAATTCTACTTACTTCAGACAAACCAATCTATAATTTCTCATGTAGTCTGGAAAAAACAACCGCAGACCACCAACGCAGCAAGACGACAACTACATCTGCATGACTAAACCCCGGGCCAACTGTATGCTACGAGACAGCCACTAGCATTGAAGTTTCTGAGCTGTTTCTCAAACTGACTAACAATCAGCTCATGTGAATGACAGGTAGAGCTCCACTCTTTACTCACACATCGTGCCAAAATTAGCATACATGTGTCTGGTGCTCCTGTGTGAACTAAAAGCAGGTTCTCGGGTTCCCTTGGCCACCTGTGCAACTCTGATGGATCAGTGGTGGCAGGGAGCTTTTAGCAGCACACCTGCAGGATGCCAGTGTGTGTGTGTGTGAGTGTGTGTGTGCCGTTCATGGGTGGGCGAGGGCATTTGTCTGAGCACATGTGTCTGTGACAATCCAATTGTTTACCGGAGGTACCGATGCTCCCCCGGCGCTTACCGAAGCCCATGGAACCGTCAACAAGTCTGTGTGTGAGAAGCTTTGTGCTCACAAAACGCGCGCGCGCGCGCGCGCGTGTGTGTGAGCGCGCGTGTGTGTGTGTGTGTGTGTGTGTGTTGTTTCGTATGCGCAGTGGGGCCGGCGTACTGTTAGGGGAGGAATGCATGAGGTAACCGTGAGCTTACATCATGTATGAAATGCCACACAGGTTTTCCTGGAATCCGCTGCTCATAATTGTACCCGACAAGAGTGGTGCACCCGCAACCCCGACACACTGAGCCACCGGAGCGGAAACTCACTGAATCTCAGCGGACGATTCCCAGAACCGCGTTGCTAAACAGAGAGGGTGTTTTGTTTTTTTTCACCTGTGATATTCTATACACATGACGGCATGCAGAAACGAATATGTGAGGTGCATGTATGGTACAGTGGAATACATTTGCATGGCTGAATGTGCGTCATGTTCCCTTTGACTTTGGCCTTGGAGGAAGAGTGGAGATGCAACAAAATGCAATGCTATTGCTATGTTTGAGTTGGACGTCTGGCAATGGCTTCTGGGAGGAGAAGGCACCTGTGTATATGTCAAACGGATTGTGTATACGTGTCCGCGTATAATTGTGCGTATGAAAGACAATACGCGTGTATACACGTGTGTATACACAGGTGTGCGCATGTATGTGAGTGCGTGATACAGTCCGGGCAGCGTCGGTTTCCGCTGCCTGATTGTGTGTGTACCTTATCTGATAAACAAAACGTAACCCTGAATAGCTGACATTCCCCTTTGGCTAAAGGGGTGCAATCTGTGTTCCCCTCAAGCGGAAGACTGGCAGCTAGGCCTCGGGACAAAACATCAGCCCAGGGCTTATCTTAAATGCTATCTTGATGTTTTTTGAGTCAAGGTTCCACTTTGGAGGTGGTTCAAAAGGCCCAGAAAGCTAACGTTAAGGACTTTTCGAGTGCTTTCAATATTCAAAAACTCTTTACGAATGCATTCAAATCCAGGACTGTTGGCAGCATTGTGTACACACACATCTGATTTCCATCCCTGTCACCCGGACCCTGTTTCTGCCAAACCACAACATACTTCTCTGCATGGAGTTACTTCTCTGGGACTGATTGACCAATCACAGTCTCTCTCTCTCTCTCTCTCTCTCTCTCTCTCAAAAAAAAAAGAAGGGTTAACTGAAGGCAGGCAAAACTAAAGCAAAT
The DNA here is from genome assembly GCF_023349555.1 of Cebidichthys violaceus. Taxonomy (NCBI): domain Eukaryota; kingdom Metazoa; phylum Chordata; class Actinopteri; order Perciformes; family Stichaeidae; genus Cebidichthys; species Cebidichthys violaceus. The sequence goes on from NW_027176927.1 coordinate 8,865,948, forward strand.
ACACAACACACAGAAATGATTTCAATTTCCGTGATGGACCCAGGTGCGATCGCTGCTGAAGTTTAAACATGTCCGTGCAACTGAAGACTCCCCGAGCTCCCAGCCGAGGTTGCGGCCGCCGACACCCACAGCCTCGTCTGCCATTGCTCCTATTAACAATATCAACACTGCTATTAGGTCTTCTGTTATTCCACTGATGCCTATGTGTCCGAAAAATCCACTGCTAGCTACCTCTTATCAGCGGGCGGACAAATTGAATTGACGTCGGCTTGAGCAAATGTTTACTCAGGAGATGTAATGAAAATTGTTCTGAAAACGACTCCCGCTATGCTGTCTCAGGTGGGCTAATATAGGTTAACATTAATCAGAGCGGAAAATCCCACGCCGAGATCTTCATGCTCCACTTTTTTCTTCTTCTTTTTACTCCACAATGCCAAACTTTTTGGTGGATGAGGTGTAAAAGCTCCAGATCAAATTAACCACACAGACAGTCCCGTATTTTGATAGTGCATGAGCTGTGAATAATGCAGGTCTGCTTGAGCGCTGTCCCACTAAAATAACAGTGATCCTGGCTAAAATACACTCTTTTGCTCTTTTTTGGGGTCCGCTCCGAAGTGAAACACCCACCGACTCCCCTCCGATTCTAACTCCTCGCAAAGGAGATAAAAAAGGGACGTGAAACGAGGATGTGAAGCGGAGAGTGGACCTGCGATTCTCATGATAACGACAATGGCAGCAACAGCAGCTGCAGAAGCGGTTATGACTCAAAGGTTGTCGGTTCATTTCAGGCCACAGAGCTTTTATGATATCGGTCGCGGGCCCTGCTGGGACATGAAAGCCTATCCCAAAGTGCCATGCACGAAAAAGCAACAGCAGGGGAGCAGATGGTGCGATGTTTGAGATTTTTGGGCACCCGCCCAAACAGCGAAGAAATGATCACATTTATTTGGATATTGGAAAAAAGCTAGTATTGGTAAAAAAGGCGAATGACTACACGTGGAGGCTGAACTCCACTTTAACAAGCTGCACCACCTCCTCCTCCTGCTGCTCCTCCTCTGAGCCGGCGTCAGGCTGAATCACCAGCTCCTGTGTTCACTCCCGGTTTCTCAGGCTTTCAGAGCCCCGCAGAGAGAGACCGACGGAAAAAAGGAGCAGTGAGGACACCTGCTTATGATTCAGAGGGCCGGACCACACGGCGGTGAGAAGGTGAGAATGAGTCACCTTCTATCCCCTCATCATCACTTGGGCCCTCTACGGGCAGGAACCTGTGGCTGCCCCCCCCCCCCCCCCCCACACACACACACACACACACACACACCTCCCAAACCCAATCACTCTGACATGGTTCCCCTTATACTGTATGTAAAAACAGTGCAGTGCAATTTGACTTTGAGTAATGGAAGAAGGTTTGAATTCCCCCTCCGATACACTGGAACCAGTTGGGAAACCACAACTATTTAAATGCAGGAAATCTTGATTTTATAAAATGTTAATATGATCTGCTCCGGGGGGAGAAGCGAGCAGCATGGCTCAGAGCAACGAACCCCCCCCCCCCACCCCTCTACCAACCCCACCTTCCGTCTATTCAGCTGGGTGGAGACGGGGAGCAAAAAGAAAGGAGGATGGAGGGAGGGAGTGTGTGTGTGTGTGTGTGTGTGGGAGGGAGGGGGATAGAATGACAAGATGGAGAAAATGTGAAGACTTTTATTTTGGTCACCTTGTCCTCGCCATCTACCTGCTGGTAAACGGCCGTGGAACCGACTGAGCGACGGGGAGGAACGACAACACAGCTCGACGCCACACGTCCCTCTCTCTCACTTTCCCTCCGTGTTTCTTTTTCTTTCCATATGCCTCTCACTTTCCATTTCTCAAAATCTATCAGCCTCCATCTCCGTGTGGCCACATGGTAATTTTAGAGGCCTGAGAATTTATGACTGCCTTTTTTCTCTCTCTCTCTCTCTCTCTCTCTCTCTCTCTCTCTCACTCTTTCTCTCTCTGCACAGCCTGGATGTGAAGTAAATGAAAATTCCTTTGGAACTGAAACTGAACCATTACTGTTTTTTTCTTTTGTTGTTTTATAGCTGCATTTCCTTTTTCAGTCATTGGACTTTTTTTCTGGTTTTAGTAGGAACAAAATTATTTATCAAGACTTTTGAAGTAAAAAAGGAAAGAATAATTATTGTCTGCCAGAGGCTGAAAGGAACTAAATGTGGGATCACAACAACTTTGGCTGATGACCAAGAGGTTAAAATAACCCCCATGAACCCAACTGGCTTAATGCCATGCGGGTGTTTGGATTAAAACACAAGGTAAGGAGGACTGTGTAACATATCAGTAAACTGACCCAATGTCTTATAATTACTTGACAATCGCTCCTTTCAAAACAGCACATGTTACGTGATGCTGTGTTTTTAGAAGTCTTGACTTTATGCATCGCAGTCGCTTTCAACAATTTGAACCGGATTTCAAATAAACTAAATTGATGTTATCAGCTATAGCTTTGTTAACATGTGGAAGTCCTAGTGTGTGTCATATTACTGGCATCGATGAGACTTTATGTGGGTGTCACACAAACACAAGCTAGAGAATTAGGACAGTCACTCCTTGAAGGTGGTTTCTAGTTTTCTTTTAAAACTTGTGAGACACTTTTCTTAGCTGTCAATAACAATGGCTTCCATTGACTTAGCATTCCTTGCTGTTCTCTGGCCCCCGCTGCATCTCATCCCCACACCAAGTGGTTTCAGTAATAGCCTTTCATCACCTCCCCACCGTGGAAGTTTCATCACCTGATTCCTTTTAACAGACTTGTCAGAAGAGACAGGACCGCGCCAGATGACACGAGGAGCGGAGCAGAAGATGAGGAAACCACATGCTCGTCAACCGCCGGTTCTCGCTGCGCAACACACACTCACGCGAATACGTCCAGCGGTCACAGAGATGGAAGTACAGATGCAGAAATACATGCCGGCACCCACGCTAGCTCACACTTGATGGCCTCTGTCTAAGTGAAGGACAGACACATGTGAATCATGTGAACAGCACTTGTTGCATCTGCTTTCAGGCCTTCATCGAGCTCTCGTTCAATCAGCTGGTGAAAGGCACCACCTCCATCTGTGACCATCTATCTCCATTCTTCTCCTTCCTGTCCAGCTTCTCCCATTAACCACCCTTAACTCTGTCTCCCACCGCCTCTTCCTCTCGCCCTCCCTCCGTCACACACATCAGCTCCCTCCGCTCTCCACTGTAACTCAATATGTGGCCAATCAGCGAGAGGCTTTGGAGTTTCGCTCATTACAGACTTTACAGCTGTGGGGCCTTGCGAGAAGCCAGACATCTGCAGCACCTTCCAGTGGCTCGTCTCTCCTGGGCCGACATAAACGGACGAGAAGAAAACATCTGCACTGTAGGTGAAATGATTGTGGGAGTCTGGGAAAGAATCGGAGAGATAAAGGGGAGGATGTGCGGAGATGGGAAACTTCTGCTGCAGATGGAGGAAGCAGAGAGAAAAGGAACCTAACCCCGAGGCTTAAAAATGTAATTAATAAGTCCTTATGAATGGGCTGGAAATGAAATAAAACTACCGTCATTCATTTCAGTAATAACTTCTTGTGACGGGATCACACCAGCTGCAACACCAAATCAAAATGGCCCCTTCCTCACTTCTCACCCCCCTGCTTCTGACCCCGCCATCAATTACACAACCCCCGTGTCATGACGGCTCAGTTTCTCAACACTAACTGTGTCCATTTCTCTGTGGATTTAGCGTTTGGATACTTTCACAGTATCTGCACCTACACCTGATATTTAATCAAAAGAGATATGGAACATTGACCAACCAGCTTTTATATCACGTTCTTACCAGTCAATGCAATAATGTACTGCTAGAGTCATATCTGTGTATCTATCACATCCTTGCAGCTATCCTTGCATTTCACGATGAGTTGCTGGACGGCTGATCCTCAGCTTCTGCTTCTACGTGACTTTTAAAGACTTTTTGCCACAAAGAATTTCTAGAAACTTCAATAACTGCAGAAATTAAAATAATATCTGACTAAACATAACCAAAACAAGCTGTGAAACTTTATATGAGCAGGAAAAAGAACAGGAACAATGCATTAGTTCAGGAACAGGACTGGGTTAAGCGTAGCTAACAGGATGACAAAAAACATGTTTTGTATATTGTATTACCAGAAATGCCATTCCTAATTGCATGGTCAATAAATAAGAGGACACGGAGTGACTTGTAGCTTATAACAGTGTCAGGGCGTTTGACCTATAAATAGCTCCAGGAAAAAGAAAGAAAGATTGCAGAGGAGGAGGATGCGAGAGAACGAGATTTGGGACTCAGCTCGCCTTCGAGGACGATAAGCTGGAAAGTGAGGCAGGGGATAGAGAGGCCGAGGATGAGTGATAGGGGGAAAAGTGGGCTGTCCTGTCCCCCGCTGAGGCCCTGTAGACTCAGTAGCTGCTACGCTCTGCCAAATTATAACCTCATCTGGGGTTAGAGACACCTGGCTATTCACACCGGAGCATGCACGATGACTTCCACAGCTGTCTGACCATGTAGTACATGTTTGGAGAGTCAGCGGGGGTCTCTGTCATTCAATAACACGGAGGGAATGGAAGTTCTCATGACTCATGTCATGGGAAATATAAATGGCCCCCAGCCCAACTCCAAGACAGTTTATTTCTCTTTCATTGCAGGTGATGTTAAGCAGGGAGCAGTGAGAGAGATGAGTGGAGTCTCTTCGCCTTCTTTATACTGTAGTAGGCTTCCTTTCCTTAGAGCTTTCCATATTTATTCACAATATGCTGTGTGTTTATGTTTGGGTAGGGTCTTTAGAACATTGGTAGTGATGGTGGATAGACAGGACCTGGAAGTAGGGCTTGATCGAAACAATTTTATTTTTTAAATAAAAAAAACAATCAATTATTTATTTTTTTATTATTCTAAAGACTGATTTATAGATTATTCTAAATATTATTTGTTAAATTCCTGATTAATATAACAATTAATTTAACCAAAATAGATATGTTGGGAGTATAATGTGAAATTTTTTTTTCTAATCAAGAAATTGGCCCCTACCTGCAGGGCGTCGCCCAGGTCGGCAGTGCTGATCTCAGGGTCCTCCGTGGTGTTGAAAGGGACGGGAGTTATCCTGACAAAGGTGAGGACCCGGGGTTCGGGGTACCTCCACAGCATCACCCCCGGGCTGTCCTCCGTCTCACTGTAGAACACCACCTCATGGGGCCCCGGCAGTCTCTGGGAAGCTGCCACAAAATTAATACTACCATCAGAATAACTTCACTGTCAGTGATCGAAAAGCAAAGCTTAGGCTGTGCTTTACAGGAAAACACGGTGAGAGGCTGAGGGAGTATAGTTAATGGAAGGAAACACAGAACCGAGGAGCAGAAGATAAAACACCACAGCTGAAAGACGAAGCAGAGGATAAACTGGAAAAAATCCCTGTATTTGATATTTTAAGATACAGCAGATTACGAGTTTACTGCGCTAAACTCTTCTGGTATCATACAAAACAATTACTACACAGGATTCCAGAACAAAAAGACTGTTTTAAAGGCTTAACCGACCTCCTTGAACATTTACATATGCTTGAGGAAGTAAGAAAAACGGGAAGAAAATGCGAATGTGGGATGAATGTCATTCTTTTCCAATTATGAAATTGATCTGATGTGGCAAAAAACATCAACAACAACCTGACTTTGACTTGCGTTTCACTTTGGTGCTGTGATGTTCTACTACGGAATCCTAACCCTCCCAAAAATAATATCTCCCAAAAGAAGTGCTGTAGATGTTTCCATGCTTTCAGAATGTTTATATGCGTAAGAAGCCGTGTATAAACAAAGTGGCTGAGTAAACATTTTCGCTATGGAGTAAACAGCCATCGATTGAACCCCGCCAAGCACCTGCAAAAGCTGGACAACGCTGGGTCAGAACCCCTGAGTGGTGTTTGACTTAAGTCGTGGCTGCTGTTTGGGATTCAAGTCCTTTGGAAAAATGTTTATTTGAAAAAAACAGTGGAGCGGAGAACTGCTGCTTTGTTTGGCCCCCGGAGGTACAAACACTGCGAGTCAGCGAAATCTGTCCGTGGCAATTTTTCTTTTCCTTCATGTGAAAGCGGTGAGCTGCCCACTTGAGGGTGGAACGGCATTATTGTTCTTTTGAGGAAAAAAGGGGCGAATGAAAGAAGAAAAAAACCCGGACACTTTCATGAGGTTTTACTTTCATCGAAGTTAGCTTGAAGTGAGAGACGGGGGACAGAAGACTCCCCTCTACCCGTCTCTCAATCCATCTTTCATCTCCTCCTCCGTCCAACTCTCCCATCCATCCCTGTGTCGGGCCCCCGGGGGCCACTCGCTGTTCTCTGCACTCCACTGAGGGCCCCGGTTTTCTCCTGACCACTGACAACATGTTGCAGACAGATTGTGCTCTCTGCTCTAGTTCACTACTGTACGTTCTCCTGCTCCAGCCAGCATATTAAACGCATCAAAGAGCAGTGGAACAGTGCAACAAACAAAGACTCAACCACAGCTGACAGAGTGGACGGCTGGTCTACAGCCAGAGACAAGTTTGATCCTCTGTGTATAATGTTCCTGTGTCTGTGTGTGTGTGTGTGTGTGTGTGTGCACAGAGGACAGCACACACAGAGCACAAAGAGGGGGAATAAACAGCATGTTACTCAGAGTGGAACCAGGCAGACATGTCCGATGAAACTTCTTTCCACAGAGGGCTTTGATCTGACTTTGATTTAAGCCCATGTGTATCTTAAGTGACATCTCACTTTGGCACAAAGGTTCCTTTTTTTAAAGTTTGTACCAACAGTGTCGTGCATGAACACGCTCTTTAACATGCTTGAATGTTTTCGATGAACTGAACGTATACGCTTGCATCTTATAAGTGTGAGCTTAACGTACATTTTCGGAACGGATTGTGATGCTCACGCGCTGTGTGTCCAGAGTGCCGGCATGGCTAGTGCAATCAAGGGGGCAGAGACAGACATCGGCCACCGTCTGTTCCGTCCCCGACGCCAAAGTCTGAAAAGTCAACTTGACCAGCGAGCGCCGTAGTGAGTGTCGAGCTCGTTACAGCTTTGTGCTGGCGAATCCACATTTGCGCACGCGGAGCAGAAATGCTCCCTTGCGAGGACGCGTTTCCATTTGCAGATACAGTTCTGTGTCAGTATATTGGTGTAAAGTGTCATAGTGATGCGTTCAGGAGATCTAGAGTTCAAAGGTCGTACGGCCCGTGGTATGAAGCTTTCCCTGAGCCTGGTGGTGCTGGTCAGGAAGCTGAAAATGTGAGTGAGGTGCTGTTCTGAGGAATGCAAAGTTCCACGAAGCAATCCCGTCACTAGAAATAGGATCTACCTTGATTCTATCAGCCCCTTTGCCACTCTATACGAACATTCACCTGAGTCCTGGATGTATTGAAAATGCCCCGTGCGCAGGTCATCTGAGCTGTGCTCCATCCGAGGGGAGGGAGAGCCCGGGGAAGGAGGGGGATGGATGTGGCAGGCCTTTCCCTTGGAACGGCTCTCAGCCGGATCTGTATCTGCACCTTTCTGGAGGTTGAGGTACACCCTCAGGTGCTCCTCCACCAACTTCAGGCAGCTCAGGTGTTCCTGGCCCCAGAAGACCTGTCGAGACAGAAGAGGCAGAGACGGTGAGGTGGTCGGGAGGGACCAGCAAGTCCTCTAAAAGAGCGTGAAGTTAAAAAACAAGAGCGTGATAAGACAGAAAGCTAGACAGTGATGCAGACTCACAGCTGATGCATAAATACGCACAGTTAGGATAATTTAACATCCGTCTCCAAAACAGGAAGAGAGGCGGACAGGGTTACCCTCGTCATCACCCCTTCATGTCCTGCCTCGCATTGCCCAACACAACCTCACATCCTCCTCATTTACCCGCGGCATTCCCCTTCCCCGTGCTCCATCAAAGCCAGTCGGCCTGGGGTTTGGACCGAGGACCCGGAATCTCTGAGTCAAAAACTCTTCACACATGGAGCTGCCTGCTTGCCCGCTACTCACTAGCTTGCAAGGGTGGGTTATGACTAAACTCTAAAAACAGGAAAATTTGGGGATTTTTTTTTTCTCCCCAGGTTTTTTTGGAAAGAGAGCACGAGAAGAAAGGAATCGGAAGGAATTCCGGTGGTTTTTCTGCTCAGCACTTGATTGAAACACCACACACGCCAATATTTACAGTGGGAAATGTATGATTGCATATTAAGTGTGGAGTTACGAGTCATGTTTCTGCTAATGGGCACGCAATAAAAGCATTAAGCGAGCCATTGAGAATGGGGGGAGGGGGTTAGGGGCTTCCCCCCCGAAGAGGTAATGTGGAATAATACATTAGTAATAATGTGCTCAGTTAGTCACATTGAAAAAAGGGGACTTTTCAGTGTGGACCATTATGTAACTTCTCACAGGAAAATAGGCACACATAGGATAAAACCCCAACCGCTAAAAATAGCCTTTTAATATTCCACCACTTAACCGGCAGAGGTGACTCAAATATACAATGGAATTACAGCATGCAGTTCCGACTGCCATCAGTCCAGCTGCAAGAAAGCAGTTTAAGTGTCCTTGAGCAAGACACTCAATCCAACCCAGGTTGGGAGGTGCTGATCTGACCCGAAACCTCTACAGACTGTAGCTGTGCCGGGTTGAGAAATCCTGCGACTCAGGACGCTGAATTGATGTCACGGGTATACAGACCTGCAGCAGGCCTCCCTTCAGGTCCAGCAGCAGCTTCGGGGGGCCGGGCTCGGGTCCGGGGCTGCCACTGTGCCGACACCAGCGGGCCTCCAGGGAGGCGCTGCTGGAGAACGGCCCCAGAAGGAGGCGGCTTCGCTCCCTCAGCCCCGTCCTCGCCGACAGATCCCGCAGCTCCAGCTGCACGGACGCAGCCTGGACCGCATCTAGAAAGACAGGAAGGAGTAGCGATGAGCGGCGTGTAGAGCACAGGGTGGAACTACAGAGAGAAAACGGGAGGCGAGTGATCCGTCAAAGATACTTTGCACTGTGATGAGGAACCATGTCTCGTCAAACCCTGTGTACTAAGGAGCGACCACTAAATTAGTGATTACATTGGGGAAAAAAGGGTTCAAATAGATATATAGATAGATAGAATACTAGTTCCAAAGTGAACTATTGCTATCTCGAATTATATACAAAAACTAACACAGTTCATTGATACAAGCGTAACCATGCCAGATGAAACCGAAACGCATAAACAATTCAACCTCAGAATTCAGCTGCACGAACGCTTGCCTCTGTGTTTTTTAACCAAGACATCACTCACTACGACAGTCTGCCTGTGTGATATCACAGTAGTAAAACATACAGTACAATTACATCGACCACATCACTGGCCTCCAAACTATTGTACTCATTTGAAGTTATTAACACTTTGCCTCTGAAAGAGGAGAACGTGATTTGTTCCTCTTCAACAATGACTTGATAAACCACTTCAGCTTAATGATTCTGAATGTATGTCTGATGAACAATTGGAAACTTTACTGCAGAGGATGCTTTTAATTAGACTGGCTATATATAAGTTGCGAGTGAGAATTTCAGTGTGGCTCAGTGGTAGATCAGGGTCGTCAATCAGAGGGTCCCCGGTTCGATCGCCGGCTCTGCTAGTCCATGTAATGTGTCCTTGGGCAAGACATTTAAGCCCAAAATTGGTCCCGCAAGTTGTGCCTGCAGTGTATGAATGCTTGGTTAGTCCTGATGGGCAGGTGGCACCTTGCATGGTAGCCCCTGTCATCAGTGTATGAATGGGTGTTAATGAGTGAATGATGACATGTAGTGTTAAAGAGCTTTGAGCGGTCGGAAGACTAGAAAATCGCTATACAAGTACAGTCCATTCACAATTCACCAATGTTGGGGTCCGAGGCTAATAAACACATCCTCAGTCAATAAGGAGAGCCGACACCTGTGTGTCTCTTTGAACAGAGGGGCTCTGGGGTCATGGTTTGACCGATTTGAACCTGTATGGGTTCAAGTTCAAACTGCTTCTGTGATTAGGGTGAACTGAAAGGTTCAGCAGACATGATGTGAGAGTGAGGAAAACCCTGATGGGAACCAGACAGGAGGAGCCAAACACCCACTCATCCTGCAGGAAGCAAAAGCAGCAAAAGCCCCGAGTTAATAAGCACAGCATTTTCCGTCCTTTCCATTAACACAGAGTTGTTTCACCGTGGTAACAGGCCGTCCTGAACTTTTGGTCCCGTAAATAAGCGGACTGAAACCACTTTCTGCTCGTCGTTGACATGGGAGGGCTGACTTGGTCAGTTAAAGCAGCAGCAAAGCAGCAGCAGCCCATTTGGAAACCTCAACTCTAGATGACTAATAATGCCCTGAGAAGCATCTCTTTAAAGATGCCTCTTAACTCCAGTGTTCCTCACTCCAGTCTGACTGGAAGTCTGGCAAAGTAACCACACACCTGTTCTAGTCCCTCACTAAAAGCTAGGCATTATAGTTTCTGTTGTTTACTGGCTCGACTTTTAAAATTACAACAGTAGTACAAAATAAAGAGAGACAATTTGACAGATAGGTTTGATTGTCACATAAAAAACACTAACAAGCAGAGGCATCTCTACAACACAAGGGGTAAACATTGGTAAAACCTAAAATGAAGACTCAAAAGTAATATTATGTGATATCAGTAGACTGATGGTGAACATATAGGTTCAAAAAACAAGGTGTCTTCTACAACATAATTTGTATTTATATTTTAAGGTATCGTAGAAGTAATTTATAATACCATAATGTACTAAATGTACATCATGCTGTATTGAAGAAGACTTGAAACTAGAGATTGAGACCATAAACTCATGTTTACAATGTTTACTGAGGGAATAAATCAAGAAAGAAGTAGAGTCATTTTCTCATAGACTTCTATACAACCAGAGGAGTCGCCCCCTGCTGGGCATTAGAGAGAATGCAGCTTTAAGGTGCTTCACTTTTCAGACCCGGAGGTTGCCGCCTGGTGCTGCAGAGATATCTATTGCTAAACTTTCTGTTGCTGCCGTTGCACAGGTTAGAATGAGCGCTCCACCTGCCCACTGTGATTCCTGGTACTGGGGGTTTGTGCTGGATGAATTAGAGCTGCTGCGCTCACTGAATGAGCGTCCACATCTCCCAGAGCCACCAATAGCTGACCGCTCTCCACCTGACACCCCTGTTTCACAAATATGGCAATTCCCTATTATATATATATATATATATATATATATATATATATATATATATATATATATATATATATATCTCAGTCCTTTGAGGAAAGACCTTGACCTTAGTTTGCTTGGGGTTCACTTGAGGTAAAACAGGCTAGATGGAAGAGATGGAAAGGCCTATGAAGGGAGTGGGGGAGGAGGTGATAAATGAGGACACACATAAATATGGACATGGAGGGAGACACAGAACCAGAGTGTGTGTGTGAGTGTGAGAGACACAGAGATATTCTCCTCTGCTAGATTTGATGAAGACATGACACACAAGCATCCTCACATCTTTCCTGGCTTGGTCAGCTGATGAAGGAACATCTTATTCAACATTAGAGTGCAATAACACGGGGGGGGGGGGGGGGGGAGGGGGGGTATCCAATGAAAGAGTGCTGTTCTTGAATAAATCTTCATGGGGGGAAATATTACACTGGGATGACTCATTTCTCTTAGGAAAGACACTGTTGATACAAGTTGGCAGTCCACCTGCTAATATCTCGCGGTGTCGCGGCGCGGAGCGAGCTGTTAGAGATTACTTACTGAACTGTGGACGCAGGGTTTATTTTCACGGCTAGGATTTATTAGACGGCGCAAAGGGAACTCCCAAACTGGCTTATTAAACGGAGGATCTTTCACTCACAAGCGTAGAAAAGCAGACACAGAGACACACACATATTCATACACACATACAGAAAAGAAAAAAGACAAATGCATGTAAATACAGACCATGCACACCCAGGTGAACAAGTGGAAATAAGAAAACACACACACACACACACACACACACACACACACACACACACACACACACACACACACAGTGCATCAAAGCATTCTCTCCTGTCTCACCATGCGTCATTTAAAGCCCAGTTGACCGCAGCATCCTGGTGTTGCAGCCAGCAGCAGCAGCCAGCACTCTTAATAATCACCCTGATCGGGAGTGGTTTTAATGAGGGGGAATCCCTTTCTTTCTTCACCTCTTAACTCCATTCTTCCATCTAGGTTGAATAATAGTCAGAGGCAAATTTCTTCCACGCTCTCTCAACGTATGACCGTACCACCGTCATTTAGGTTTGTTTTCCAGAGATGCGTCAGCAGACAAACCCAATAGACATTACGCTGCTGAGCTGTGAGGTTGTGCCATGAGAAGGGAGGAGCGGAGGGAATGTTAAGGAGGTAAAGGAAAAGAGCTGGAAAAGTGTTGGAGGAGGAGGTGGGAGTTACCTGTGACCCCGTGTTACCAACGTGTTTACGGAGGATGACAGAAAGCAAGCGACGATGGGGAAGAGAGAGAGAGAGATGGAGAAGAAAAAAACATGGACACAGACAAATGAGAAAGCATGATGATGAAGAAAATAAAGGAGCAGAAGGTACTTTTTGGAGTCTTGACCTTTGACACATAGTGGCAGTAAGAGAAATGATAAATATTGGAGGCATGTCGACAGACAGTTATCACCCAATCCCCACTTAAAGGGATAGTTTGTTTTATTTGAAGTGTATGAGGTTCTTCAGCTTGGTCAGTGTATTGCCTACAGTAGATGGCGGTCGGTGCGCCCTCAGTTTGGAGAAACAAACTCAATGTACCGCTGTGGACAGGGGGCAGAAGCAAAACGTATTTTAAACACCAAAAAAAAAAAAAAAATCAATATCAGTTGAAGCGTACACTATATTTAGAATACTTTCCCCACTTCATCTTGCCGTCAGACTGAACTGAAACTTATCTATGCTGTCTTCAAAGCCACAGAACTACGTTGACAAAAACATATATATATAGATTTTTTTCCGATGTCGAAAATACGTTCCACTGCTGCCCCGTCCACAGCACTACATTGAGACTTCCCACCGACATCTACCATAGGTAATACACTAACTATGGATAAGTACCTCATACAAGCCCACTTCAAAACATCCCAACTATCCCTACAGCTCTGCACCATGCGAGACAAAACACAGATACACATGTGCGCGCACGCTCAAGACCTTGTACAGAAACCCCACAGATGGAGATGGCAATAACACACACGTGGACACAGAGCAGCACCTTGAAAGCGCTTCAGTGTTTTCCTTCTGCAAGGCCCTCATTACCAAGCTATTTAAAGAGACACTCACTCACAGTTAAAGCACCGTCAATACTCATAACATAGATGTGACAAAGCACCTACTAAAAGCTGATATACATTGTCACTTCTTCAAACACACACACACACACACACACACACACACACACACACACACACACACACACACACACACAAATAGGAAAGAAACAGACGTATATGTGTGTGTGCGAGCTAAAACAATGGAACTACCGTGTGTCAAAAAGCTGTAAAGCATAATTCAGAAAGAAACACACAGTTCTGTGCACACAAACCCACACCTGCATATATCCCATGCTCTCACTAGCCAGTAAACCAGCGCACACGAGAGAGCGTCCTCCGCGGAATAACACACAACCTTCGACCCTTGGGGAACAAAGTGGGTGGTGGGAGAACAGGGTGGATGGGAATCTTCCCCAAAGTGAAATGCATTTCTGGCAAACGCTCATGCGAGATTAGATAGGAATCGGAGACATTGATTTACCGTGTCGGTTTTCTCCCTGGCAGCCGTTATCTGACCACTGCCTGGCTGATTTATACCCCAGGATGCGCTGGTATCAATTAGACGAGACCTAAAGGAGTCATTACCTAACTAGCTGAGGCCCCCAAAGACTGTCTGGGATGGTAAGAGTAATAGAAGTAATATACTGTCAGTCACCACAGAAATACACTATCCCCTCACCACAAGACCACTATGGGACACTGGAGGAAACTGGTTTCCTAGCTGGTGAGACTGTCGGCCAAAACGGCACGACAGCAGGCAGCTGTGCGTCATCCGAGCCGTCACACAGTAACTGATGAGTGTTGATGAGTTGCACATGGGTTCAGTGACAGTTGCAACATATTAGAATTTCTTAACATTCAGCTCTACATTAGATCGAGGTAATGCTGCGATCAGAGAGCCAATCCGTTACCAAACTCAAGCCTGATGGGTCCTGACAAATTATCGGGTTTTAGGTCGAGTCCGGGTCATCTCTTTTCATACAGCTTCAGGCTCGGTGTGGTTTTGGTTATTTTTGAAATGTAATGTAATAAGAAATCGCTCCCTTTCTCTCAGGCTGCTGCGACTGGTCTGTGTCAGTGTGTCTGTGTGCGATGTGTAGGACATGCAGTGAGAAAAGTGAAACAAACAGCCAACACTGGACCAATGCTATGTGTTACATTATCAGAGTAACACTCAGAAGTGGATCAAATAAAGCACAATGCTGATAAAAGGGTGGCTTCTCGAAACCATACTGGTTCAGGACTTGAATCAGGACTTATGGCCTTGGTTGAAAAATGATCGTGCTTGGATTGTATTACTGTTTAAGATGACATCCATGTTTATCTGGTCAATACTGGACAAGCAGGATGTGCACAAACAGTTCTTTTTTTATTTGTGAGAAAGTAGAAATGACAACATATGATGTTGGGTCAGTTTAGGTTCAGGTCTAATTTTGGGCACAAAGAGCTTGACTCAGTTGGATCAGGTCTAACATAGTTCCTAGGTTGTTTCAGATCTCAGCTTCATGCCTGTATTGACCTCTAGCTCCTGTTGTATCAACACATACATACTAAATATCAGAGAAACAAGTATATTTTCGCACAAATACTCCTTTGAAACTAATCTATAGAGATTTCACAATGAACTACATTTAGGTTTTTCAGACTACAAACTGAACCCAGGACGGCTAGCTATTTCTATCAGTGGTGGTCCGTCAGGACCAGCAAAGCCTTCTCTGCTGGCCTAAACAGAATAACAAAGTTATTAAGCTATTTTATAATTTAATAATTTTTCATAAATACACTACATGTATTCTAATTACTTTTCCCATTAGCTTATTTTCTCATTGCATAGCTAATGTCTTCCTCATTTGCTCTGCTTCCAGCGCAGTTTGTTTAAAATAGAGCTTTCATCCAATCAGATTTCGCCAGATGTCTCTAGGTAAGAAGAGAGAGCTGAGGCCTGCAGGAATCCGTTGCAGTTTAAGTGAATGGGGACGATAGTGTTGATTGTCATAGTCTTCAACCAATCAGATTTTTAGTTTGACATGTTGGGCGTATTTTTTGACATGTTCGGAGCTTCTAGATGGCCTACAAGTACATCAGCATTAACGTGCAGTGTGATTGGTCAGTGGGCCAGCGTGACTGTTGTGAAGCTGAAGCTAGCTAGCAGAACTTAGTAGTAGTAGGAGTTCAAGTTGAAAGATATGTAAGAAGTTATGACATTGACATGACATTTTGAACATTTGCTTGGTGTAGATTCTTTTTTTTTTTTTACCTAGCTTTGTTTTTTTTAACACTCAATGGCTGAAGGAGGAGGAGAAACAGATTTCTCGAGAAGGACATTTCAAGAAAAGCTGGACATCAGCCCTGACCGCGCTACTTACAGTCCAGCAACTACAAACGGTATTTCTGGCTGACAACGTCGGAGAAGCGTTGCACATTTTATGGCTAAGAATACGTTTTATTTACGAGCGTCTTGGCATTTGGAGCTACGCTGGATTTGCTAACCAAGGCAGCAACAAGTCACCATAGCACGACAGGACACTTAAAAGCTACGGTGCCTTAAAAACTTTTTCAACCCGAGTGGATCTACAACTCTCAGGACCTGTTACTGGAACTGAACCGCATCGATGTTCTGTACAACCGCATCATCTCTTTGTTCACAAAGAAAAGCTTTGGTAAGTGAACTGCTTTTGTTTTACATCTGCAGCAGTGTTACTACTGTGTTCATTTGTCTATGCCATAGTCAAATGAACAGAGGAAACAATATTAACCATATCATAAAAACAACACGATATGGTTAATATTGTTTCCTCTGATGTGAATAATATTTGAATGGTGCTCTTCAGTGTGCGATGGAATTCGTGTTTTAGCGCTGCAGTGTTGCTGGATTGATTTGTCATGCTTTGCTGTCATATAAATATATGTGACTGGTTCTTGTGAGTTTGTTCTTGTCATTGTGTTAGTTACAATGATTTTGACTATATGCATTGTCCGTTAATGACGAAGCATCCTGTCACTCTGCAGTTAGTGTATTGTTGAGTTTCATTTTTACACGAAACAAATAATAAACTGTAAGGGTTAGGTTCGGACATCTGGTTCTCTGTTTGGGCTTTTGTTTTCTTTCACAAAGCAAGAATTATGGTCTGGAGAAATGGGGAATCTCTGGCGATTTCTTTAGCCCTGTTTGAGTCAGTAGGGAACAGCTGCCTAAACGCTGTAAGGAAAATTAACGTGTATGCTGCGGTTGGTTTTCCTGCTAAGCTAGTTTAGCGTAGCTCTCCTCCCAGAACAAACGTGCCTCACCAGAGTACAATGTTGTTCTTCCGTGGTGGGCGTGTCAGGCAGCACGTTGTCTGTTACGTTGGGTGGGTTGCCATGTTGAGCGCAGTGGCTCCACCGAGAGAACATTATATTTCTCCCAATTTAAGCTTCTGCATTTTCCAAATGCAATAGTATTATTCAAACGTATTGTTTGATTCGTAACGCATATCGAAACGTGAGCCTCATACCGAATGGTTCAATAGAAATACGTGTATTGTTACACCCCTAATAACCTGAAGCTGTGGCGTCATAATGAGCTGATTAGGTGGTTCAACTGTAGTAGGACAGCACTGAAGGCCCAGGTATAAAACACACGGCCCGCCACTGATTTCTATCTATGGTGGGTAACTCGCTAGAAGCTATCTCACGTCTCTGTTTAAAACAAACAAGTTTGTTCAGTTGGAGAGTCGGCAAGCCAGTCTATATATAGCTGTCATGTCTTTGTGCTTGTAGCTTTAAACTGTACGTACGAGAGCTGAAAGACTAATACATTAATCGATGAGTTGATTGGCTGAAAAATATTTAGCAACTATTTTGATAATAGAAAATGCTGAGAGAATTATTTTCAAGCGAATATGGCAAACATTCTCTTCTAACTTGTGAAGATTTGCTGCTTTTCTCTGTTATGTGATAATATATTGAATATGTTTAGGCATGGGGTGATATGAAAATAATGTCCTCTTCTTATATACAGTCGATATGTTTTTTCCGCCTCATGTCTTCTCTGTGATACATTTATGTGTTTTTAATGCATTGAAAACTATTTATTAGTTGGGTTAACTTGCCAGATCACAGCGGGCTGCATTTCCAAACATAAATCTCTTCGTGTTCGGCTTTGCCTCTCCCTGACTATTGAAACAGAAATAATATAATACATGGAGAAGAGTGGCTTTCTTTCAGCAGCGTAAACAAAGTGACGCGATCGTAACTCAAAGACTGTCGAGGGAAAACAAAATAAAACTTGGAATAAAAAAAAAAATCGAAGAGACATAAATAAATAATGGGTAGCTTTCACTTTGTTCCACCAACAGAAGTTTTCCTTTACAAGTGTGCTTGAGTAAATCACCGTGAAGAAGCAGGGGGTCCACAGAGGCAGAGGACCGGGGAGAAAGCTTTGGAAGTGTGTGTGTGTGTGTGTGTGTGTGTGTGTGTGTGTGTGTGTGTGTGTGTGTTGTATGCATGTGAAAAAGCCTGCACTAGTAACATGGTCTGCCGATACGTGTGTGTGTGTGTGTGTGTGTGTGTGTGTGTGTGTGTGTGTGTGTGTGTGTGTGTGTGTGTGTGTGTGTGTTCTTAGGAAATCGGGGGCACTCTATGGGCAGTCTGATGGAGAGCTGAGAGATTAGGGAGGGTCTTGTTTCATGGACCTTAATACATATGTTCTCTCTCTCTCAGTCCCCCCCCCCATTTCTTTCATTGAACTATAAATGCCCCTCTACCTTGGGGAGTGGTGAGCCGTGGACGGAGGGGAGGTATGCGGGCCTTCCACTTGCTTTTCATTAACACAGGATCTGGTAACACACCTCACTGTCAACCTAATCCCCTCTCTCTCCATCTTGTCCCCTGGCAGAAGTGGGGTAGGGGGGCTGCCATGACCAGGTACAGAGCCCCAGATGTTCCAGGGATGAGGGAGGGGTGGATGACAGGGTCTTCACCCCGTTATGGAGCTATGGATGTACGCTGATGAAGACAGGATGGGGTGAGCGTGGTGAGATATACAGACCCCTGTTACTGCTCACACATAGTGGTCTTCTGTTTTTCCCCTCCTATATTATATCTTTCTTTCTCCACCTCGCCTGCTTCCTTTATCCAACTTTGTCTTTCCTACCGCTTCCGTTCTTGTATTGTATCCCCTTTCTGCTTCATCTGCATGTTCTTTTATATCCGATTCCTCCTTCTCTCCCTTTCTTTTCCTCCCCCTCTACTTCTCTATCTCCATCACCCTCCTGCTTCCCCTTATTCACAACTCTTACCCTTTCCCTCTTCCTCCCCTTTACTGTTTCTCCTTGCACGTCGGCATCATCCCGAGGTGCGCTCAGGATCTGGTCCATC
This sequence comes from Cebidichthys violaceus, assembly GCF_023349555.1. Classification (NCBI taxonomy): domain Eukaryota; kingdom Metazoa; phylum Chordata; class Actinopteri; order Perciformes; family Stichaeidae; genus Cebidichthys; species Cebidichthys violaceus. The sequence continues at coordinate 8,884,659 of NW_027176927.1, forward strand.
GATTTCAGCCTGCCCCCCTTAACACCAGCAGAGGAACAACAGCAGCAACAGTAGTGGTGCACACCGTAGAGGTAGTCCTGCTACATTTTCCTGTCTTACATCATGTACAGCCTCTCCCGGGGGGGTCATTCCCGCTGACTTATCGTGGCAGCTCAAACGCTTGACCTAACAGCACGGGAATCCTAACCTTTATCTTCGTGAAAAAAAAAAAATAGAAACAAATATTCAGAGGTATTTGTTTTCTGAGGTGTACGGAGCCGACTGGAGGGGCCAGAGTGCTGAGTGATGGAGGCGGTGCAGCTGAGGCTAAAAGTCAGCAGATACATCTATTGTCACCAGTGATCGGTCTGCGTAATTGGAGACAGTTTGTCTCCTTTTGACGGCAACAAATCTGGAAACACTATGTGAAGAAGTCCTCAGGGGAAAGTAGCCGTGTGTGTTGTGACAAAGATCTATAAGAGTGCTAAAGTTATCCAGAAAAAAAACCCTAACCCCGAAGAAACAACAGGGTGAGACAAACATGTTCTTCAGCAGGATAACTTCTGACATCTGCTTCAAAAGTACCTTTTTCCCTTTGCAGGCTTCTGGTGCCATGTAAAAAGTTGTAACCCTTGTACAGGTGTGACACCATGAGGAGTTTCAACATGCTCTCAAAGACATGAAATATCAGGGTCTATAATGAGATCTACACACAGGATCTGAAACCTCTCAGGTATTTCACAGAGCACTAAAATATGATATATGAGGAGCAGAATGAAACTTTAGCAGCACATGATGACAGCATTAGTTTTACAGCAGTTATTATAACATCTTGTTCAGAGCAGTCATACATGATATTATGTTAGTTTGGGCAATAACAACAAACAGTATTTTAAAGAGCGAACAGCCAAACTGGGGATAAATGATCCAATGGATGTCAATAAACACCAGTGGTCCTGAACCCAACATTTTTATTTGCGTCCAGTAAAATTGGAATGTCTTAAGGGAAGCGGTGGCCCTGTTTCAAGGTGCTGGGAACTGTAAGGGTAAACCATACCCATGAAAAGACATTCACTGCACACTAACAAAGAGAAATAACACTTTTAGAAATAATGGTTCCAAAGCGGTTTTAATGTTCTACCCTGAACCATTTGCTTCTGAAGAATGCTTTTTTGAAGTTTTTTTTTCCCAAGGGCACTTTGTGACAGCAAGGGTCCATTAAGAACCCTTTATATTGAAAGCAACGTTTTGGGAGGAATGAGTTCTTCAAAGATAGTAGGGAACCCCCCCAACAATTGTGATTGTGAACCATGATTGTTTACCACATCAGCTCCTGTCCTTTAGGGTTCTAGATAAAACCCTCCTTGGGTGGGTTCTAGATGACACCCTTGGACTATAAATGGGTTCTCAGTTGATCCCCCTGGGTGGGTTCTAGATGACACCCTTGGACTATAAAACGGGTTCTTATTCGAAAGCCCTGGGTAGGATCTAAATAAAATCCTTGAAATATTAAAAGGTTCTGTACCTTGTCATGGCATTAAAGAGTTCTCTGTAGAACCCTCAGGGTGGGTTCTAGATGAAACTCTTGGAACATATAAGAGTTCTCGTTGAACCACTGGGTGAAGACATTGGATTATAAAAGGGTTTCTGGAAGAACTCTTTGAGTGGGTTCTTGTGAACACCCTTAAAAGGTGGAAATGTTCTGGATAGAACTTTCACAGAGGGTTCTGGGTGGAACCAGTACACCATTTAAGGGTTCTCTGTATAACCTCTGATACAGGGTTCTGGGCAAAACCTTTCACAGATGGTTATAGGTATAATCCTTTTTATTCGGTTCTGGTAGAACCGAATAAAAAGGGTTTTCTTATGAGCACTAAGAGTGTATAAATAGTAGAGGCATCTGAAAGCAAAGTGAGCGGGAGGGGATTAGCTTTCATATTAGTTCAATTGTCTCTGAACTCTATTTCTTTTTCCATTGCACACACAGTTTCAACTGTGTTTATCGAAGTCAACACATCAAAGATGGATGAACGCTGAAAAGCTGGTGAAAATCAGAGCAGGGCAGCAGCGCTGGGTATTGTGTCACTGTGCAGTTATGCAGATTTGAGTAAACAAAGTGCAAATTGTTTGAGGTTTTAATTAACATTTTCGACAATCATTTTATCTGAAGTAACCCAATATAACAACATCTGTCAAACAGATGCAGGCACTTAGGGAGCCCGGCTCCAGCTCTGTCCTCGTCCCCCTGCAACCCCAGTCAGCAGGGTTCTGTGCTGCTCAGCGTACCGAGGTACAAACCGTCTTCTCACATCATTATGAGTGTTCCCTGTTATTTCCTTCACGTGGCATGTCAGCCCCCTCACACTCTTTTATCTCCCTGTTTCCATCTGCTGTCCAATTTGGAAAACGTGCCAAAACAATAGCAAAAAACTGAAACACAAATCCCCCCAAAAAAAGCATCCTTGATCATCTGTTACAGCGCGTCGGCTCACACCCAACGGCACAGAGGATTTGGAAGCTTTTTTGAATTTACATTAGCATTAGCAGTTCTGATTGTCTGAATGGAAACAATGCAATGCCTCCTGGATAATAGTCAGTGTGGATGATGAAGGCAGGGTTCGGTCCTAACACGAAAGCAAACACACACACACACACACACACACACACACACACACACACACACACACACACACACACACACACACACTCATGAGAAGGTCTTTCTCTCTCAGTCTCACAACAGCTTTAGATCCCAGACTAACACAAACAGCTCACTTTACAGTTTACTGACAAACCTTGTTTTTGGCAGAGGAGGGCTTTACTAGCATGTGTAAAAAATAGCAAAGCTCCAAATAAAACAGGAAGCAACACCGGTATTTTGCTCCCAGTGTGAGTGACAGATCGTCCAAAGAGGCAGAGACATTGCACATTCTTTAACAAGCAAGGGTGGGAAAGTTTGACTCAACTAGTCAGTGAGATACTGATCAATATGTATTCAGAATGGATTTATGCTCTTTATACAACCTGCTATTTAATTAAACTCATTCCTGCGGGAACATGTTACAACAGCTACATTCTGAATACATTTGTATCTGACTAACTTATAAAAGTGTGGTGAGCTCGGTAAAGCTCTTTAGAGTTTGTCCACATCAATATTTGTTTGGTTACACAATGACACAGAACAATTTGTCCTCCACTACATTCTCATATTGGATATTTTGGAGCTCTGTGTCTCTGTACTTCATTTCTGGATCGGTTCCCGTTGGCACACACGGTGAGTTTGGGTACGGGGCAAATGACACACAAAAAAAACCCATGTATATTTAGTGTAGTGCTTCACTGAGTCTTGTGGTTTCTTTAAAAGATGATGACATCTGCCAAATGGGGTGAAGTCATCGCAGTTGTTTTCAATGTAGCTCCACCTGTTTCAAGAATTTCCTTGAAACAGGTGGCAATGTTTTGCAATAGACCACATCACTGGTTTTGACTTTTTTTAAATTTTTTTTATTTTCACATTAAGAGAAATATAATAATAAAGTAAGTAATTTAAGGTCCAGGCCCTTGTTGCTTTGGATTGAGAGGACGCGGGTCATTTACTGAGCTCAGAGAAGTCTTAGTAGGGGGTTGGAGAAGAGAATATAAAATGTTCCGACAGTTTAAAAAGAAATTAAAGATGCAGTGAAACGTTTACTTATCCTATGCCCACGTGAGCTCATATTAGTTTTTGCAAAAAAATGAAAGATGTTTTTTTGTTACTCACCTTCTATCCTCGGCCCTGATTTTATGTTTAGACTTCCCGTCATGGCCGACACCGTTACCGTCACGCTGGGCCTCATTGGATGGGCCTCCGTCTCCATGACGACTACAATCTGGGCGGTGCGGAGGGAGACCTTGTGGAAGGACAGCGCCAGGGCCCCGACGCTGCTGGCTTTACCCGGGGCAGAGGCCTGATGGTGAGGCTCCGAGCGTGAGGGAAAGGCCCTGGGCAGCGTCTTTGTGGGGGAGGAGTGAGGGGTGGAGGGGGCAGACGTGGATTTACCGGAGACGTCCCACGTGTGGTTTGGGAGCACTTTCTTCAGGTAGGCTTTGGCCTGCTCCAGCTTCGCCAGCGTGGGGTTAACTTTCAGAGGGCGCGACAGCTCCACATTCAGCTCAGCTGTGGAGGGAGATAGAAAGAAAAAGATAAGTACAGCAAAGAGACAAAATATAATTATGGTTCTTGTTTTTTAAACTGTGCTGTCGACAAAACTTTACAAACGACAACTTCCCTTTATGGACAGTTTGTTGGGGAGTATCTCTTGAGCTCATCCAGACTTATATTTACTTCTGAGTGATCAATAGTGCAGAGAGAGAGAGAGAGAGAGAGAGAGAGAGAGAGAGAGAGAGAGAGAGAGAGAGAGAGAACGCAATGCTTTTGGGAAACTTTGTTAAACCCAGGACCAAAACAGAATAAATCTACTGTTGGCTTTGGGCCATTGCTCTTTAAAACTTTCTCTTGTCATTTGGAAAGCCCACCATAAACAGGACACACTACATTTTTCAGTGTCCCACTGAGCAAGATCTGTTGCTATCTAACTCTTGGAATACCGCCTGATGCCATGTCTCGTGAATCAAACTGAACCCCTTTCTCCTCTTCTAATCACCCAGCTTTGCATGCAAGGACCTGTTAAAGAACAGCTGCGTACAATCCCTCTTTCTCCTCGTCTCATGTGCACATATACACACAATTACTGGCTGTCTCACTGTGACATCCTGACGTGACACCGCGGAATAGCAGAGGAGAATCTTTTCTTCATGCCAGCTGCATAAAACCAAAAATCTCTCTCTCTCTCTCTCTCTCTCTCTCTCTCTCTCTCTCTCTCTCTCTCTCTCTCTCTCTCTCTCTCTCTCTCTCTCTCTCTCTCTCTAGCCTTCAAACACTTGACTGGAATTTACAGAGACACATGAATTAACTCAATGCCGTTTTACACCACTTCCATTATCCCATTTTTCCACTTGGTCATGATGATGGGAGAAGGGAAGCGGCCCCGAAAAACAAGCGCAGCTGTTCTTTATGGTCTCATCAAGGCACCAGTGTTTAGAGGGTTTTAGAGGGTTTTTAGGCCTCCCGTCTGTCTCCTCCCCAGGTAGGAGCGCTGGATGACACGAGCAGGAACGCTGCCAGGAGAGACCGGCGAGCACAAGCACACACACTTACACATACACACACGCACGCACACACTCTGGCCTCAGGCTTGCCTCTACTTTAATCCAGTGGAAGTGAGGCACACGGTCAAATGGAAGGACGGCTGGAGAGAGGAATTGGAGGAAAGATAGGTGGAATTTGCTGTGCAATGTAGCTTATCATTTCCACTTGACTTATCACCAGGAAACTTTCCAGTGGTGGAAGAAATAGCCCGCGGGGCAGCGGTTCATCCAGGTTCCCTAACCCCCCTCCCTGCCTGCCTGCCTTCCCCTACTTCTTTCATTTTGTCCCTCTGTTTCATGTAGCCCATCCTTCTGCTTCTTTTCTCAGTAATTTCTATCTTTTACTCTTCCTCCATCCCTCAATCTAATCAACCCCTCCCCCCTCCCTGTAATCACACAAAGCTGTCTCTGATTCACCCAGTCAGGGCCAGTGCCGGGGCCTTGCCTGGCTCTCTGCACAGGGGGACCTGGTCCTCATTATCGACTGTCCTCCGTCCCGACCCGAGGTCCCTCTCTTCCCCAGCCACGAGAAACCCATCCTACCCCCCCCCCCCATGCTTCATTTTTCCTTGATATGGGACATAAATCATGGGTAAAAAGCCTGATGTGGTTGCCTGGCATTGTCACTGCTGCATCTTTTCTACCTTCTCAAAAATGCACATATCCCATATGCACATCACACATAGCTGTGACATGTATTTGAAGGAACCTAAACACAAAGTCAGGACCTCATCTAGACACAGCTGGAGGAGTTGTCTCCTGTGAATTGAGCGACCACATACAGCTTTTAGCATTCAGCAATGACTTCTTGCAAACTGCACATCATGCAGGTACGGATATTAAAATTTCCTTCATAAAGGATTTATGTTTGTTGGCCCAAACTGTTTTCACTGATAATATTTATGATCAATGGGAAAAGGAATTAAGTACAGCATGCAGCTTATTTATTAGTTGCATCCCATTAAATGACTTGAGACATGCAACATACTGCAGTTCAGCTCACTTTTTTGACAGATCAGTAAAAGGAAAATCTACTTTGTCAAAGGACATCAGGATGAAGTGCATCTGACTTAGTTGATTTAAGCTGTGTGAACTCAGTGAGAAACAACTCTCAATAGAGGACCGTGGAGAGGGAACAGCATCTGTACATGCTTCCCCCTGGCTTCATCCAGCAACTGACGGAGCGCATTTTTACTGCGGTGGAGCGAAGCCAAAAGACGAATCTCTCGCAGAAGTCCAATAAACTCACATCCCAGCAGTATGTGGCTTTGAGTCGAGTGCATCTGTGTCGTTTCCCCTACGTTTACTTGTTTCTCCGGAGCTGTGTGTGTCCGAGAAAGACCACGCAGTGGCGCTCCGTGCGGTTTCACTATCCAGGCGAAGACGACATAAAACGAGGAAATTAAAACCTCAGCCAAAAAATAAATAAACAAAAAAAAATCTATTAACAAGCCATGAGAGATATTATATTTACAGACTGAGCTGCAAAAAAATCCTATATTTATGGATCAGATGTGACACAGCATTATGATAAAGACCTATGAAACACTGTCTGTTACTTCTTTCAGAAGTGCCTGTTATGCTTTCGGAGGAATTTTTAATTAAAAGGAGGAAATATCGGTTATTGAAAGTGCGGTGGCACTTTCATCGCCGAGCATAGGGGAGTATAAAGAGGGCTTTTCCAGCACAGACGAGTGTTTTTATTGGGAACACCATGGCTTCAGCCATAAGACTACTGGCTGCTTTTATCTGGAGAGCAAAGTTCCTGCGCACGGAGCAAAGCATCGAGCCTAGAGGTTGAGAGGTGGTGTCAGTGCTCAAATACCTTTTAAAGAACAGAACTTAATGTGAACAGGCTGGGGGGAATCATAGGCCGGCCCTTCTCAGGTGTCAGCCTCTATTAGCGCTGGAGAAAGTGGGAGATCAAGGTCTGACAGAGGCGCACACACACACACACACACACACACACACACACACACACACACACACACACACACACACAGATCAAATAATATGCTTATTACCCAGGTTGCCGTGCCTCTTTTCTGGCGAGGTCATGCATGACGCCGTCCCCACTTTGAACCTGGCGTTGGGGTTGTGCGTGTGCACAGCTTGCCGCGAACATTGTTTTCATTCCCACCCCACCTTTGATTTCTGGAGCTGACTTCTACGCTTGACTCTCGACAAGAAGAAAGCCTGCGTCTGACAAAGGTGGCAATGTGTCCAATTACACAGGGTCCGCATGTGAAGGGTACGTGTGTACATCTGTGATTTTTTGGATTGGGTATCTGTAGAATCCTACTTTCAAAGACAAAAAAAAGAAAAAGCCTCATACCGAGTGAGGCCAGTGACACGCGCCTCAGATAGCATCTGACTCGAATTATAGTGGTTCTGGACGGTTCGGAGGGGCACAGGCTTGTATACAGTAACTGACAACATTTCTGCGAGCCCGTGGCTTGACGGGAACCAGGGACGCGGGAGAGTAATGGTTCCAATTTGTTCTAGCTAATCTATCACCTGTTGCTTCTCCCGTTCTCAAGTGGTAGCAGTTACATCTCTGGACTCTCTCACTGACCCTCTCAAAGACTGGAGCTGAGTAGGGAAGATGAGAGAGGGAGAGGGGGGAAGTGTGTGTGTGCTGTGTGCTGGCTGGTCAATCCCTGAACCAACGATGCTCCGTAAAGATGAAGCTCTGCCAACTCTTTGAAATAGTAGACACTCCCTGTCTCCCGAGGTCATGGGCTGTTCGCTTCCCCCTCCCATCCCCCCACCTCGTTTGGAAGTATTGTGAACTTTAGGATCTATATCATAATGTAGTATTGACCAATCACGTTGAAGTGGCTTTTGGTTGAATGCAGGTAAACAGATAAAGAGTCGCAGTGCATCGTCCGAAGCACAATCCGGAAACCGACCGGCTATCGTCTCACGATGATTTAGCTTTTTATTGGTTTAAAATGAGTTTGTAAACTTGTGACAAACAATCCGGTCGTACACGTCGCCCCTCAACTCCAACTACAGTCTTGCATGCATGAAGTTTCTAATCACACTGTAAACAACGAGCAGCGCATGGAAAAAGGAAGTCTTGGCCCCCGAAATCCGCTAACTATACCGAAACCCCAGAAATGTAGACCCTTGCCCCCAGAGGCTTATCAGTACTGACCGATAGCCAATTGGTTACAAGATTGGATGAAATTAGAATGGGTTGTATTTGTACAATCTATTTAGATTTCCTTTTGCTTACATTAGGTATTTACACACCTAACTGCTGTTAGCATTTTTCATTTGCTAGAGCATTCGCTAACGTTAGTTCCCAGATCCCACGAGTGTGTTGCTGAAACAGAAAGGTCTTGGAACTAAATAAAATGTAGTCCTGATTTGTGTGTATAACGTATTCATATTTTATTTTGTTAACATTAGATACTTGCACAGCAAACAGCCATATTTAGCATCACAGAAATTAGTTAACTACTCTCTCTCTCTCTCTCTCTCTCTCTCTCTCTCTCTCTCTCTCTCTCTCTCTCTCTCTCTCTCTCTCTCTCTCTCTCTCTCTCTCTCTCTCTCTCTCGAGACTGTGTAGCTGAGACACAGAAAGGTCTCATGCAAATCTGAGACCTGTGTTGAAAAATGCCATATTCGTGTCAGAATATTCGGCAGATATATGGCTTGTGAAATATGGATCTGATATTTACTTTGGTGACTGTGGGGCGTAAGAAACGGTCATAATTTATGTTTATGCTCAATACTCCCTTTGGGGTTATTAAAGTCGGGGGCCTGCTGCGGGGCAGTAGCCAAACCCACGCGACACAGATACAGGAAACTGAGTCTCAATTGGCCGTCTCCCTTCAGAACCGACTCTGACTGAACCCTGCTCATGTTGGAAAAAACAACAAAAAAATATCCCGGCCTTTTATCATGTAGTATGTGTTTGCTGGTCAAGCCTTGAACCCTCCCGGTTTACAAATGTGGCTTCCTGTACGTATCTGCATTAGCAGTGTTTATACACACGTGTGTGTGTGTGTGTGTGTGAGATGAGCGGCTGCTGAGTGAGGGTCAGCTCTGAAACACCATCCAGCTTACAGTACACATGTTACAAGTGTTTCCCACTCGGCATCCTTGGGAGGGCAGCTCTGATTGGTTTGCTGAAATTGCGAGCACATTGCCGGTAAACATGCAGCGAGACGTGGCCTCGCGGCGGTCTGCTCTCCGTTTGCGCCTCGTTGGAACAAATCAAATGTGAAGCGCTGTCGAATCAAAGCGGGACCGCCAGACACGATACACACATTGTAACACACAACACACAGCTAAAGACACTTATAAAGTCTTGCACGTGCAAATGAGCCGTCTGTGAAAACACCAGGGGATTGATGCACTTCTTCTCCCTGATCCTGTCTTCATTGATCCTCCCTGCATCCTTCCTGTGCACCCCTTTTTGTTTCATATTCAAATGAGGTGAATCAAAACAATTAAACTCGACTGAGGCATCAAGACATTTACTGAACTGTCTCATGACTGATGCTTCGGTTCAGGTTCAAACAACAGGAATTACTGTACACTACACAAAAAGTTAGCATCCGTTCACTGATTCTTTGTAACGTCTTCCTTTGCTCCCCCATCCCTGGAGAGGATAATTATCTCCACCAGAGAGTCATCTAACCAAACAACAAAATGTGTGTGTGTGTGTGTGTGTGTGTGTGTGTGTGTGTGTGTGCCTGTGAGGGGGGAACCAGTAGCATGTGTGGTCAATTCCAGATATTTCCAGCACAGCCTGACCCGGGGCAACCTCACACTGAGCCTGGATCCTGTCTGAGTCATGTGGGAGCACGTTGTTTCACGTGCGGGCGCATGCAGGAGGAGGATGAATGTGAGCGATTATGATCGAAAGCTATCCTTCTGAGACGAGGACGGCTCCGCTCTCGCCCAGTTCAAGGGGAAACACCTGACTGGGATCGCGCATACGTCGACATCTGCTCTTTCAACCACAACGCTGCAGTCAGACGGCGTAATGTAATAGAGATACGACAGGTTGTGATCCCGTTCTGTGAAACATCCGGTTGATAAAATCACATTAAGTTGTGAAATGTAATGCAATTTCTGATAGATAAATACACAAAGTGAAGCTGAATCTATTTAAATATTTATTTAACCTTTGGAAACAATACTACATCTGCTGCTGTTCTTCCTTCTTGCTCTTCTCCACAGGGAGATCAGAGGTCAGCGCAGTACATACTCTCTATGTTGAGGGACGGTTTCTCTTTACCCGCTACATCAACCCGCCTCTCCTCCTGCGCCAGACAGGAATCATATTTACCGTACGAGCTCAAAAAAAAACACGACTGCTGCCGCCATCTGGAATGAGCGGAGGGGTGGGTGGACGTCGGTGGTGGTGTGCGGCTGCGTTGCGTGTTTGCACAGAGGGCCTGCATTGTGTCGTGTGATTCCAGGTGGACGGAGAGGCTGAGGCTCTCTTCCGCCAACAGCAGGAAGGGATTGGGTGTGGGTGTGGGCGCTCCCCCCGCGAGTCATCATCAATAACACCTACGGTTCGGCCCGGAGCTCCATTTTTTGTGTGTACATGCACAGTATGTGCTCTTGATTGTATGCATGTGGAGAGAAGACGGACTATATGTCAAGAGTGTGTGTCCGCAGCATCTGGCCCGCTGGGCTCGGGGAGCTGAACTCTGAAGGATGTCCTGCGCCTACGCATGCTCTCCTCGAAGAACCTCACAGGGATTACACGGTTGCACACACTCAAAAGCCCACTCCATGCTTTGATTCACTGCTGTAGTATTTGGGTAGGATGTGAGCCACACCCTTGGGTCAACAACCTTAGCTTAAAGCTGTTCATATGGATATCATATCAGTCTAAAAATAGACAACCAAGCCCTGCGAGAGGCCAATACACAGGACGTTACACAGGAGGGTGTGTTGTTCTAGTGATATCAGTGGCCCACGGTAGAAAACAATTACACTGCTCATCATGTGCCCACACAGCTACTTTGATCAGTGTGTATGTGTGTGTGTGTGCTTTAATGTGTGTGTGCTCGTCTTGCTGCTGTACAGCATTTCCCCCTGAAAACAGTATTCAACGTGAAACGAATGCTTTTAAAATAGTAAAGGAGCGTGTTAGCGTGTTAGCGTGTTAGCGTGTTAGCGTGAGCGCACGGGGCGGCATGTGTTGAACAATGTGTGTTTGAGTGTGCATGATCCCCACCCGGTCCATTGAGGAAATCTTTGATCTGGAGGCAGAGCAGAGGCGGAGGGATGCCCGTTTTAATGTCCGACGCTCCTGCTACCGTCTGCAGCCAAAACACGTTGTAGTCCAGCGACTCTGGCAGAGTCTTTCCTGGGTCTGGATGAAGGATGAGGAGATAGAGAAAGAGAAAAGGTAGAGAACAGGTCTGATAAGAGATGGCCTCAAAATATTCAACATTTAAATATCATATTTGCTCGTCTGATAGTCTTCCTTTGAGAGTATAAAGGTGTTCAATCCCTGTACTTTAAATAGGGTCTATATGTAAAGATCTAAATCCCACCCTTTACTCTAAACAGACCCCTTTTGTACCATTCCCCCGCCCGATCTCTCTTACCTAGGCACTTGTAGTCAGTGGCCACTCCTCTTAAGGCCACGTCGAACACAGAAAGCTCCATCCTCTGCTTGCGGTGGTGGCAGCTGAGCAGGGCCGAGGGTTGCATCACCTGGATGTAGAGAAGGGGTTCCAGCACCTGGTCACCAACCCCTCTCCTCCCCGGCTGCCTTACTATGGTTACACCCAGCGCTTGGCGGGCCGAGGAGCGGATGGGAGTCGGCAGGCCGCCCAGGGACAGCAGGCTGCCCTTCGGCAGCGGAGAGGCCGGCCGGGAGTTGTTGCTGTTGAGGATGTCTTCGGCGGTGAGGCCGGCGAGCGAATCCTGGGCGGCTGGAGGTGGGTCTGGAGCGGGGGAGGCTGAGACCGGAGGAGACTCGGGCAGGACCTCAGTCTGGTTGAGGGCACTCTTTCCCACCTATGGTAGATGCAGAGATTAGTTTAGTGTCAAACCTCACCTTCCACAAAATGCACCGCACTTATTCAAGGCATTGATTCAACAAGATGCTGGGAACATACAGTTGTGGTCAAAAGTTTACATACACTTGTAAAGAACATAATGTCATGGCTCTCTTGAGTTTCCCCGTTATTTCTACAACTCTGATTTTTCTCTGATAGAGTGATTGGAACAGATACTTCTTTGTCACAAAAAACATTCATGAAGTTTGGTTCTTTCATGACTTTATTATGGGTTAACAGAAAAAGTGATCAAATCTGCTGGGTCAAAAATATACATACAGCAGTGCTAATATTTGGTTACATGTCCCTTGGCCATTTTCACTTCAATTAGGCTCTTTTGGTAGCCATCCACAAGCTTCTGGCAAGCTTCTCGTTGAATCTTTGACCACTCCTCTTGACAGAATTGGTGCAGTTCAGTTAAATTTGATGGCTTTCTGACATGGACTTGTTTCTTCAGCATTGTCCACATGTTCTCAATGGGATTTAAGTCAGGACTTTGGGAAAGCCATTCTAAAACCCTAATTCTAGCCTGATTTAGCCATTCCATTACCACTTTTGATGTGTGTTTGGGGTCATTGTCCTGTTGGAACACCCAACTGCGCCCAAGACCCAACCTTCGGGCTGATGATTTTAGGTTATCTTGAAGAATTTGAAGGTAATCCTCCTTCTTCATTATCCCATTTACTCTCTGTAAAGCACCAGTTCCATTGGAAGCAAAACAGCCCCACAGCATAATACTACCACCACCGTGCTTGACGGTAGGCATGGTGTTCTTGGGGTTAAAGGCCTCACCTTTTCTCCTCCAAACATATTGCTGGGCATTGTGGCCAAACAGCTCGATTTTTGTTTCGTCTGACCACAGAACTTTCCTCCAGAAGGTCTTATTTTTGTCCATGTGATCAGCAGCAAACTTCAGTCGAGCCTTAAGGTGCCGCTTTTGGAGCAAGGGCTTCCTTCTTGCACGGCAGCCTCTCAGTCCATGGAGATGCAAAACACGCTTGACTGTGGACACTGACACCTGTGTTCCAGCAGCTTCTAATTCTTGGCAGATCTGCTTTTTGGTGGTTCTCGGTTGACTCTTCACCCTCCTGACCAATTTTCTCTCAGCAGCAGGTGATAGCTTGCGTTTTCTTCCTGATCGTGGCAGTGACAAAACAGTGCCATGCACTTTATTCTTACAAACAATTGTTTGCACTGTTGCTCTTGGGACCTGCAGCTGCTTTGAAATGGCTCCAAGTGACTTTCCTGACTTGTTCAAGTCAATGATTCGCTTTTTCAGATCCATGCTGAGCTCCTTTGACTTTCCCATTGTAGCGTTTGTGGGCGTTTGTATCCAATGAGCCCTATTTAAATGGCCTCAGAGAAGTCACCAGTTGTAGTCACTCATAATCACTCACAAGAAGTTAAGAGGCCATGCTATGAAGCTCATTTCATTGACACAACTTTCTAAGTCACCAAAATTGCTAATTCATGTTGCTGTATGTATATTTTTGACCCAGCAGATTTTGTCACTTTTTCTGTTAACCCATAATAAAGTCATGAAAGAACCAAACTTCATGAATGTTTTTTGTGACAAAGAAGTATCTGTTCCAATCACTCTATCAGAGAAAAATCAGAGTTGTAGAAATAACTGGAAACTCAAGAGAGCCATGACATTATGTTCTTTACAAGTGTATGTAAACTTTTGACCACAACTGTAACTAATGTTTCGGTCCACCGTAACTCACCAGCGTCAGTTTACACAGATCTTATCCACACACATCCACTGAACTAGCTGTTTACCATAACATGATGTGCCAATGATGTGAGCAAATAGACATTCTTATTACCAAGAATGAAAACCTGAGAGTTTTAAATGCCTGTGACAAGTGTGTGTTTGTGGGACAGTGTTGAGTCGGTGCCCAGAAGTCTTTCACTTACACATCAGCCTGGATCAAATTACCCCTGAAATGAGTGCAAAAAGCAGCTCTAATACACATTATACATATACATTTGAAGTCTTTCGTCGGCTAGATGGGCAGCGACAGACTGAATGGACGAACCGTACAGCAAAAGCATAAAACACGTCATTGTGTTGGATTAAATTTAGTTCTATGAATGTGGACTGCATGAAATTCCTCTCATAAACCACATAAAGTAATTTAAAATTGCAAAGTTGATTTGAAAACTGTGCAATATGATTCCTTTGTACTTCTACACCACTGCAATGCTCACATATATGACACATATTGCTATTGTGTAAAACATATGCACATTTGGAAAACACAAATCCAGGAAGTGACACGCGAGAGAGCCTCCATGTCAGGTGCTTGCGGTCTACCTTGTCCCCAGGCTCCCTCTTCTCCGTTGTGCTGGGTGTGTCCGACGAGGGAAGGGCCTTCGGGGCACTGGAGCATGCGTAGGTCATGACGGACAGCCTGCTGGCCGTGAGGAAGACGTCGAAAGGGATGAAGCTGAGGTTCTTGGTGATGGTGGACTTGCGGGAGGGCCGGGCGATGCGGTGGTGGCTGGCCCCGCTCTGCTGCTCTATCTGGACGATGCGGATGTGGGCGCTGTCGCTGCCGAAGCCGCTGTCCTGCCCGGTCCCGCTGTGGCGCGACGAAGAGTCGGCAGATGCCGCGGGGTTGCGCCGGCCGTGCTTCTGCTCGCAGCGACGCACCTGTGCACAGACACGAGAGAGGTATGGCTGTGTTCACAGTTTTCCTGCTTTATGAGCAACTGTTGGTTTTAAAGAACGATGATGAAATTGAAAAAGAAGGTAAAAATGTGTAACTTGCACCAACTTATGTTTGCACTATTCAGTATTCTAAGTGCTGCCCAATGCAGTTTGCACACATCTGCTGTTTTGATTTCTGTTTTTTTCCATCTAGATACAGTTGAACAGACAGAACATGATGTAAGGTGCATACACAAACAGCAGTTATTAAATTATATTAGTAAAAGACAATTTGCAAAAAGTAGAAGTTAAAAAAACTACTAAACAATACCTTCCCCAAATACATGTATTCAGAGGAGATAAAGAAGACTCTAGACATGTGCAAAAGCTTGATTTGCATTAAAACAAAGTGCATTACCTCAAACCAAACCAAGATGCTCTGTTAGAATCGCAGCATCAAATAAAAATAGATGAGAGCATCTTTTTCTGTTTTCTTGTTTAAATCCTGACATTACAAGAGGACACAAACCAAATAACTGGCTTGATTAAAACCATGGACACTTTTACCAAAGAAGGGGATGATCGAATAGCCACAGAGACATTAAAGGCATGCTCCGGGGCTTTTTCCACAGCCTTAAAATCATTTTGCACTTCTTGCAAATATTGGAAATGTCTTTTAAAAAAAGGACTTCCAATCCAACCGTTCCGTACAGCGACTATGGTATTGTGTCTAAAGGGCCCGGGACTTTATGCTCGGCTCCGACTGACGGAGTTCCAGCCGCCGTGGCAATAAAAAGCTTTCAGTGACAGAAGATATAAATCAACCGAGTAGGTTGCTGGGTTTGGAGCGACAATGAAAACAGGCATCTTTACTCTGCTACCAAAGCATGCCATCGTCGAGACTATAAAGAAGCCGCCATTGGCTCCCAGGGGACGAGAACGAGACAAACACATAAAACTACCTACCAAATAATAAATTACTTGACATGTTTATATAGAACTGACGCGTGTGGGCACAAAAAAGAATGGAAAAAACAGAAGCGTTTACATAAATGGGCATGGAATATATTTTTGTCGATGCTGAGAATAAAAACACTTTCTTCTCGGAAAGTAAACAAAAGGCAAAGAGGGCAAACGTTCAAGGTCCTTTCAGTTCATAACTGTGTCAGAGCGATGAAACCCTCTTATAGCTGCAGGTTTGTCAGGTGCATCGTGAAGAGACCCGGGCCTATTAATCATCATCATCTCCACCAACATGTCCGTTATTGAGGCCTTTCCCCTCCCATGTTTCCCATTCATGTTAACGGCTACATCAGTTTCCATCAGCTACTGCTGACTTTTGAAACACGACTGTGATAAATTGAAAATAGAGGAGACATACGAAAAAGAGAGCTTTCGAAAGACCCAGGGTATGTCCCCTCCTATCCCTCCAACCTGCACATGGTTGCTATTACAGCATGGACCCTCAGCCCCCCCCTCTCTCTACATCGCTCCCTCCCACCCGCCCGCTCCATGAGAATTTTAAATGTATATTATTGCTGTGGCGGAGATAGTGTTTCAAGACCTCCAGGCGAATACTAAACCCACTGGCAGCACATTAGACAGAATAGTTGACTTATTAGATATTTCCTATTCTAAACAGTGTCATCAAAGGCTAAGAACAAGAGCCATATAAAACGCTGCGGCATGCCCGCCCGCCTGTTCTGTTCTGTTGGTCCGGGGCTCATGTGTGGGGCTGCTATAGGATCGGCTAATAAGGACAGGATGTGTGCACTTCTTTCCTGCAAAAATGAAAGATTTTCCAAGCAAAGGGGAGGAGAGAGAGACAGAAACAGGGCCCGGGACTCCTCTCCATGTGTGTTGCGTTAAGCGGGTGCTGAGGTAAGGGGCATTTGCAAAAGGTATTCACAAAAAAGGCAAAATGTCCGCTCTGAGGAGCGCACCTCAGAGTCTGAGGGGACAAATAAGCTGCACGGCAGCTGGGGAGAGAGAACGAGCGGCCAGGAGGAGCTGCCAGCTCCGTCTCTCTTCCCAAGCTCAGGCCGTACACATGCATTTACAATTACAGCAAATACCCCGTCTTCTCTTTAACCGCCACTACTAAGAGAGTGCCCCCTAAGCAAATTCTTGGTCTATATTTAGATGTGCTTACAAGTGGAATAACGGATAATGGGGAACACAACTGGAGGGGGCGTAGAGGAAAAGAAACAATGAGAATACAGCATACCACAGCGCACAGTTGTTCCTATAGTTTGAATCAATGCATGCAATCGCAAACATGACGGCGTAAACACACATGAAGACGGTTGCTTTCCAAGGGTTTGATCTCAGCTGCACTTTTAAAAACTGGATTACTTCCTGGAGCCCAGTTGAAAAAGAGAGCAGGTACACACAGAAAACATAAACCGAAGGCTCTGCAGTCTATGCTTTAACCTCTCGCCAATTTATTCATTGACAGGAGGCAATAAATTTAGAATACAAACATGCACTGTAGCTGCGGGGCCTGGTCCCAGCTGAAATCCCCCTTTTCCAACCATTACTTTCTATTATATTATTATATAATGGCTGCACTGAAGCACTGTTTCCAGATCACAACGTAATCTCTCTCTGAACTTCGTGATCATGCAACCACACACACACACACACACACACACACACACACACACACACACACACACACACACACACACACACACACACACACACACACACACACACACACACGCCAATCATGAGGTCATCCCCTCAAGAGTTTCGAGGCAGAACATTCTGGAAAAAATGGAGGATAATCCCCAACGTGTGAAAGCGTGAGTCTCCCAAGTACCGATCATATGGGAATGCATCCGTACCGACCTCTGACATCATATTTCTGTCAGAGTAACCTCGGGGCAGCTCGGCCGGAGGGGGGCTAATGCGCGGAAGCAAATGTCACATCGTCCTAATGCCACCCGTTTACGGTGTTGGCCGGCTGGTCGAAACATGACAGCATCCCTTTTTACATGAGAATACCACATACGCGGCTGATCGTTTCCAGATGAATGAAGAGTGGGCTGCAATTCGGGGTTCAGAGATGAGGGAACATAATAATGTGGATGTTTTAAGATGGTATAGAAGTCCATGACACTTGACAGGAAATAATGTAATACATAAAGTCACGGTAACAAAGGTGACTATTATTCCATTTAACAGCCACACATCGTCATTGAAGTCTAGGTTATAAAATAAAAGCTTCATGAAAAGCACCCAAATAGGGAGCCAAAAAAAAAAGCACAGAAAAAGACATGAATACATGTTCACTGTAGTTTTAGGATGGCTTAAAAGATACATGAATGAACCGCATGAAAAAAGTACAATATGCCACTAAAAACACATGACAGGCTTATGACAACAGTGCATGGATACTGGATGGTGAAATGTCTGTTGGTGACATAATCAAAGTGCTGCTGGGTGGAAAGGTCTGTGGACTGACATCACTAGGAAGTGACAACAGTGCTAATTGTGGCAGAAGGTCCAGCCAGCGCGGTATAAAAAGAACTTCAGTGTTGAGTGAAACAGGTCAGTGATATCGTTTAGAGAATTCTAAGTGGGTTACACATTACAGGCACATTTCTTAACTATATCCCCCCCCCCCCACACACACACACACACACACACACACACACACACACACACACAAAAGAAATGACTTCACATGTATTGTGTTTCCATTTCTGCCTACCCCCCCCCCCATACACACACACACACACACACACACACACACACACACACACACACACACACACACACACACACACACACACACACACACACACACCCCTCAGGTTTCCCAATCATGGCAGTACATACGCCTGTTTAATAACTCGAGCAGATACGACAGTTACTGTTGGGAGAAAACCAGTCACAATGAGCAGCATGTTTCGACCTAAATGAAACCAGTGGCTTTAGTAGTCATAGTAGTCAGGTGAGGTCAGCTTAGGAGCAGAGCGGCTTTTCAATCATTTCACGTTGAAAAATTGCATAATGTATATCACAGTCCCCCCCCCCATGTTCTCTTGTAGCTACAGTTGAATTTCAATTGAAAAACATGGAAGTCATATTACTAAATCTCCCTGATAGGACCATTCAGTTGAGCTGCTAGCCTGCAGGAGGCCTGCGTGGAAATTAACTTCTGTATCTTGACTACATCAGAGTTTACAGGTTGGGCCCCTGCTGTGCTACCCGCTATTGTTTACCGGGGCCATAAAGCTGAAAAGCAGGCCTCTGAGCTTTTGTGCTGACGGAGGAAAACCTCAATGCGGCAATACCTCATCTTAAACCCAAATAATAATAATAATACTTAACCAAATGCCATAAAGGCCGCAAGTCATTCTCTCATTTTCTTGAGGGAAACAGAGAGGGGAAGACATTTATAATATGAAGTCACCGCTCTTTGTGCGCCGTAACAGCGGCCACAAAATGAAAAAAAAAAGAGGCATCAAAGGCGGTCATTTAATACATTCAACTTTGTTCCAATAACAAAGGCAACCTGCTATGCACTTCAACTGAACCACAACAAAGAGGCAGTGATAGGTTGCGACCCCGGAGCTCGCAAATGGATGCCGAGTGCTTCGGAGGGACTGTCAACTGTATTTTAAACACAGTGGGGCCGTCTTTTAACAAGCTCCCTCCACCCGGTGATGCTGGTGGGTGGGTTTG
This sequence comes from Cebidichthys violaceus, assembly GCF_023349555.1. Classification (NCBI taxonomy): domain Eukaryota; kingdom Metazoa; phylum Chordata; class Actinopteri; order Perciformes; family Stichaeidae; genus Cebidichthys; species Cebidichthys violaceus. The sequence continues at coordinate 8,904,219 of NW_027176927.1, forward strand.
CTCCTGCAGGGTTTAGCAGCACCAGAGACAATGTCCTTCTTCCTTCTCTCCGTAGTCCCTCAATCTGTGCTTTGGGGGGGGGGCAAACATCCGTGTGACAGTAACAATTCATGCGTGTTGACATTCCTGAAACTCTGGGTCAGCTGGAACCCTTTTCCATCCGGTAAGACCTTCTGGAGGAGAAGTGAGGAGTATGACATGGCTGGTCTACACAGAGGAACGCCTGTGAAACACCTAATTTGAAACCCCCCCCCCCCCCCCCCCCCCCAACTAAATAAAAGAAAGATGAACAGACGAGGAAACGTGAATACAGAGATGTTTCCAGCTGCTTTTATGACTTGGAAAAGCCTCAGCCCAGAAACAAAAGATGCAAACTGATAAAAAGGCTGGAGAATGAAAAGATGAAAATTGCGAAAAGGGTGCGTTAATGCGGTCCATCTGGTGGAACTGCTGCGCGCTGCTCAACAAAAACTTGGCTCCGGCAGATGTGGAGACCAAAAGCCTCTGTTTTAGAATTGATTGAACTACAAAACCCGCTCTGCACATGATGTTTGTTTGCTTACAAACAAGGCGGACTAAGAGGCCGTTGCTTAGTAGAGCGGAGCTGGGTCCAGAGCTCTGACACTCGGCAGGCCGCAGCGTTGCGCTCAACACGGGTGGGTTTCGAGACCGAGGCCTTCCCTGCGCTCGCCAAACCCACCATACCGCTCGTAAGCTTTGGCAATGGAGAATGATTTAAAAGGTCTGACAGGAGACGTATTGCTTCAGTCACCCTCGACGGATGCACCAATCTAAACGGAAAAACCCTGATTGGGATCCGCCTATCGAATCCAATGCTCGGGTTAGGGGTGACTGTGAGGACACGCCGAAATTTGCCTTGTACCGCTACAGTAACACTGGCTGTTTGTATAAGCGCAATGTGGTTTATTAGTCAGCGTTCAAGACCATTTCTAGATTAACACCACGAGTGTGTTAGTGAAAACAAACAAAGGGGGGAAAGTGGCTCCACCGTCATGATGCAAGTGTTCAGAAATGATACACAGCCTCTCTCGGCTCATCCCACATAATCTCTTGGCTGGAACCGGATGCTGCCGCGTGGACTTTATCGCCAAATGCGTCCATCACTGACGATAAACAAGATTTATCAGCCATATGGTAAACAAAACGGGGACAGCGGAGACGTTGAAATGCTATGATAGAGTTATCACGGGGGCTAAAGCTCAACGGAGAGATTCTTGGCAGGAAGAATGCGGCTGATGAATGGATGAACGGCCCCTCTACATGAAATACAAAAACATCTAGATTATAACTCCTTGTCTTACATCCCCGGACAACTGTAGCTAGACTGCTAACATTTTATTTGGTGACTGATTAAAGTACGATGAAGGCCAGATGTGGAGAAAGGTGGGATTAGGAGAAATGCTGCACGAAGAGTGAAAGTGAGGCACCCTGGGGTCCCTCATTAATTGCTGTGATCCTGGCCTCTATAGCAGCAGCAGAGTCAACATCAGACTTTCTTTACTTTCTTTCTTTCCATGGGAATGGAGTAGAGAACAACTGGCTCTCATTAGCTGTCACTGTCCCTGTTTGGTTTGATAGATTTGTGCGGGGTAATTTTCTAATCTAATAACCAGGCTCCGGCCAGGAGTCCCTGAGTGAGGTGGGCTTGATGGTGACGGTGGCGTCTGAAAGTTGGGGGTGTGAGGTGTCAGACTGTGGGTGAGCTACTGTGAGAGATGCTGCGGGGAAGCTTGTTAGAGAATGTGTGAGCTCTGCAGCGTCTTTTGTGTTCACAATTTGACTTTAAATGTCTACAGCGTGGATGCAACCGAGCAGCAGGCCTGTACCGAACACCTAGGAGAAAGCTCAGGACACGAGTGCACTCGTCCCATCCACTCGATTTGAAGTGCCTTCCCTTTACGCCACCAGGAGCAACCAAATATGTCTACAAGAAATCCCAAACTCAGCTAAATTATTAAATCGTAGCCTAGAGGGCTGAATTGTATTTGATTGCATTCGATTAAACTCTAAGCACCTCCGATGTTTTTACTCTCTCTTTCTATAGTCTAAGGCTTTTTGATTGTGGTGAAGCCAAAGACAATTCCTCACATTGTGGACAATGAAGTGTCTAACTTATTGTAGGGCTGTGTACAGGGGATACCATACAATATATTGCCATATATTGCCATACTGCAAGCAAGGCAATATATTGAGATTTTCTAAATCTAATTTTAGGAATAAAAGTATAGTAGAAAGAAAACACCAGCATTATGCATAAAAACACGTTAGTGTGCCCATACGCTACTTCCTTTCTGGAGTAGAGCCAAATGATGAATCCCAATACAGCGATCGATTAAAACCACAGCGGATCATCTATGTCCATCTAGTTGGTAAACCGGGCCTCGACCGATTCAGTATGGAAATCTGAATTTATGATCCGCATATTTAACTTGGCACAGGTGTTACACCAGATGCCCTTCCTGACGCAATCCCCCATTCCTGTAAAGGTTTCGGTGGAGGGAGGAAACCGGAGCACCCACAGGAGAACCTTGCAAACACAGAGAGAACATGCAAACTCCACATTGAACCCAGAACCTTCTTGCTGTGGGGTGACACTGCTAACCGCTGGACCGCCATGCCGCCCATTTTTGAGAATTGACCAGACATAGTATCGTGGTACCCAAGTGTATCAATATTTTCTACTCTCCATAACAAGAATTAGTTGTAAGAGCACTGACTCAATGGAAGCCTTCTTTCCCTGCTTCACTGTTTATACGTCGTGGGTTAAGTGCAGCGTGGCAATGCACCACGATTCAGCGGCACGCACGCAGTGAACGCAGTACAGCAGAGAGCCATGCAGCAGAAGGATCATCAGGTTTCAGCCTGGCCCTCGAGATCACTCATCCAAGCTTTTCAACTTAACGTCATTAGCTCTGGCATCATGTTTTCAACAAACAAACAACAAAAGAGACTTCAGACTGCATTGTCTTCAGCGCGGGGCCTCGGTGGTTCGAGCAAAGCAGACGTCTGAGGGACTTAAAAAAAAAGCAGCGGAGATGCCTTTCATTAGGTCATAAAGTGTTCTTCTGAAGCGTCTGCCTGGCGGCGACGGTCTGTGTTCTCTACTTTAGTAATGAGGTCACAGGGGAAACAACGTAGGACCCAAGGTGAGGCGAGGCCGCTTGGGAGCAGGACAGGGTGAGGGGTCTAGGGGGTCAGGCCCAGGTGGTCTGCTGAGGCCTGAGAGCGATGCTGCTGTGGACAGCCCCCCACCCCACACACACACACTCACAGTTAAGAGAGGACACACTAGCAAGCACACAGCAGCCTGTGCGCGCATTCAGAAAAACACGCGTATGAGATTGCATACGAATTCAAAGCGCCGCGTGAAGACAGGAACGGTCCTGGACCCGCCGTCTATTTACAGAGCTGAAATTAGAAGAGGAGGATTGAAGTAATCTTCCTTTAATTTCTCTCTGGATGGGCTCCCAGGGCTGAGTGAGACAAAGGCTCTGATGTGCTGTACGTTAGGTTCTCAGAGGAGAATGACGCAAGACCCCCCCCCCCCCCCCCCCCCCCCCCCCCCCCCACCCACACACACACACACACACACACACACACACACACACACACACACACACACACACACACACACCTTGTCCCCTCATCTGGGTTAGTGGGGAGGGCCTCGATAAGGGGGGGGACAGAGTGGACAAGGCTGGAGGACACATCGGGGCAAAACATTGGACAAAGGGGTCAAGAGGACATTGCAGAAGGAGGAGCAATTCCAGGTGTTTAAGACCTGATCACGAGGCTGCACTGGTGGGATTCAGAAGCACAGTTGAACACGGAGGGAACACCTGTAATACATTAAAGTGCAAAACGAAGTCATCACCACACACGTGAGGGTTTTTTTTCTCCGCTCTGGCTGGAGAGCTGGCAAAATACTGCATCTCAAATGAACACATTATCAAGCTGGTGGACCGTTCCAAGTGTTGGAATGCGTGAGGTGCATGCGATGATTCATCTTCGTCATGCACATCTGAACCACAGGAGCGGCTCCAAAACAGACAAACGGAAACAGGTGAGGCACGGAATGAAGCCCACCTCTTGAATATCCAGAACATCTGAGCGATGTTCTACAGTTGGGCCTCCTATCGCTGCATATCTATCATCGCCTACATTTCATTTGGGTTCACGTGCCTCAATCGGGCTTCAGGGCTGGCTTACACAAGCCTCAAGTACAAAGACATTCAGAGGCAGCACTAGAGGTATGCATAGAAGAACGCTTCTTTAAATATGTATTTAAGAAACAGACAGCAAAAAGCAAACTATACACACCTTCTGCACATGTCCAATATTGATACCCTGTTGGGAAGAGGTTTAAAAAAAACATTATTTGACTTAATGGAATCTCTGAAACTAAAAAATATGTGGTGTATTAATTAGCTGGATCAAGATCAAATCAGCGGACATGCATCTTTTTAGATGTGACGGCCATGAAGCAGGGGACAAGAACATGGAAACAGTCAAATACACCAACGTGGCTATCAACAATAGGACCCATTTTGGACAATTTGGACAAATATTAACCTTTGAGCTGATATTGAAAAGATTTACCCCAAGGATTGGCAATAGACAGGTAATGCTCCTCCATCTCCTACACCACCCTAATCCTCCTCCCTTTTTATTAATTTATTAATTTGTTCATATAATTTAGCTGATTTTTTAAATATGTGTTATATATGAGTTTTTGGTTTGGTTGAGTTTAATTTGTTTATGTAACATGTATAAAACATGTGCAATGGATAATGAAGTGAACAATCGTCTGAAAGATGATGAAAATAAACAAAGTAGTTAGGAAAAATTCTAATAATGAATAAATTAAATTAATAATAATTTCACAGTTAGGGATGCAACTAATGACGAGTATCATTATTAACTTACCTTGTGATTTTCTAAATGCCTGATGAAATGTTTGGTCTATTATAGTGAAAATACCCGTCACAAAACTCCAGAGCTTGTTTTAATCAACCATGAGCCAAAAAAAGTCAGTTTACAATAATAAAACAGAAAATGCAGCCAATACTCACATTTAAGAAGATGAAACTGACAATTGTTTGGACTTTCTGTTTGAAAAAAAAATTACTTAAATAATGACTCATATCTCAACATTGTTGTCCATTATTACTTTACTTTACCACTATGCGACCTGGATAATTTAGTAGCATAGACACAAAAGTGCTGGGAACCATGGAAAATCTTCCACAAACCTGGAACGATGTGTGAGATTTTAGGGTTTCATTTTAGGGTAAATATTTAGTTTCATGTGAGCAGTCCAGGAGGAACTCAGCGGTACTTCAGTGAAGATACTGTGCGTTTGTATTAGTCAAAGACAAACATTTGCATCCACATACATGTATGTACGCACACGTAAAAACCACACGAATGCTCCAGCACACACACACACACACACACACACACACACACACACACACACACACACACACACACACACACGTTTTTACTATAACATGTAAGTCACAGAGAGAGAACTCAATACTCTCCATCACCTGTTATTCTAGGTGGAATCTTGCTTATACAGGTGTAGAGAAGAAAAAACAAAACAGTTTCTTCTTTTCACCTCTCAGACAAAAAAAAATCTGCTCTTTTTCACAGAACAAAGTCGACCATGATGTGTGTTCATATGTGTCTGCTCTAGCTGGCCTGGTGTGCCCTGCTTTTACTGGTCCCCTGGGAGTGTGACCCGGTTTCCCCTGCAGGCAGTGAGAGAGAGGGGGGGCACTCCTGACTCCTCCTCACCTGAGTCGACACCCGATCCCAGGGTTCACGGCGGGGGCCCCGCTGCCTCTCCTCAAAGGCGCCGTTTGTTTCCCACTCTGCCCTAACAGAATTCCAACCTCCGTGATTTTTATCTTGAGTTTTCACGCCAATTTCACCAAAACCGATTGAGGGGAGAGCAAATTCAGCTGCTACTGATCTCAAATAGATTGAATTTCCAAAGGGGGGGCCCGATTTAAGAATGTGCCTAGGCCATGCTTTGAGGGGGGGGGGGCTGAACAGCCAAGGTGAGTTGTTATGACTGGCTGTCAATTAGCAGTTGATTCACACAGGAGGGTCAGTGAGACACGAACAAAAACGAGAGGGGGGAGAGAGAAAAAAAAAGATACGTTTTCATAACAAAAGAAGGGCAGCGAGATGAACACTGGCTATGAAAATATGTGTGTTTAAGATAAGCTGAGACAACGACGCTTACTTAACAGATGTAAGGCAGCCAGAATGGAAAAGGAGATGGCCGTGCAGGGAACCCTTATTTATTATTACTCTGAGCAGCAACAGGGCAAAGGAAAGCGGCGCTAAGCAGGATGGGAAGAGGTCAGGGTGAAAGGGATCCGGCCCTCAGAGAGGACTAATAGCCAGGCGGCCTGGTTAAGAGCCGACCTCTGACGAACGTTCAGCTCCCACATTTACAGACAAACGTTTCGGACAGAGCCAGGAATCCAAACAAACACCGGATTCAGACTGGCCTTTTCTCACTGTGTCATGTGTCATCTCCGCGGACCTCTCCCTTACTCCTTGCCCCCCCACCCACCCCCCATTTGCGTTTTTTTTGCGTTCTCCGTCATCTGGACCATCCTCTCCGAAGCTGTCTCCACTCTCTCGGCCGTTCCTTTTTCCCGCGCCTTCGGGGAGTTTTTACACTCGCATCTGATGTCTCCCTGTTTCTGTTGGCCTGGCGGAGCACATAAAAGCTCCTCAGACACCTCACTGTCCTGGAAAGATCAGAGGTCAAGATTGGAGAAACTCAAGTTCTCAAGGCAAAAGGCTATGAGACAATATGAAACACTCATCACGGAGAGGAGCGGCCTTGGAAATGGTTTTACTTTAAACATACGCAGACGAGGATCCGGGGCCCCCAGGTCGCTAGCTGAGCCAAGATCGTCAACAACACCATGGCTTAGATAAGCCGTCTTATGTGCTCTTGACGTTCAGCTAGTACTCCTATGTGAACCACAGATGAGTTGTTATACAACACGGAGAGAATAGGTCACCGAGCTTCCCTTCTCCCACAGTGAAGGACTCTGGAGAGAGGACCGGGGTGCAGGACGGTCTCCATTTGGTTCATGGGTTTCATCGTTCTATTCACCTGCAAGCTAAAGAGTTAGCTCAGCGACATCTGGTTGCACAAAGAAGTCAGATTGTATAGAAGTCTATGAGAAAATGACTCTACTTCTCTCTTGATTTATTACCTCAGTAAACATTGTAAACATGAGTTTATGGTCTCAATCTCTAGTTTCAAGTCTTCTTCAATACAGCATGATGTTCATTTAGTAAATGATGGTCCATTTAGAGTCAAACAGACCATAAAGCAGGGTATGCTTTAGGGCGGGGCTACCTTGTAATTGACAGGTCGCTACCACAGCGTGGTCTGGTCTGGGACTCCTCTGTGTTTGGTCTTACAACTTTAACCCTTTCACAGTGCGTTTTCACTTCACGAAAGTTAATCGAGCCAAACTTGATACTCAAACTGTATTTGAGAGTGGTTGTGTGGATGATGAGCACACAAAAAGACATGCTTCTGTAAAACACTGCCTCCTCCCCACTAACAACCTAAAACTGCTGTCCAAACCCACTGAGAAACCAAACCAGCTACCGACCAGAGCGCTCGCACCCTCTGTGAATTCACTCCTCACGGCGGTCGGTCTTGGCTGGCCACCTACCCACGCTGTCTATGGTGCTGCATCGGTCCATCTGTCTCCAGAGGAGGAACCCTCTCCACTGTCAGCCAGCTCAAGCTACTAAACTAGCCAGCTCTGGATGGGCCAACACGTTTTCCAACCAGGAGCTGTGCCAGTCCCACGGAAAAAGAGATGAATGAGAGGGGACGAAGAGCATGGAAAACAGAGGAAAACGAGCAAAAGAAAAGGGGGAATGAAGAAAGAGCTGGATGGTTAAGAGACCTCAGGAGATTGAGACGGAACGACCAAGTGGGTGGGAGATAAAGATGCATATCGCCTCACGATGCCAACTGGAGAAGGAAGGAAAAGAAAAGAGAGAAAAAGAAAGGGGGAGAGGAAGAGTAGAGATAAGGCAGGTAATGGGTGATTGAGGTTTCCCCCATGTGTGTTTACTAAAAAACTCTAATTCAGAGGTTCCTGTGAGGTCTGATACCTCAGTCCTGAACATGGGTGCTGCCTTAGTGTGTGTGCGTGCACTGGCATCGGTGTGTGTGTGTGTGTGTGTGTGTGTGTGTGTGTGTGTGTGTGTGTGTGCATGAGTGTTGGAGGAAGTCTAAAGCCCTGTTTCCCATGCGTGTAATCATCCCAGGATGAGGTGGAGGATGAAGCCGAGCGGGACTTCCCCTGCACCAGAGGGTATTTTCCTCTCACACTGTGGTACGAGCACATGGCTGACCCTGGCTGCCTCTATTCGTGTGTGTGTGTGTGTGTGTGTGTGTGTGTGTGTGTGTGTGTGTGTGTATGTGAGAGTGAGAGAGCGTAAGAGAGGGACGAACCAACATGGGATGAGGGAAGCAATTAAAAAAAAACCCTCTATTCTGGCTCTTAACCAGTTTGGTAGGACATCACTAAAATACTTTGGGAGCTTGTCATTGCGGCGACTGCATGACAGTGGCGCCGACCGTGGCGCCGACCGTGAGAGGTTGCTCTCTAAAATCTGCTCAGAAGAGCGTGTGGCATCGAGGTGGGCGAAGTGAAGGAACAAGTGGCGGTGGCGGGAGGATGAAGATCTGCAAACTTCTCCACGCAAAGACTTCAGCGGAGCCGACGCACCGAAGCGCCAAACACACAAACAAGCTGCTCAGGCACAAAGCATCACAGCGCTGGTTCCCAAATAAGAGGCTGCAGGCGGTTGCCATGGCGACAATGTGGGGACCATGTGTGTGCATGCGTGTGTGAGGGTGTACACTTTTTCGAGTTGCCGGGTGACAGTGCCCGAGGACAGAGCGGTGAGATGAGTGTCGGAGGGCCGCTCTGTCTTCCATTCACGGCCCCCCCTGACTGTGGGACCTCCTGCTGCTGAAAGCTGCCTGGTCTCAGCCCAGCGTCGCTTTATCATCATTAACATCCAGCAAAGAAATACAGAGATGAGGTCAACCTGCGACGGACCGTGGCTAATGCCGCGATAAACATCCTGATAATGCGACAGACTTACAGAGCAACTATTCTGCTTCGAAATCATGTTGCATTTGCATTTCAATCAGGATTTAAGTTAAACTGTAGACGTTGAGCTACCATGACACCGAATGCAGAGTCTGTATGTACGCAAGGGTCAAGGGTCATGAGTGTGGACAGACAGACACGGACAGACACACACACACACACACACACACACACACACACACACACACACACACTGCCCACGTGCCTGGCTCGCCTCACCACTGCCAGGGAACCCAAAAAGCCCCTGCAAAACAAATTCATTAACCCAGACAATAAAACACAGCTGTGAGGGGCGATGGGAAACGTTTGAAATCAGCGCCCAGGATCGTGGAGAACAAGCATGTTCTCAAAATGTCTAAATGTCGAGAGAGAGAGAAGGGAAAAAAATAATTAAAAACAAGAGAGGAAACGATTTGGAAATGAGAGAGAGAGTGAGCGATGTTTAATTTAAACTCTTGCCGGGGACACAGCGCTGACTGGGCTTTATTGAGGCACGACAACAAAAACAGTCCTCCCCCCCCCCCCCCCCCTCCCCCCCCCCCGGCACCACATGCTTGAGATCCAGGCCCTGTTTCTAATTGAATCCTTTGAACAGGTTGTATAAAAAAAGTACAAACAAAACTGTCAAATACTATAAATATCATTACGGAAGTTAGGTTTGGAAAATAAAAAACACAGAATCCAGATTGTGATATTGTGGAAACTGGCAATGGAAATACATCTGAACTTTATGATTATTATTTGTAAGCTGTTAGCAGGGGGTGGACAGGCATCTGTTTGATTTCTAGCTACATCAAAAAGCCTTCACCTGTTCCAAAGTCCTACTCCAAACAATGTCAGCACACGTACTACTGATACAACCCGATGGTGGTGTATCTAATGTGTGAGTGTGAGAGAGGGGGTAGACAGCAGGCTGCTGGCAGAGCACACTGCTGGTGAAGAGAAGCAGCCCCTCTCTGAGCACCGTGCTGTAGCTGGACGCACCACTAGAGGGCTCTGCAGCTTGCAGAATGAGCTCCCGCGGAGACCAGAGACACATCTTTAAGTCACACACTGACCTCCCCTCTCCGCAGGCTCCGGGGCCAAGCAGCCGGACAGAGGAGGCCGCCAAAAAGGCTGACGACACCGAGACGGACGGAGGTACAAATAGTTTTAGTGTTTTAGTGTCCAAAAAGAGCCGAAGCCAGAGCACATTTCTTCAGAGTGACCTCCGTGCTCTGCAGCTGCAGCGAGGTGAAGACACACACGGACTGACCTCAGTGTTAATGATACTGTTGCGCTCCATAATGGCCCTACTATAAAACCCTTACGAGTAAGAAACATGGGATAATGCACCTGAAATGAATACGGCATAATAAAAGTAAAAGAAAAAAGTGAGAGTTCCCAACAACTGTGACCAAAAAGTGAATATTAAATGAAAGCAGAGAGGAATTTTCCCAAGCATATATACTTCATTTCTCAATAGCGGATGGATGATCATTGTATTACAACACTCTGGACCTATGGGTCATTTCAATTCCACTTAATCCAGCCGAAGGCAGTAATAACACAGCGGTTAGATGTGATTTTTCAGAACAAAACGTCGACTGTTCTCATCTCTGGATAAACTGGGAAACATGGCTGAAAGACACACTTTCTGCCGCAGTGCCCTTGAGCAACACCCTTAATCCCGAGATCCTCCGGCTGGAGTTGCACCGCCTAAATGCATCAAAAATTTTAATCATAAGAGGAAGGTTTTCTGTGAATGTGTGGAACTGTGTGTATGTGAAGCTGGAAAAGATGCTCAGTTTACACCGCCTTGAGAAATAAAGGTGAAAGAAACTTAAACCTTTCTTTACGGAGTAAAGCTGAACGTTTTCTTGTTTTTTTTCGACATTGTTGCCAATTGTGGACCTCCCCGAATAGCTGCTTGCTGAACTCTCATCCTGCCTTGAACCTGCATGAACCCTCAGCAGCCGTTAGCTGCCCCTCAACAGAATCGAGCCATGAATCATTACGAGTCAGGGGTGAGGGCTCCGAGATCACCCAAATCAGAAGCAGATGCACAGCAGACACCTCCTTAGGACTGACTGTATAAATAACTAAATACATGAATACGTAAAGCAGTGAGCAAACGTCACACGACATAGTCTCACCTTAGTAACAAATATGACAGGCGGACTGACTTGATGTTAGGGATGAACCATTTTGGGAAAAAATATCAAATTGCGATTATTTTCACTGATGATTTGAACATCATTATTGTCATCTTCATGAAAAAAAACATATACAAGTGATTGCGTGTGATTTTTGTGGGGATCAGTACCAAACAAAGATGTTTGCGTTGGTCTTTAGAACATGATGTGTAGGCCAGGACATCCTGCAGGGCCTCAATGATTACTTCAAAAAGGTATTTTGACACACATTTGGCCGTTGATCTGAATATTGCAGTAAGTTGAGCTATATTTGTGGAATGACCTGCGGGAGGAGCTATGGGAAGCGGACACGTCTTTTTTTTTTAAGTCACTTTTTAAAACTCACTATTTCAGTCTTGGCTTTTATTGATTTTACTGTTGTTTTACTATTTTTTCTGATCATAATACCTTATAAACAGTTTGCTTATAGTTTTTTTTAATTGTATGGAGAGCACTTTGTAACTTGTTTTGATGTCCATTTTAACCTTTGATTTAATGTTGTTGGTTTGGACCAAAGATTCAGCTTTATTAGTTCCTACAGGACTGTCAGTGGTAACACTAAACAACAAAGGATCACTGCTCCTTGTGCAATGTCCTTTTTCCCCTGAAGAACGTCACTTCACAGAAGCCTTTCTGGGTTCTGAGTCATCTGACGCAGTTGCTGCACGTCAGTAACACACTTTTCCCGTAATGAATCCAGAGAGGGCACAACAGTAAAACCACTGGCTTCATTTCATCCCATTAACCCCCCCCCCCCCCCCCCCCCCCCTCGTCCCCTCGTCCCCTGTCCTGCTTCCCTCCTCTGTGACTCCCATCCTCACCACAGCTGGTAAATATTTTTATATTGTGTTCCATTAGAAAAGCCTTATTAAAGCGGTCAGACGGGGCAAACGGCGCCTGGGAGCTCCCTGTCCTGTAAACAATAGAGAGGACCCTGAAAGCAGCAGCTGAGCATGGCGCCGTAAACTAAGGTCACATTAGAGAACCATCCTCGCTCTGAGTAAATATTTAAATGTGTCGGATTCGCCCAAAATAGCGAGGGGCGATAGTTAGGGGCGAGTGGATGGGGGAAAAAACTGGTTTTTTTTAGCCAAACTGGCGTCGACCCATGCAATGATTTGTATGTGGATGTGGGTCAAACTGTGGCACTTCACAAAGTGATGGTTGCTGATTACAGTACACGCACCTCAGAGCTCTTCTCAGGAGCGTCCATCCCCACCAGGTTTTCTCTGAGGAGCTGCTGCAGGAGCTGCACCTGGGCAACGCTGAGGTAGAAATCCAGACTGCTGGTCACGTTCACCTCCAGAGAGTGGCCACACACCACCACCTCCTACAGACATGAAGAAGATGACAAAATGGAAAGAGGGAAGGTGGGTGGAGAGAGAGAGAGCGAGAAAATACATTCAATAACACATAAGGATTGTTTGTGAGCTCTGTCGTTTTTTAATGTTCTATCTCCCCTTTATCTTGTTCCCTTTTAGCTCAGCTTGCTCCCTGCTTCCTCTCTCTCCCCTCGGTCCTCTCCAGGGTCCCGCCCACAGCCGGCAGTTCAAACCTCAGCCTGGAGGCTAACTCTAACAGGATATCACTCAGTAACACTCTGGGTTTAACCACACACACACACACACACACACACACACACACACACACACACACACACACACACACACACACACACACACACACACACACACACACACACTCACACGCACGCACGCACGCACACACACCGGACCTACTGTGACTCACAGTAGGTATTGGCAACTACTGTGTAAACATAATCTATTCAGACCCACTGTTTAAAAAAAACATAAAAGGACTGGTAATGTATTTGATTCAATATTCAATGTATTATAAATATCACATTTTCTTTGTTGTTTCTATCTCAACAGAGACAAAACATATAATTAGAATATGAAGAATAATTTTAATTCAAATGAAATGATGAAATCTTAAAGTGTTACATGCCAGGAGAGAATATAGTTTTTTTCCCCAAATAGCCTTTGATTATGAATTGGTGTTCCAGTCTAGAAAAGCATAAGTGACCCTCGATCATTATTGAACCACAACGGTTCTCGCATTTTGGCTCGAAACTATTTTGGGTAACTGTTTTTGATTTTGGGCCCTCTGCAGTCTACTCAGTGGTTAGAAGTTATTTAAGCTGTGATTTGTTCAGCTGATAATCCAATAGTGTGAAAGCATGTTGCCTGTTCATTCCAGCTTGTTCTGCGCTGCTTTATTATGAAAGACATGACACTGAAACAAGAAGCTGTTCCCTTTTAAATATGCACACATTTTGATGCCACGCATCCAGTTTCTTTTCCCAATGACTGCTGGTTTCTTCTGTTCTGATTCATCAGAGGGACCATTGTCTCTCTCTGTAGTCAGCCACATTGTTTGTTCTCCACGTACTAAACTGAATACCATTTATTAGTAAAGAGGATGCTCTACAAGTTAAAAGGATAAAAGTATAGAATGGTCCTCTCAAACATCTGACTGGAAAGAATCAGACTTTTACTTTTTTTAGTAGATGTAGCAGTAGCACTTATTCTAACACACAAGGCCATAATATCATACGGTCACAATAATAGCTACAGAATAATATGTTGCAGCAGTGAATGCAAATGTAGACTACAGATGAGGAACTTGTAGTGAAGATTATAATGAATGCATGAATAAGTCAATAAAAAACAGCTGTTACATGTGTGTAAAGCGCGCGTACATCCATTAAAACAGTTAGTTGAAAATTAATTTTATGATACAAACTGTTGTTAAAAGTCCTGTTTGTGTTGTTATTGGCTCTAAGTCTCCATATCTCAGAGAGTTATACACATCACATTGTGTGTGTGTGTGTGTGTGTGTGTGTGCGTCAGTGCAAACTATGGATTAGCTGTTACACATTGTCAGGGGGCGCGTTAGCGTGGACGTACGAGGCATCAAAGAGGCAGGAAGTCTCAGGGAGCCGTGCCAGAAAACATCAGCTGTATAAGCAGAACGGGTCTGAACCGTGTGGGTCAGAAGCCTCCATTACACGGCGGACTGGGCGGAGGGATTCCTAATGAGTAAGTTACTGTATGTTGCGGAGGCAGAGAGTAAATACTTCTGACATCTCACATAATCAATGTCTATTTTCATATGGACAGCGGACTGTGAGAGTAATGGTTACAATCATGGTTGTAGCAGGTCGCAGTCTGAGGGCATTCAGTGTTAAGTGGAAGCGGTGAACGAACCTCGACAGAGTAGAAGAAAAATGTGCAACCTGCGAAACTCTGTGGGCTTCTTAGAAAATCCTCGTTTAAGGGGAGACACTCCAGGCAAAAACATTGGTTTTCATTTGCTATTCAACTCAGAGATTTTGGGCTACATGCTCATACAACACGTCTTCCTTCAGACTAGCGGAAATAAAACATTTATTTTACTACTTTGTCTATTTGTGTCTGTAGATTTCTACTAAATTCACCAAAAGTTACCATTAGATAAAGACTAATTTGCATATCTAAACAGAACATTTCAGAAAAATAATTGTCTTAATCAGTAATCAACTGGGAAAGTTTCTATTAGTTTGTTTTTTGTTACCGTATTCACCTGTAGTGTCATCAAAATGTAATTTTACGATTCATGTCTTTAGACTTCTAAATTAGATTCAGGAGCTCTTACATCCACCAAACTTTACAGTTTCGTTGCTCTCTATACTCTGAAGGTTTTCACAGATTGTTCATATATCCTTCACAGCCTGTTTTATACAACATTTTATAACTAAAAACATGGTGAAAATTGATTTTTTTGTATGTTGACAATACTGACAGATTTATGAAGTGATAAAAAGAGTAATCCAAAATTCCCTCTGTAGAACCCTTTGACTCTAATATGTCAAAAAAATTAAACTAAAATGTTCGCATTTCTGTTCTGGAAATGTATGAAAATATGCATATATTTAATAAGGTAATTCAACATTTGCATATATAAATATAACATTTATGAAAACTTGTAATACAAAAAAAAAGATTTATTGTTAATGTAAATAATCAACTGGGGAAGTTTCATGGGGATATCTCTTGGTTAAAATGTTTACCCTGTTCACCTGTTTACCCTGTTCACCTGTAGTGTCTCCCATTAAAGGGGTATTTTGGATCATTTGAGTTCTGGACCCACAAACATCCTAACTCTCTCTTTCAGCAAATCCCTACATCCTCAGGACCCGTTTTCATTCATTATCAGATATTAAACTTACATTTGGATACTTTCATTCTTTCACTATTACTGTTTTAACTAGCTTGCCACAGCACGTATACATCTACTCTTTCAGAAAAATATGAATCCTTTTCAGAGAAAGGTGAAACCCTGGATTGATGTTGGGTGGACACTGACCTCTGCCTGTCCACAGTCAGGGGACAGGTTCTTGCTGAAGATGATGGCCGGGGCAGCAGTGACCCGGACAGAAAAGTCAGTGAGGATGGGCGTCAGGATGGCCCGCCGCTCCTGGTGCCTCCTGATACTGAACGGAGACACATACAGGATCAAACTGTTAGCAGGCACTTCTTCAGACAGGTTCCAGAACTTATATGTCTGCTCTTAATATGTGGGGAAAATGATGGGATGAACCTGGACATTTGGAGATCGGGTACCTCATTTAAAAATAACTGAATTATATTCTAGTTAAAAGTAAATGGTCCTGGTGTTGAAGCGATTCTGACAGCAACCATAAGGGACCGCTTACTCGCTTGCATTCCCACAAAACTTTATTCACTAATAACTTGTTATGGATACCAGTTGTAAAATGTTTGTAACACTGTTCCCATCGGCCTAGGACGACGACCAGTCAACACAACACAGTGGAAACCGCAACATGTTCAAAACGAAGCTTTTTGTTTCGCCCCGAGCTGACAGGCAGACTCCCATTTGAAACTCTTTCTTAAATCCAAACCAGTAGAATGAAAAGCTGAACTGGATTTTCCTCTCACAAGCGAGACTTGTGAAATATTCCCATAAGTGAGCTTAAAAAAAAAAAAAAAAAACATTTCTGGTCTAACACATTTGAGCCGGGCGCTTGAATACCGCATGGCTACAGAGACGGAGTGAGACGTTATTTGACAAGTCTCAATTGGGAACACCCCTTAATTGTATACACAAGATCAAATGGAGACCTTCTCACATCAACTCTCTCCGTCTCCACTAATGTTCATTCCCACAATCAAGTCATATTTGTGGGAACATTTGTTAGCAGTAAAACAAATATACAAGAAGGCTTTACAAAGTGGTGTTAATTGCCACATCTGCTGCTATTAAAACAATCAAGCGGTACGGCTTCCAATATTTATAGTTGGCCAGGATTATAAAAGGCCCTATTTCTAGGTGGCCTAAAGTACAGTACTTAACCAGCACCAATATCATATTCACTTCTACTACACAAATGTGCATTACCAGTGCCCTTAAGGGATTATTTCCTGACACATTTCTCTGCGCGGAGAGTTCGAGGGAGGCCCTAATTCAGAGGTGAAATGATCTGTGGGGCCAATTGCTGTTGGCTAATCTCCCCTCAGACAGGGATTGAAACAATGAGTGTCTGGTTGCACGGGACAGGTGCTATCATTCACCAGGGGGGCCAGTAGGCGTAGGGCTCGGTTTACCAGCAATACGTGGGCCCTGCGACGGGACCAGTGGAACACAAAGGACGGAAAGAAGGACTCTGTTTTCATGCAGAGCTGCACAGTGTGAACAGTAAGTGGAGATATCCGTGGCACGGGCAAAAAGAGGGAAGCCTGCACTGGGTGGCTGATGGGAGGGGGGGTAGGCGATGGAGAGAGTTCACAGCTCCGTGACACGGGTCTTTCCTTAGCTGGCAAATGCACGCCGCGACGAGGACAGATCCTGTCAGTGGATCCACAACGCTGGAAATTCCTCGCAAAAAAACCCCAACAAAACTCAGGAAGCCAACTGAGGCCACTGCAGATCCGCAACTACTGGAATTGAACTCCAAAAAACAGTCACGATTCCAAAGCTGGAGGGAGCGGTAGGGGAGGGGGTGGGGGTGGGGGGTATCGATGTAGGGAACGAGGGAAAGGTGTGAACTTTGGAAGTGGAGCGTGTCAAAACTTGTTACAAGCGAGGTGGTGTGTTTCTGCGGGTGATTGCAGCGGACAAGTAAAGCTGTGAACTTGACTCCCCTTTCCTCGGTGTGTCGGAACATTCTCAATCACACTTTCAGTTATGACTCGGTGGTGCTGGTGGTGTCTGAGGCCGGGGTTTTGCAGTGCAGCATGTGGCGGCACAGCGAAGCCCAATTTTCCGACGGAACCTCCGCTGGTTCTCCCACCACGGCGAGGAGAGGAAGGAACGAGGAGGCAACCGCAGCCACCTCGAATGATTTGTTTGGAAGCTCAAAGTGAGAGCGAGGGTGGGGGTCAAAAACCCTCAGCGACAACGGCAAATTTGACCTTCTCGCCGTGACCTCACAGAAGCATCACTGGTGTGAATTTCAACTTTCAAGAACATGAAAAGAGATGAAGATTCTGATTATTAGATGATTAAACACTACGACTCTACACTGGCAACAAGTTGATGTCACACCAAAGTGACCTTTGCTACAGTGTAATGTGTGTCAATCCTTTGAGAAGAAAAGTAACTGTTAAGCTACATGTTAGGTCATCTGGTAATCAAGTTCTGAATAGAAATCCAGACCTGCAGCTGTAGCACGTCGAAAGAAAGTTGAGTCTACTCAAAAGGCATTCGGCATCTTCTGGAGCCCAACGCGTGAGCCCAAAGTCTCACCTCATTGCCCTGTCAGACTATCTTGGCCTTGGCACTGGGCCCGCGCAGCCCTGTTTTCATCGACAGAGAGGCCAATTGAGAGTAGAAAAGAAAAGAATTGGGACTGGATTGACGAGAGCAGTAGCCTTGTGCTCATATGAGCTTTAGGGTCTCAGTAATAGGAGGGTAAGAGGCTACATAGAGGTCCAAGTCCGCTACTTCAAAGGGCTGTTTGAATACGGAACGGTTAGCGGAAGGAGGATTATGGGATGGTTGGCCAATACTACTGAGGACACAGTGGGAGAGTGAAAATGAATCACGGTGGTCTAGTGGTTAGAAAAACCATCCCATAGATCCACTCCGTTGTCTTGTTGAAATGTCAAAAACTAAAGCTCTACTTGCTTACTGATTCTGAATGACTGATATGAAACAATCTGATTCAAGACTCTTAACCAACCAGACAGCATGGCTTATTTTCTATTCAAATCATTATTTTCTAAATATGAGTTGATTTCAAATATAAAAATCAACACATACCAAAACACTAAAATATAAACTAAAGTAACTTAAAATGCATTCTTGCTTTTAACATCTGTTTTTATACTGATGTTTAAAGCTTATTCTAAGAAGTGTGCTGAGCACCTCAGCCTTAACTTGACATTGTATGGCAGCCCCGAGAGGGAAGTGGGAAACAAAATTCTGGAGATCAATTTTCTAAGTCTGATCTATTTTCACCTGTTTATGACAGGATTTTTGCCAGAACAATCTTTCTTAGTTGCTTAAATATTTCTTAATCTGTGAAACAGGTTAAAAAAAGATTTAGGGCAGGGGATTGTTCCAAGTGTTTGTTGTAATACTATTTTCAGCCACAAGAAGCATCACTGTTCTAAATAGTACAAAAAACATTCATGTTTTCTATTAGATGAGTATTAATTCACATAACTTGTTAACACACAATCAATATACATAGGGTTTAAAGTGCATAGAGAAACATCTATTTAAGGAAAATACAAAGATTATCCTGGCAAAACCTTTTGTCACCTGTTCTTAAATCATAAACAAAGTAGAGAAAACTATTTTGATCATTCACAATTTCTCACTTGCCTCTCAGAGCTTCCATACGTTTGCCTAAAAAGTATTTTGTGGTTCAACCTGAAAGAGGTCTTTTGGGTAGTTTTGCTTTAATTAGATGGGGTACAGCAGGGAGCTGACAGAAAATTATGGAGGAGAGAGAGCTGGGTGACATCCAACAAATTGGTTGTTACAGTGAAAGGTCTACGAGCTGAGGGCTCAGCATCACCGAGCAGTAATTTATCATATCAAACTGTGTGTGTGTGTCTGTAAGACATACAGTGAAACACTGTGCATTGTGTGTATCTCAGCCAGCATCTCCTCCATGCTCTGGTGACCTGAGGGCGCTCAGTCTCAATCAGGCCCGTGTTGATTCTGCACTGCATTCTTCCACAAGGCTTATTTTTAGTTGACAGGCAACAAATCTGCAGTCCTTGCCTGTGATCCTGTGATTTTTGGGCCTGTTCCCTCTCAAAACATGAGTGGAAAAAAAGGATGTGGGGCCAAACAGGCTGTTACACTCGTGCTTGTTTTAGCTCCCGAGTCTATAAAAAAAATGACGGGGTTTGTAATTATGACTGTGCATGGAGAGGCTCCATGATAGGGCGCGAACTCAATAACTACATGATGCTCCCACATCAAGACTGATGAGATACATTTTGGGACATTCACAACAGATCTCTCTCACACACACACACACACACACACACACACACACACACACACACACACACACACACACACACACACACACACACACACACACAGCACCTGACTTAGGGGAGTAACATATGTGGCTCTGTGTGGATTATAAAACGTTCAATTTTACTAGTCACATTGGTTCACTCCTGAAATGAGTGGTTAGCCTGTGTAGTGTCTTTTCTTTGTGTGTGTTTTTAACTACGGAAGCCCCAAGACAGAAGTAAAAAAAATAAAAATCTAGTGCTTTATTTTCTAAGTCTGATATAAACATTTTTTTTTTCCTGTTTTTGATTTCAAAACAGGTGTTTTTGTCAAAAATAATTTGGATGTAAAGGTGTTTGTTGATGTAATACCCATTTCAGCCACAAGAGGCTGTAGCGCACCACTACCCCATGTTTAAAAGCATCCATGATTTTAACGGCAGATTAGCGCAGATTAAAATACATTTCCAGCCAAAAGGAAGACATGGCAGTAATGTTACATAACTTGCTAACACACAATATATGTATCTTGTGTTTAGAGTGCATGGTGAAATTCACCTGGAAGTGAACATGAATGCATCTAAAGCATGGGTGGTAGTGCGCTTCAGCCTCTTGCAGCCAAAATGAGTGAAGTCATAAACACAGGCGATAAAACTATTTAGATCAGACTAAGTCAGTGATTCACCAGAATTTTTTTTTTTCCACTTTCCTCTGTTTTGTAGACAACAAGACATTTTGTCAAGAGTTCAATTCAATTCTGTTGTTTGAACTATTCTACATTGGATGCACCAAGACTTCTTTTCAAAACTCACCTAAAAAGAATTTACTATATTAACAAGAAAACCAAATTATTGGCGTCTTCTTGAAGTAATTAATCACACAGCATCGTCTTCCCTTTAGTCTTTACATGCAAGTACTGAAGTGTGTCCTCCTGACCTGCTGGCCATGTTCCACTCCAGGGCTGGGTTCTGCGAGCTCCTCTCACTCTCCGTGGACACCCCTCCTTTGGTTCCCTCCTTGTCTGGCTTGAGCTGCTCCCACTGAGCCGTTCCAATGTTGATGGACTGGAGGTCGATCTGATACTGCCGGTCCTCCACCTCTGAACCCGGGTCTCGCAGGATGCCGAGGTGCAACGCCCGTCTAGAGGTGAAGAGAGAGGGAAAACACTGTTTGGTTGAGCCACTTGACAAATCACGTAGTGATGCTCATGATCCTATAGGAAGCCCAGGCTGGACATGACTTGGATCTCTGAGAGGCGGACTACATGTAGCAGGGGGTAACAAGCAGGTGTCTAGGTCCACCCAACCTAAATGTATAAAACATGAATAGGCTTTTATTTATCGTTGTGCGGGTCACATTGGGTCAGGCTGTACTTTTTATAGTCAATTACAAAGAAGTACATGACTCCAGGAGTGGAGCAGGTAGTCTGTTATCCTGAACCAGTAAAGAGCTTCTGGCAGCAGGCCCTAACCACTACGGCCCTCTGCCTCTTCAGTGGTTTAGTAGCACACAGCTTTTTACTGGATGATTTATGACTAAATCAAAGCCTCTGCTACAGCCAGGCCCTGGGATAAATAACCCCGCAGGCCTCAGGTGAAATCATTTGTCTTTTTATAGAAGTTCAGATTGATGCCAGCTTATCGTTGGCAGTAAACATTGCTCAAACCCCTGGCTGGACGGCACAGTAGTCTGGAGACTCTTACCGCCTCCCTCTTTCTATTTTTGGGCTCCAGAAACTCTTGTAGAGTATACACAAACTGCGATATGGCAGGAGAGATGCAGAGATATTGTCAGGAGCGGGCAGCGCCGAGCAAACGCCCCCCCCCCCTCGTCTGCGCCAAGAAAAAGTGATGTCATCTATTTTTGCCTTTTCGAGAGACAAGATCCCGGCGAAATTTGACGAGGCAGGAGGAATAATCACAATTTTGACATCTGCACATGACATCAGGGCTCTCGCTTCGTTATGATATGTTTATTTGTGCTGGTGAATTCAAATGAGAGCTTAAATGGTATAAATAAAGGGCTCAAAATGGCTACAGATGTAGCGGCAGCATGAGTAGTTTTATTTGTTTCGGGAACGTCAATGGCAATTTTCATATAGCGGTCCCCCCCCCATAGCCACGCTGGAAAGGCCTCTACCAGAGCGTGATGTTATGACAATGCGCACCAAGTACAAAAACAATGGCAATGGGAGATCAGAGGTGTATAACTGGATTTAGCTGGATTTGTTGACATACAAACAAGTGAAACAGATCCTTAATCAACATTTGGAACCACATTTATCAACAGAGCGTAATACAAATCAAACCAAGAGCCCTGTAAGATTTGGGTGGGATGTGTCAGTCTAGATTCATTAGGGCTTTTGTAACTGTACCTCCATCACCCTCCCCAAACCCCGAACGGTATTTTTCACATTAAACAAACCACAGTTACCTCATGTGCTTTCCAAATTATCTCTTAACTTGGGCTTATTTAGGAGACTCTCTTACTCATAATCAACATTACATGGGAGTCGGCGGGCCAAGTCTCCTGCGTTGCCGAGCCGCGGGGTCATCTCCGATGACATAAATAAATATGATAAACATTTGTCTTGGTCATGCAGCCAGTGGAAACCGGCGTGATTTAATATCAAAAGACATATTTCAGCCAATCGCAGGAAACGAGAGAGCTTCATTTCTGACAAATGAGGAGGGGAGGAATTTTGGAAGTTCCCCTTGGGGTGCAATAATAATTGAAGCCAGATTTTCTTGTTGTACATGTGGGGGGAAAACACTGGCTGGTTTGACATATTTGATTGGTCATGTGAAGACCACACGGTTCGGCCCGGGAGGAACCGGAGAACGCCTTGGGAAAGCGCGGCGCCCTCCGCGCTGCCCGCCACGTACGCGGAGCGGCTGAAAACACACAGCAGCGGGGCAGGTGGAACACGCCCTTCTGCTGGGTCCACCGTGCCATTATCAGACATCTGCCTGCCTCTGCGAACATGTGGGAAACGTGGAGCAAAAATGAAAATAACAAGTCATAAATGACATGCTTTCTCAGATGAGGAAAAGCAAGGAGGGGAAGGGAGAAGGGGGAGTAAGAGAGCGAGAGAAAATTTTTCTCAAACACAAGTACTTAGCTTTGCCCTTGTTCCCGAGCCAACCGTATTTTAATTGCAGGAAAAGACCACAGAAACATTATTTTTTACGACAAAATTCTGCTATTTATAAAAAGCGGATCAAAAGCTCTGCAGTAAGAACGCTCTGTTTCATGGCATCCATGGCTATTATTTTTAAAAAACATCTCTCCCTCTTCTGACACAATTTAAACCCAATTTGAGTCCGAAAAAAGCCACTGGGCCGATTTCGCATCAGAGCTGAAATATGAGGGCTCCCGTCCAACATTATATCATGGCTCAGAGTCAAAACCTCCATCCAACTCCAGCCCTGCAGTGGGAGACGGCAGACGGAGGAGCGGAGGCATGGCAGTGCTATGCATCAAGAACGCAGGACTTGGAAAGAGCCGTCCGCCGGTACTCCATCACAGAGAGAGAAATAATGATGTTCCAAATTCCTCTGAACAGAAGATATGCGGGCAACTTTTACAAATGGGCAATTAATTGCAAGTTATGTTCCTGTGTTTAGCATTCTTTGAGTCTGTGCATGTGCCGGGCGGAGCATCCATCACGATTTGTGTTATTAAGTGGACGTGTGGGAGGACTGAGTGCTTAACATGTAGCAGATCTGGGAACGTGTGCTGAAGTGGTAATAGGATTCGAGGAGGAACCTACTGGGCACATGCAGAACACGCCAGTTACTGCACACAGCCATGGGCTTAATACACATGAATATACTAATAAACAGCACACACACACACACACACACACACACACACACACACACACACACACACACACACACTGCTGCATGCTATGGAGGCATGAGGTGAAACCAGTGCAGGATTTACTTTGCTGCTGCACACAACTGTGAAACAGCATCCTGGCTTGCACGATAGGAGGGAATGAATTGCAAGAAAAATAAAGTGAAATGCGTTTAAAAGAGTTGTATTGAACGGAGCCAATGGGTAAATAAGTGAGAGGGCTTGATGAAAAGGAGCGAAAGTGGAATGTTCGGGCCTGATTAGCGAGCTAAGGTTTTTGAAGGCTAACCGTGGTTCAAGGTTGTAAAACAAACCGCAGTGGGATCTGGTCGGGGCTCCGGGCCCGGCGGTAGGGCTGTGGGAGCGGTGAGCTGTGTTAGAGACTCTTGCCGAGGGGGGGGGGATCCTGTGGGCCGGGGGGTGTATCATGGCCCCTTGGCTTTAAATGGCCTCCCACCTTCCTCTCTCAAGCTCCATCCACACCCCCCTCCCCCTCCCAACCACAGCCCCTGCCCCAGGCCAATAGGGGCAGGAAGCAGCAGGGTAATACCAAGCGCCGCCGGCTTCTGGATCTCGTCACTCCGAAACCCGCAACCTGAACCCACAACCCCTCGGACCTGTTTTTCACTCCATTTCCCCCAACAATCACATGCAATACATGTCTGCTTACACGTTCGACAGAGGCAGGAGTCTATGTAAATGTAAGTGTGTGTGTGTGTGTGTGTGTGTGTGTGTGTGTGTGTGTGTGTGTGTGTGTGTGTGTGTGTGTGTGTGTGTGTGTGTGTGTGTGTGTGTGTGTGCAAGGGCCTGGAAGTGTGTGTTTAAGAGAGACGGGGCCCTCTGCTCTCCTGGTGGAACATACGCACAGAGGAGAAATTTCATTCAGATCTCAGGCTTCGTTCGGACGAGTCCAGCTTAATTAGGCTTGCACACATGTGCTATAGTGTTCTTTGTTTTGAGCAGACCTCAACTACTGTATATTTGAACTGAAAGAGCTCGGGCTACGTGAAACACTTAGGGTGCATAATTTGCTGTCATTCCATTTTGCGGTGGAGGGGAAGAAGAGTTTTAGTGCCAATAGGCACGAATAGCATCATTCCCGTCCATAAATTCTAAAAAAGAAAGAGTTGAATTTAAGTTTCTCAAATTCGTTCTCCGTGGCTCCAAAATGTTATTAGCCAAACACCGTTAGCACCCCGTGGTGCTTCTGATGTGGACAGGCCAAAACTGCACAGTGGCTTCCCCATTCGCCTGCTATGACTCCCAGGGTCTTTAAGTCCCACTGTATGTGTGTGTGTGTGTGTGTGTGTGTGTGTGTGTGTGTGTGTGTGTGTGTGTGTGCGTGTGTGTGCGTGTGTGTGCCGAGGGGGAATTTGTAAGCATTATGATTCATGAAACTTGCAATTACTTAGCGAGTTAAGCGCCCCTTGCCGACGGTGGTCCGCTCTGAATTGCCAGAAATTCGGCAACTTCTGAGCTGCGGATTTATGACCCCAGTCAAGTCCAATTGCTGTTAATTTGCATCTACCAATTATAGTAATTAAGGCTCTGAATTAGAACGCTGAGCAGCCCTCGCAAAGAGAGGGGGGGAATGATGTCGTGGAAGGCGGCGAGTCAGCAGAACGGGAGCCCCCCGGGTGCACAGGGCTTTTTATACCGCTTGCTACTAAAAATGATGGTTTTGATCACTGAAGGTTTTTATTCAACAGGAGTCGAACACAGTCACGAGAACAACACAATATCCAAGACAAGAGAGCTGCAACAATGCTCCAAATCTGTCACACTTGGCAATAACAAGGTACTTACTCCCGGGCATCTTTAAGCCAAGTACAACTATCCCAATCTATAGCTAATTTTTTTTTCCTTCTCTCTCTCTGGCACAATACACAATAAACATAGATTGCTGCTTTCCCGGCTTTGATGTAGCGACACATTCCCATGACGAAAATTGAATAATCTATTCTGTTTTAGCTCAACAGCATTACTCATCCCCACTGCTGCTCCCAACAGAAGCCTGCGATTCATTAGGCTGATTGCGCTTTAAAGACACCCATACTCAAACACTTATATCATATTTACACAAGATCTTAGGCGGAAACTATTACTTCTATATACAACGCAAGCAGGGCTTAGCTGGAGCACGTAGCACCCCTGAAGACGACGGCGCACGAGTTGGGAGACAGAGGACTGTCTCTGTTTACAATGTCGGTGTTTGCACTTCGGTTTCAACATATCTTAATCACAGGAGTCATTTATCTCCCGCTGCAGTTTACATGTCAGAGAGGTCCCATTGTGATAAACACGGTCGGTATTAGACGTGTTAAAGATGTCGGTCTGGCCGGCCGGTGTAAGTTTTATAGGCTCATCATGCGATAGCTTAAAAAAAAAAACCTGCCTCTTGCATCAGAACTCTGACGTCAAAAGGACTGAACAGATATTTCGTTTGACTTCGGCTGACATGGGTTTCATGAAATTCACACATGCTGCCGACTTTATAAATGAAGATGCGGATCTTTGGTCGCAGTGATTCATTGTATGATGAAAACGAACAGTTTGTTACAACCTGGCTCATTTATTCACACACTATAACAACAGAGTGTTTTTTTTAATGGGGTGTAGTATCATATGTTCTTGGCTGCACATCAGTCAGGAATGTTGATGCAATTCTGAACTTGTGTTTCAGTCTGAGGTACTGAGGAACTTGTCCCTGCCAATAGCATTGAGGGCCTTTTACACACACACACACACACACACACACACACACACACACACACACACACACACACACACACACACACACACACACACACACACACACACACACACACACACACTCTTAACTGTGCTCCTCTCTGGCTGCTGCTTGCATATAGCTCAAAGCACGGAACATTCCTGGGCAACAGGGACAAAAATTCATCGGCTTTTTAAAGGCATGGACTTCTCACTGGACTGCTTCATACAGTGAATAATAATAATAATAATAAACTGAAGTTGTGGCTCCTGCCGTTAACAGCTGTTTGCGTGTGACTGTTTGCATACGTCTTGTCCCTCGATGTTCTTAGATTGTGACCTTTGACCACCGAGTTCTAATCAGCTCATCCTCGAGTCCACGTGGACATTAGTGCCAAACGTGAAGACGTCCCCTCGAGACGTCCCTGAGATATTGCGCTCACATGAATGGACTTGACGGAGGACACAAAAACATGATAATGCATGAAAAATACAATATTCGCTCTTGCTGAGAAGTAGTAGAAGTAGTAGTCTGTGTGTACCTGCAGGACAAAAGTGAGTGGGCCAGAGCTCGTGAGATCACTTCCTCTGTTAGCGGCTACAGATTGGACACGCTTCCTCTCGGCTCGGCCTTTATAAAACATGTCAGGCAGAGCTCTAGCGGCGGGTCCCTAGGTGTGAAAGGGAAAGCCTCGCTGACTTCCTCAGACCTCAGATTGAAAACACATTTTATGTCCCCACAATGATGTAACCCCCCCCCCCCCCCCCCCCCCCATTTTAATTTGAAAGGCCTTATCTTTAATTGATCGCTGGAATAGATTATTCCCAACTGGCTGCAGTGGAGAAACATGGCAGGGGCATAGCCAAGGATCTGGCTTGCCCTCAGATGCAGTCATCTTCATCAAGCTAAAGTAGAACAGGCACATACCTCAATGCCACTTTTACACTAATTAAAGGAAAATAAGGAGGAAGACTCCAGATCTGAAGCCTACCCCTCATCTCTGGCGGGGGAGCTCGGCGCGTTCACCGCTCTGACCAGCAAAGCCTGAAGTCGCAAAAAACATTTATTCCAGCTGACGCAGTTTCAAGTTGACGATTGATGATGCGGCGAGAGCAGCACTGTTCCAGCTGCACCTCACATGTCGTATCGGACGTCCAGATTGTCAGAGATCACAGCGGCGCACACGCTTATCGTTCCCTAATCTGATCGCTTACAAACTGTTGAGCAAAGCTGTTTTCTCTCAGACCAGAACTGCACACTACCAGGACAATGCACAAAAAAAGCTGTGGCGAAACTGGATTAAAACATAATGCTCACTCACACGCAATATACATTTGGCTCTCTGATCCGGAGTCTCAAACTGAGATGGTTACAGTCCTCGCAGCATTCCTCCTGCTTTACTCCTGCACATAAATTCTTCACTTGGTGCTCCGGCGAGGAGGGTGTTTTATGGAGCTGTAAAATTAGGCCCACTTTATGGATTCAACAGCATGAACCACTACTGTTTTTTTTTCCCCACTTGATATTGATTAAGCGCTTCGGTATTGCCAAGCTGGTTCACATTAGTGCGAGTGCACATGCGCGTTGTTTTTTGAAGATGCTCATTTCTATCTGTGAAAGTGAGGGTCCTTTGGCAGAGCGCTTTCAAGTTGATTACACGTTTGTTTACAGCAATTATTGAATTCTGACAAAATGTTTAAAGCAACGAGATTGCATATCAAGGCCTTATCCTTCTTCGGATAAAGACATGAACATTTTTCCTAAACAAAGTCATGGGGAGTGATGGCCATATTTGATTAGGGTTAACGTGCGCTACAGGTTTAGCAGACGGGCTGAACAAACATGTAACGGGATAGCTAAAACAGTAGGTCCTTGCTCGCTGACGTTTGCCTTGACCTTAAACAACATTTTGTTCCAAGTCAGATTTCCCTGCAGCAAACAAAGGCGGAATGAAACAGAATACAAGGAGTCACTGCTGGAAGCTCCCACATAATGGAATTAAAAACTTATGTCTAAATCACAGGCTTTAAGGAGAGACGGGGCAGACTTTTGAGAGACCGAGAGCAGCTTAGGAGCCCCTGGTGCGGCCCAGGACTACGGCACTGTGAGCGCTTTCTCATGAGATAGCGTCCAAATACTTCTATGTCAGCGAGGAAAAAACTGCGTAAAATAATTACAATAATATGGGGCACACATGCTTCCTACATCGACTAATTCTTCCTCCTCTGTAAATGGCTGTGTGAGCCAGTGTTTATAATTCTGAAGCGGATCTCGCATTCATCCAAACCGCCGAGTGTATTTATACAAAGTGACATTTCTATATGGGAGATTTCCCCCCCTTCCCCACCATCCTCTGACTGAGGAAGTCACATGGGGCGGGGCGGTGGGCTGGTGGTGCTGGTGATTTGGGGAGGGAGGGAAGAATGGAGAAAAGGTACAAAAAAGAAAAGGATGAGAGAGGGACCGTAGCTTCATTTCAAATCAACGAGAAAGATAATGTAAATGTAGAAGGAAGGCCGTTGAAGTAAAGGTAAATGACCTGAGGTGAAACAGAGAAAGAGAGTTCTTAGAAAACACACAGGTGTTATTAATAACATTAATGAGGGCTCCTTTCTATTCTTGTGTCCCGGTAAGCCAAACACACTTTAAAAAAAAAAACAGTTGGAAACTGTTTGAACAAGGGCAGGCACATTAAAAAGTATGTGGCTATTACAGCATGAACTCTAACCTCTTGAGGAGCCGCCATTGTTGTTTAGAACAAACACCTAAGCCACGCCTTGCCCATAGCTGCCAGTAGCTCCTCTCAGGACGCTGACTGCTCCACGTTCTAGATTACTGGACACCAATCAGAACATGACAGCAACGAAGATCTGGACTGAGACACGGCCAAAGGCCACACCATATGGAAATAAGTCAGTTGTGTGAGGAGATATTTCTCATGCAACTAGGCATCACCTTAAAACTCAAAATAATACTTTTTAGTATATTTCGTGACGTTAAATTCAAGACTTTTTAAAGGTTCCGCGGTAACCATTATCTATTATTTACAGTTGTTCTGTTCCTACTCTCACATGCCCAAAAGGTCTATCTGGGTAATTTTTCTCCACAGAGGTACTACAGTATGTATTCAAAGCATTGATATGTGATTGATAAGGAGCTAAAAAAAAACAGAATCTACCAAAGAGATGTAAGTAAAATCTACAAAATATTCAAATTCCTCCACTCAAGAGTATCAGGAAACATGTCAACATAAATCCTTCTCCATAAAGACTGACTGTGTTCTCTGGCTGCTATCTGTCATTTCAAACGGCGTCATCACACCAATGCCACTGCTTCATCTGAGAGTCAAATGATCCGATTTCTGCAGGTTAAACGAGGCGAAAGCTCTCACTTCCTGTCATACATATAGTGTGAACGAAAAGGGGAGAGAAACCCGCTGAAAGAGATTAGGAGTAACGTAGAGAAACGTGACATTAGAGGAGGTGCAGTGTGAGTGGAATGCCCTCAACAGGTTGCCGGAACGGCTGCGAATCGGAGACCTACAGGGTAGGTGAGAGTCAGAATAAAGGCTGCATTCAATCAGCCTCATCTGGAGCCCGTCACACTGAACATGTGCGGACGACAGCGTTCTCTGAGAAGCGGCCTGAGTCTGGTTGTTTCTGTGTTTGCCGGCGCTGCACCTCTTTCCAATAAGGAGGAAGAAACACGGAGAATGTGAGAAGCAGAACAAGGAGAGAGGATGAGGAGAAAGACCTAAAAAAAACCTCAATGAGACACGATGATAGAGACGTTCTTGTGGAGGATAACCGCCATTATTAGATCATCTTTACATAACTACCTCAGCAATCAGTTTCTACCCTTCTTTTAGTGTCCTCCCTCTCTTCTCCCCTCTCCTCTCTTGCCAGTCAGTGTTTTGGTACACTGACTCCAGAACAGTGAGGAGGAAGTGGCCCCTGAGGGCCAGGCTCCTGACAAAACCACAACTCTAAACAGGCAGCGCTGTGAAAATATGGCATTCGAACAACACAATGCCAAAACTTTCTGACCACCATGCCGACATCCAAAACAGCTGCGGGCCCTGAGAACATTTAATGGGAATAATAACAAAGAACAAGAAACGGACAAGGGGGAAGAAAAAGGGGACAAAATAATAAAAGTAGCAGGAGGGGAGTCGAAAATCAAAAACATGCAAAACAGAGCTTGGGCAGTGTCTGCGTAGTGGGCCTTGCTTTTATCAGAAGGGGCTGAGAGATGAGAAAGACGTGAGCTTCTACCAACTTAAGAAGCACATTGAACAGAGGAGTATATGTTGTGAAGAAAGAGGCTGCAGACGCAGAATGAGAAGTTGAGTGAAGGATGCTGTAGGATAGGAAGGAAGGAATGAATGGGGGGGGGGAATCAAAGAACTACTGTTTCTGCTGAGAGAAGAGTCCAGGTGTAGAGAATTAGAGGAGATGGCACATGAAACGGGGCCGCACTCTTTCCTGTTGCCCCTGTGGCAGGAAATGCTCTACAGCATCCTGTGAGCTGACCAGAGAGAAACTGACGAGAGAGGGAGGGAGCAGCGAGGAGACCCGAGTGAAGAGGGAGGTGAAGGACAGAGGAGGGCACGTGCTCAGCAACGACCATGTAAAGAAACGACAGAAGGGGAGGAACGGAGGCAATTCTGCAGAAGGGAGAAGGTAGGAAAACCTCCACACCATGGGTGGAGGGGGACAGGAGAGATGGATTGTGGGATACATGAAGACTGGACCTAGAAGTTGTACTTGGCCTGTCAGGGTCTGGTGGAGAGGAGGAAGAATTGATGAAGGGATATTTTGCGAGTGTGGCTCAGTGGTAGAGCAGGGTTAGGCCTCAATCAACCATGTCGACGTGTCATTGAGCAAGACACCTAACCCCAAATTGCTCCCGCAGGCTGTGCCTCTGGTGTATGAATGATTAGTTATTAAAGTGCTAACTCCTCATTCACCCATTCAGACACCAGTCACTGTATGAATGGGAGTGAAAGGGTGATGAACATGTAGTGTGAAAGCACTTTGAGTGGTCAGACGACTATACAAGTACAAGTCCATTTACCGTATCGTGTCTAATGGAGGAGTCTCGTTTCTTAGACAACACTAAGCTAAGCTTTCTGCTCTCTGACACAGATGCTACTCTCTCCAACTCTCACTCACGTTTCCACTGCTGACTTTCGGCAACAAGTCACATGACACAATCATTTTAAAAAAGGGTTTATTTCCCTGTAGGGTTCTTTCCATAATGCTGTCAGACACTTCTAGTCTGACAATCTGTCAGACAATCTGAGCGTGTCAGTGGCAAAAACAAGCACTTTTAGCGGGCGTATGTTGACGGTGCAGCAGCTGCAGCGTTCTCCCTCAATGCTGGACCAGATTTTAAAAACTGTTGTCCCCATTAGTCATTTAGAAACAAAAACAGGTTGAGAAACACTGAAACTACCCTTCAAGTCTTTCATATTGTAAAAACAATAACCTTAAATTCTATATATCGGCTCCCTGAGACAGAAT
The DNA here is from genome assembly GCF_023349555.1 of Cebidichthys violaceus. Taxonomy (NCBI): domain Eukaryota; kingdom Metazoa; phylum Chordata; class Actinopteri; order Perciformes; family Stichaeidae; genus Cebidichthys; species Cebidichthys violaceus. Next base: position 8,936,214 of record NW_027176927.1, read on the forward strand.
ACTCTGAAGGAAAGTGACAGACTCGTGACGGATGAGCAGGTTAAATGTTACTGTGTCTGTCTCAGACAGCACAGTGATGTATGCGCGTTGCTTAAAACGAAAGTGTGCACAAGTGTCTTTGTAGAACGTGTGACATGGTGTGTGTGCGTGTGTGTGAGAGTGTGTGTGAGTCAGACATGTCAGCTTGTGATGTGTGAGTCTCCCTGTGCTGGCTGTCCAACATGTGTCTGTCAGCTGGAACTCTCCCTCAGAAAAAAAACAAAACTCTTTAAAATGCTAATGACATCAGTCCATTACCAGGCTACACACAATGTGAGGCCCTTCAAAAAAACTAAAACTGTTCAAAGCCCTTCAAATGCTGTCTCCACTGTTAGAGGAGGAGATGGAAAAATATCAAGGAGGGGAACAATGATGCTTTAAACACTGGCTCCTCGTCACCGCTGAGGAATGGAGGCAAATCCTGCCAACGGTCGGACATTTTCATTTCAGCGGAAATACATGGAGCGAAGCATATTTGCTCAAGTTAATCATTTTTGCCCCGGTTACATGCGGGCAGGGGTGGGGGGCTGATTGGAGGGCTGTGTGTGTGTGTGTGTGTGTGTGTGTGTGTGTGTGTGTGTGTGTGTGGGGGGGGGGGGTGTAAGTTGTGGAGAGAAGAAAGGGGACCACCGCAGTAGAGTTGTCTACACGGTGGCTTCGCATTTCCCTCTGCGGTTCTCTCAAACCTGCAGCTGAAGTAACATGACTGACACACACACGCACACGCACACACACACACACACACACACGCACACGCACACGCACACGCACACGCGCACACACACACACACACACACACACACACACATGCACGTAGAGTGTACAAAACACAATACCTGTAGGCGTGCAACAATAATAACTCAATAGCGTGAAATTCATTCCACATTCAGTTCCTTTATGTCATACAGATATTCAAACTAGCAGAAGGTTCTTGATGAAAATGTGCGCTGGTATCAAACTGGAGTGTGGGACTCAAACTACATCGATACTTGTATATATTGTAATAAATGCATTCGATCGGGACGGAGTACAAACAACTGGTAAAGACCAGGAGGAGGAAGACGGTTCTGAGCCCGCTTCAGTGCCAGCCTCTTGGTTCTTTCAAGTCTGGTTGGGCCTCCTGGGGTCATAATGTGCCTCTTATTACACAAGCATTAGGGCAATTACGCCACTGGTTTCACATTGGCTTCCCAGAGCCACAGAAGAGCTTGTGGCTTCACACATGGACATTTGAAAGCATCTGCACATTCCTGCTTTCTTGAGGTTGACTTCTTCTCTTTTTTTTTTCCCCACCCCTCTTTCCGACTTTTACTCAGTCCTCAGAATGCTCTGGACCGATGTTCCACTGAGTCGCCTACTGATAACTGCTGCTTGGCAGGAGACTGCTGACCACAAACACACACACACACACACACACACACACACACACACACACACACACACATACAGATATACATGCCTAGAAATTCACACAGGACATGCCTTTGAAGAGCTGTATATATACTGTATATAAAGAAACTCAACATCTAGGTTGCTTTTTCTTCTGGGCAAAAAACCCCATTACAATACAATAACACATTACTATATTTATCATTCGTAATGATGTAACTATTACGTCTAATTTTCCGAAGAACTAAACTGCTGACAACTGTAACAGCCTTACTGCGCAAGTTCAGCTATTTCCAGTTAATTCCTCATGAAAAGAAACGAGACAAAGTGGAGACACACCGATATCGACACAGTATTCCTGATTGTCCACCTGGCCTCCACTACTGCTGTGTGATGGTCACAGAGCGTCCCTGTCAGAGCAGTGACAGCCTCAAACCAACCACACAGGATGCCAGAACATCAACATGTCATGAGCCGGGGGAGAGTAAAGGAACTAAAACACAACAACGCACGAGGCTGGGGCTCCACTACACACAGGGAGACGTGCACGAAACAGATGCACTTACAACATGACAGGGTAACACCGGTAGAATGTGTGTATCGCACGCTGCAGCGGAGCGCAGAGCTTCCTAGGTTGCCGGTACGCGTGTATTCTTAGAAGCCTCATATCCTGCCTCAGGATGAACCATTTACACTCACAATCAGCGAGCCGCGTGGCCAGGCGGTCAACCCCTGGATCAGGCCCTTTTATGAGCGCGGCACAGCTGAGGGCTGATCCCTCTCGCCTCTGTCAGTGCGCATCCCCGACCTGACTGACAGCAACATGCCAAAACACAAAGAGCGCTTTTTCCGGGAAGTTCTGAATTGAGGTCCGTCACCTTGAGTGCCGCCAAAAACAAGGAATGCAGAACTCCAGTCTGCTTTCAACAGCAGCCATGCAGACAGATGTGAAGGGGTGGGGGGACTAAAAGGGTTAACTTCCGATGAGAATAAAAAATGCTCTTAGCAGTTTCCACTGCAGGTGATAGTGAAAAGGTAACCATAATACATAGGGCCCACCCTCTTAGGAGTCTATTACATATAGAGACCCTATTTTACAGTAGAGTGCTGCAGGGATGACGAGGATTTTTGCCATCCCCCACTTGGCTTTTAGCAACCAGTAATGGCACGAGAGGGTGGAGCTAAGTACAGCCAAACGCTGAATAAGACTTTTTATGTGACCAAAAGGTCTTCTGAACATAAAACACACTGAAAGAGTTAAAGTAAGACAAAAACAGGAACAACACCCAGACTGGACAACGCTGTGGTAGCCACCTGTCAATAAGTAGGTAGCCCCGCCCTAAAGCATCCCCTGCTTTATGGTCTGTTTGACTCTAAATGGACCATCATTTACTAAATAAACATCATGCTGTATTGAAGAAGACTTGAAACTAAAAATTTAGACCAAAAACTCATGTTTACAATGTTTTCTGAGGTAATAAATCAAGAGAGAAGTAAAGTCATTTTCTCATAGACCTCTATACAACCAGAGGAGTCGCCCCCTGATGGACATTAAAGAGAATGCAGCTTTAAGACATGAAGCACTGGCTTCACTTTTCAGAACCGGAGGTTTGCGCCTGGTTAGCAACCGCCTTCTTTGAGACACATAAGATACTCGAGAGGGATATTTTTACGACGTATTTTATGTCATAGAAAGAAATGTTTGAAACTGTTCAGCTTGTGTTAACCGCAGACATTGTTTTGGGCATCCGACCAAAAACCCATTCAAAAATTCCTCTGACTTTGGGATGGGGGAACCGGAAGTGCAAAAATGCTGACTCATTCCTGGGTTTTAGGACGCATTCTTGGTGGAATAGATTGGATAGAACACAGGATAGATTGACAATAATTTATCCTCTATGGACGATAGATGTCCATTTTAATTTCATGGCTATCCAAAAGTTTAGTTGGACTAAAGAACTAGAGAAGAACTAATCAACATGGCCGTCCCAATAGCTGCTCCACTTTGTGCCAAAAAAGAGAAGGGAAATAAGTTGTGGTTCACTTGTTTGATTCCCCTGCGGTGAGTCCTACCACCCCTCCTTCTCTCCCTCGTCTCCACTTTCTCTGCACATTACATCGGAATCGTGTGCATAAGATGGCCATAAAAATGTATAGCAGGGCCCGGGCTGGGGTTCTCTCTCTCCTAATCCCCCTAAACCTCTAACTGCAGACTGAGGAATACAAGTGTTGTGGCGCAATCTTCTCACAGAGCGGAGAGCCCTGAGAATAACATCACAGAGGCCACAGATATTTATGGAATGAACCACAGGCTGTACACAGAAGTCAGCAGACACCACAACACAGCACACAAGACCCTGTATACAGCTCGCTGCTCATACACAGCACAAGACGCAGCAAAGTGTAGCGCTGCGGTCAAAAGCTCTCCAATGATAGCTATGTGGATTAGAGGGACGGAGAGAAAGATGACAAAGATACAATATAATATATAGGTAAATAGAGGCAGCATCAGTGATTTTAATATCCATATGAGCTTTACTTCTCATCCAGCTCTAGTCGGACAGAAAGGGTGGTCCGCCTGGACAGCGTGGGCCGCACCCTGAGAAAGGCCGATGGCCTTTCACAGACTGGTTGACTTGATTGAACGCGGCGGTCAGGTACTCTGGTTCGCAGATCAAAGATCAAATCCACGAACATTCATCTGGTTTCCTCCACTCTGCTCTCGTAACATTAGCTCCACAAACGCAAACCAAGTGTCCCTCTCCCTCTCTCTCTCTCTCGCACGGCAGAGGCAAAATGGCGTCCCCCCCCCCCCCCCTTCCAGGAAATCAGCCTGCATGTCATATGATACGCTCGCCGTGTCGCGAGGGAGACAGAGGAGACTATCTATCACACTGAAAAGAACGACAAATATCATTTTGTGGAAAGAAAAAAAAAAAAGGTGAAGGGGGATATGTTCCGCCCTCAAAGCCACAGCAGTATTCAGTGGCTGAGTCTAAACTTCCGGTTCGCATTACGACACGTTGTCCAGAGGGCCGTTTCAACATGAGCCCCGCCGAGCCCACACTCCCAGGCTCATCTGTCGGCTCTGCACTGGCTATCCTGTCTGAATCAAAAACATAAATTCCGGGGCAAGCTTTAATAAAAGGGGGCGTATGATTTACTCTGGGCAGCGGCTGTCCCCTGTTCTTAAAACAATTTGATGTTGCATTAATCCTGAGTGTCAGGGCCATGTGAAATATGTCCGCTGCGTTTACCAGCACCAGGTGTTTCATTTGCTGGACTGACAAAAAAAACAATGTTTATCCTGGCTGACCCTCCGATCCTTGCTTATTTTATCTTCTTCCTCTGTAGGAGAGAGGGAGAACATGGGCGTACAGCAACAGCGAGACAGTAGAGGAGCAATGGAGAGAAACAAAATGAGTTACAGTTGACAAAAAAAAGGTGTAGCTCTCATCATGTCAGTGTGATGTCTCCGTCCTCGGCCTCCCAGGCCTGAACAGAGCTCAGCGGGATGAGAAAAGCCCGGGTGTCAGGAGCCTTCAGAGCCGTTCTTGTTGACCAAATATTTGAACTATTAAGGACTTTACCTCTGTTTGACTTATGTCTTGGTTAGATACCTGAAATAAGGTATGTGGTTAACACAGATTTTAACGTTTTGTTGTACGACATGACATTTGTCAGTAAATATCCCACTGAGATATTTGAAGCTTGAGTCTTAAAAAACACAGTGGCTTCACGTGGCTAAACGCTTTAAAAATCATAACAGCGGTGTTCATTTGAGAGGATTGCTTGCTGAACAAAATGTGTAAGAATCATAAATGTTTGTTTGCCACAGAACTTATTTTCTGCAACAATCCAAAATCCAATGGAAGAATCCTATTGGCTTTTTGTGGAGGGTACCAGTGCCATGCTAGCTTCCTGGTCGGCCTTTAGGCAAGGCAAGGCAAGGCAAGTTTATTTGTATAGCACATTTCAACAACAAGGCAATTCAAAGTGCTTCACATAAAACCATTAAAAGCATCAAAACATAATGCAAAAGAAAAGGAGAACTATGTCATCTCTGCAGCGCTCCATAGGACTCCTCTGTTGTCAGCTTCAACAAACTCTCAGTGCTATTTCCCCCCTTTTCTTCCCTAAAAAGCTTATAATTAAACTGAACTACCATATGATAACTGGACATTTGCAATTAAGGTAACATATCTACACTCACGGTTAGACAATGGTGTAGTACTGAAAGAGATTGCTGTAATAACATGTATTTAAGTCAATATACTCACATGAACCAGCTGAGAGGACAACTAGTTAACCAAACACGCACCAGTGCAATTAAAGAGATTTACTAAGTTGGTTTGGTTTTGCCCACAGTTCTGCGTTAATGACACGCCAGGCATATTTTCACAAAAACACAAAATTTAGAACTAGACTGGGGAGTAGAGATCCTCTGATTATATTTTTTAAATGCCTGAGTGTGGAGACGGAAATAGATGAAGAGAACTTTGATTCAAAGGTCTCATGTGTGGCTGGATAATCCCCACAGACACCACTTTTACTGTTCTAAAATGCTACTTTGCATACTCAAAGTACCGAGGAGCAATGTACTACACCAGCGGGGAGTGACTGAGAAGTTTGAATACATATTGCCAAATGTCACAAAAAAAAAATGTGCCGCTCCTCATTTATGCTGCTCTGCAGTGGCAGCTTATAAAGATCACGTTTACTCCGGTGATACAGATATTACGATCACTGCCAACGTTGCCTCTGAAAGGACTTCATCATTAAACCTGCTCGGCAGTCGGGGGTGTTTTGAAAGCAGGCCCCTAAATCAGCGTATATAAGTGCAGGCCCTGAGTGTCACTGTGTGTGGCCCCGAGCAGATCCTCTCCTCCGCCGCCACCGCAGCGGAGCAAAGCCGACGCACTTTTTTCTTTTGCTGGTGTAAACAAACGGGGAAATGGGGCACTTGGCAGCAGACCGGAGTGAGTGATGAGGCAAGTGTGCACTGAAGCATCTAATGAATCATTTGCTGGGAACTCGGGGGCTTTTTTTTTTTTTTTATGAGGAAAAGAAAGATGAGGAGGACGACAAGAAAGAGGGAGACCAGCTGAGAACGTCAAAAAAGAAAAAAAGAACGTCATTTCAAATGAAAAAGAAAAGAAAGTAAGTGAGCCGCAGCTGTCAGGGAGACGCCTGAGAGGATCATTCTGTCTTTTGCTCCGATGTGAGGACAAGAGATTAGAATGCATAAAACTGGCAGGGTCTCCTAATCCTACTACTAAAGCAGCAGCAGCAGCAGCAGCAGCAGCAGTGAACCCCAGTGACCGGCGGTGAATTTACCGAGGTGTCTGCTGACGCTGTGACAGGTCTGCACCTTGGAGTGGGGCCGATGTGCTGAGGGCCGATGAGCTGCTTTATTCCACACCTGGCCTTCACCCCTCCAGCCTCAAACTAATAACGTAGAAGTACTACCCCTGCTGCTACTGGATGAACAAACAGTGACATCTAACAGTGAGGATTAGCAGATCTATTCATGTCAAAACACTTTATAATGTATTGTTTTGGATATATCTGAGTCACAGAATCAGGATCTATGGAAAGAGACAGTTTTTCAAATGTTTTTTTTTTTTTTTTTGATGCTTTGAGCTCAACACGCCGAGTGCCATGTTCCCATTATAATGGTGAGATACCTCCAACACTCCGTAACTCATAATAAAACAATCTAGACTGATAAATAGTACTACAGGTAAGAGGACAAATACACAGTTTATTTCATTTTGGGGTGAACTATCCCTTTAAGTTCAGTGAAAAGTCATAATTATTGATGATATGTGAAGAAGGACATTTTCTCTAAATCTGCATCACAGAGTTTGACAACAGTTCTCACAAATACCATGCTAACTACAGAGTGACAGTTCACCACAATTGCAACTTGTTGGTTTTAAAGCACATTAGAGTGCTAGGAAGACGAGTATCCAAAATGTTGTAATGCAAAACAGTTATTTAGTCAAAGTCTAATTAGGAACTTCATGTCTCTTCAAGAGCCCACAATGCAGCAGAGAGAACAACCTTTAATTCTGTGAAAGAATATTGTAAAAATATGGAGCCATTAACCGTAGAAGGCAAACTAAAATACGACTGCTCTCCCAAAAGTTTTTCTGAGCAGGTCAATCCCTTACTGTCAGGTAGTAGGAGAGAGTCGTACAGCCCCCCCCCCCTCTCTGGGGGCTTGTAGCCCTCACATGACAAGGATGTTACTAGAGGAGGAGAAGGGTGCATATAGCGGAGTGCCAGGGAGTTTTATTAGTAACAGGCAGGGTCCTGGCTTTAGCGGGCTGTGTTTATCTGCGGAGGGGAGATCCCCATCACAACCACTTATTAGGACATACATGTGGGCTTAGCCAGGCAGCCATTCAACAGCAATAAGGGGCTTGCTTACTGACCACAGTGTGCTGGGACTGGGACCAGTCTAACCGACACGAGAGCGAGGGAACGGGGAGGAAATAACAAATAGACACGGAGACAGAGAGAAATACAACAATAGAAAAAGAGACATGGGAGGTAAAAAGGACAGCAGAGGGGGAGGAAGAGTGGGAAGCAATGGATGGACGGGTGAAAAAGAGCTATTATGACATATACAAATATTGCAGCCAAAAAGAAAGTCTGCAAGGGAAGAAGGAGAGGAGGAATACAGCGATATTGGGGGGAGGAAAAGGGGGCATGAAAAGAAATAACAAAAGGAAAAAGAGACAAATTAAGAAAGTTGAGGGAGGGAAGGAAGAAAGAAAGGAGGGGAGGAAGAAATGAAGGAGGTGATGAGGAATGATGGAGAAAGAGTGAGGAGAAAAGGGGAGTTGAAAGAAAAAGCTGCTGATGAGAAAGAGAGAAAGAAAGAAAAGATAAAGCAATAAAAGAATATGGAGAAAATAAGGATAATGAGGAGTTACATGATGGGGGGGTGTAACTGCTAAAGAGGTAGAGTGAGTTATGAACTCTAGAGACAAACATGGGATGAAGAAAGAAAGAGGGACTAGACAGAAAAAATGCTCCAGACATATTTTGGAAAATGTGTGAGAAAAAGACACAGGAGGAGCCGTGGATGCAGCCACATCACGTCGACTTGGCCCCGCATCATCGCTGACGCAGCGGCCGTGTCTGCCGTCACCGTGGAAACGCAGGCATGCGCGCTAATCCAAACAGAAAAACAAAAACATATTTTGCGGCGGTGGGATGCTACCCCCCCCCCCCCCCCCCCCCCCGAGTCTCCCTCGGACAGACCATGAGGTAACCGGGCATGTGATGGAATCTGGAGCTGTGTCATCGAGGTGTGGGGATGTCGGGAAACTGTGCGGGATATTTTAAGACACAAACACACGGAAACATGTGCAGACACATGGATGCAAGCATGGCAAGCAGGGAGGGACACAAATAAATCATCTTTCATTATTTCAACTTTCCTTGGAAAGTAATTATTCAAGAGTTTTAATTTAATGAATTTACTCCTTTTGTTTAGACAGCAGTTATTAGGCATATCTTCTTCTCAGTAATAGAGTAAGATCCTTCTGTATTCTAACAGCAAACACTGAGTGCTGTTGTAAAAATCAATATAACAGCAGCATTTAAAAGCAATTTTTTTAAAGCTTTCGTTGCATTAAATGTTTTTTTGTTTTGTTTTTTTTTTACATATTTTACTTGTTTTTAGGCAGAGAAAAACTGATTTAATAAAAAGAAAAACTGCTAAAACACAATAAAGCAATTTAAATACATTTTCACTGTAGTTGATAAAAGGTCAGTATTGGACTAAGAAAACGGCAAAAACCACCCAGACACTTTCACGTTTGTCTTTCTGCCCTTTAAAAAGGGGGACACTCGATCTCCACATGCTACTTCAAAAGAGCGGTCCCCATTCACTGCGGCATACAAGAAGCTTTCAATTTAAGTGTTCCATCAGTGAAAAAATCTCATTGGATAAAAAAAAGGAGAAAAACAGAGCGAATGAGAGGAGTGGGGAGTAAAAAGATCAGTGAGATTTTTACTGAGGGCCCAAACCACAAGAAAGCCAGGGGCTGAATGTATGCTGGACATTCCCCGAGCCGGCGCTCATGTACTTGGAAAAAGCCCGCTTTTTTTGGAGGCAGGAAAATGATTTCAGCTGTGTAAATTGACAGCGGCCTTGTAGCCGAAGATGGAGAGGGAGAAGCAGGGGAAAAGCCTGCAGCTCCGTGTCATAATTCCTGCTTAGCGGAGAAGCCGCTTGGGGGGGACCGGCCTCCTTCGGGGGAACAAGATTCAACATCACATGATCAAATGAAGCGGTGTTAATTGTTACCAAATGAACCTGGCGCTGGATAACAGCTTAGCTTTAGCGGCTCTACAGTCACACAGGTTTATTTGACCTTCTTTGAGGAAATCCATCCGAGCTAAATGATAAATACACGCTGTGCCCTGAAAGTTTGGAGGCTGGAAGGGAAGCCGGGGAGCTTTGAAGTGTGTCAGAGGCTGGTGTTAGTCGAACAGCGTCGAGACGCGCTCCGTCAGGGTGTTTACACACGCCGGCTATTTTAGCCTTCACTCTTCGTCTTCTCTCGCAGGGTGGTATTACAGTAAATCCTGCTTTTAGACGCCACGAGGCGATCATTTCATGTACAGTAGACAATAACAGCGCGGCTGCTCGGATCAGTCATTCAATTATGACAACGGATGTAATTAGTGGCGGGCTTTAAACAGAACTGCAGCAAATGGCTACCGGCACTCACAGACATATTTCTCCTCATGGCCACGGTTGGTTCCAGATTGTAAACACACATTGGTTTGCATGATTACAGACTCCCACTCTGACTTTCTCTATGCGACCTGGGGGAGCACACGCAGAGGATCTCTCCGCGCAAATGAAGCACGTTGTGGCGTTTTCGGCGAGTCCCTGATCTCGGGGTTATCAATCATGTGACCCCGTGAGTGCAATCGACCCACAATTGCAGGGCAGATGTGAACGGGGGGGAAGGTGGTGAGGATAATGCACGGTTGGACGTGGAAGAATGAACACAGAGAGCGGTTTGACATAATTCCCGGGTTTCGCTGCAGAGATGGAAGTGGTGGCTCTGAGCTTCTGTGTGTGGAGGTTAAGCCAATGTGGGCGTGTTTGTACACATGGCCATGCCTGCTCCAAGTGTTTGTGACAACGGTGTGCATGTGTGCATTGGTGTGCGCATAGGTAAAGTGATGCGGCTGTGTCCGTTGCACATCTGGGAGTGAATGCACGACTGAGCGCACAGCGTTTGTCCGACGGTGTGCGTGCGGAGGGGGGCTGCGCGGTGACGTGTTCGCGTCCAGGGCGGAGCGTCGTGCGAGGCGACCCATGCCTACGAGCAGATGTGGGCACCACAGCCGCATGAGCCGTCGGCCCTCTAACTACCACAGGCGGAACATTACTGGCCAATATGGCAGTACAATTCCATGGCTGGTCTCACTGGTTTTTTGGGACGAAAAAAAGTCTTGAGAAAAACTCTTTCCATGCCCACAAGATCGTCATTTATCATCTGACATGATAACAACACGGCGAACGCATCAACAAAATAAATCTAGGGAACTGTTGCTGTGGAAACAGAGTAGTTACTACCCGTTAGCCGTGCTAACTTGCAACAAAACAAGGAGCAAACATTTCAGCACAGCGTGGAACTAGAGGGGATGAAGAAAAAGACAAAAAAACACTCCCCAAAAGTCCCGGCAAAACAGTAGCTATGGTTACTGATCAATACCATCTCTGCTCCAATACATCAAACAAGCAAATGAGAGACTGTGAGGGAGATAGCTTGGCTACTCTGGAAGACATGTGGACAATGTTGGACAGAGTGTGGTATTCCTCCCCATCTTGATGGCTACAGATTGTCAGGCATGCACATACTCCCTCCTCCATGCAATCTCCCTGCATGTGACACTTCCACCGACCGGAGGCAGCACTGAAGCCTAAAGTGGCCTCTCCCCCTCCTTTTGTTGACCTTTTCTTTCTTTTTCTTTTTCTCCACTTCACGTCTTGTGTCAGCTCACATCTCACTTGCAGCTGCACAAAGCATTTGGCACCACCTTTATCTCCCTCATTACATGTGTTTGCCAGCTCCGTATCTGCCCGTTCACACAACTGCTCTCTCTCTCTCTCTCTCTCTCTCTGAGACACACACACACACATACACACACACACACACACACACACACACACACACACACACACACACACACGCTGTGGGGCTGCGGTTTTTGAGGCAGCTATGACACAATCCAGATTCTTTTAGCTGCCTAGAGGAAGGAAAATGTGTTTTGTGCAGAGCTATTTCCCTCAGAAGTCCAGATTTTCCCTGCCTAGTTGCTTTGATCCACATGGCACGGTGGAGGTGGAGTGTGTGTGTGTGTGTGTGTGTGTGTGTGTGTGTGTGTGGGGGCTTGTGTCAACAGTCTTGTGTTTCGGCTGGAGGCCCCGGCAGACCCCCAAGGTGTCACTCACTGCTCCCTGTCACTGCTGCAGCAGCTGGACCGCTACGTGGCGCTGTCACTCGCTCTGCTCTAAAAACAGCCGTAGAATTTCACCCGTGACACCAAAACACACTTGCCTCACAACAGCTTTTATGGAGTGCGACTTGAGGTCAAGACAAATTTGAATAGCACCTCCAATGGACTGTGGTCAAATAGCGAGTGTTGTGGAGGTCTAATTCTACCAGAGGCGTGTGTTATTTTCCTCAAAGAAGAATGTGTGAGCGTGATGAGGTGTAATAACAGAAGAGGTGTCGGAAGCCAGAAAGTTCAAATGTGTAAAAGAAGGAGAGGGAGACTCTGAGGTAGACCCTGATAAATATCCTGCACATTATCTTGAAGCCAAGGAAGAAGTAGTGAGAATAAATAAATAAAATGTGGTGATCTATTTTCTCAGTCTGATCTACATCATTTTCTCTCCTGTGTTTATGACTTAAGAACAGGTGAGGAAAAAGGCTTTTTAAAAGGCCAGGTAATCTGTGTTAGTTCCTGATTTGTTTCCATTTGTGAAACAGGTGGAGCAAGAAGTTTTGGCAGGTGATTTTTGTTGTTGTAGGTGTCAGGATCCTTTCTTCATGCCTTCTAAACACAAGGTACATATATACTGTGTTAGAAAGTTACTTACGTTCAAATTCACCTGGAAGACAATATGAATGCTTTTAGTCCTCTTTAGATCGTGGGGTAGCGGAGCACTTAAGCCTCTTGTGGCAGAAATTAGTATTACAACAACAAATTATTTTTTTCTTTATATCAGTCGTAAAAAATGAAACACCAGAATTTGTTCTCACTTGCCTATCAGAGCTTCCATATTAAGCAGTGAAACGGAGGACGGCCATACAGGATGTGCAAACAGAAGAGAAAGAAAATACCATCGGTTTAAAATTGGTATTAATGTGTATAACATGTTTTTTATCCCATTAGAATGTAATGCTTACTACAGAAATTACTTTAATAAAAGCCATTTATGGTTGGCTTTAATTTGATTTTCTAATGAAAACATTGAATATGATTTTTTTTGTCAATTACAGGTTGTAGTTAGAAGAGAGTTGGTCTTACTGGTAGATGTCTTTCCTCAGCACAGTGCGGGTCAGAGGGTTATCAGCCTGAGGAGCCATGCTGAGGGAGCCCAGCTTTAAGACCAGGGTGTCCTCTCTTTTCACCTGGGGATCTAGAGGGAGGGACGGACACACACACACACACACACACACACACACACACACACACACACACACACACACACACACACAGCCACTTTATTAGGTACACCTGTACAATCCAAAGCAACAGTTCTGCCATAAATTGTACCACATATATAAATGTTTTTGCTGAGCGCTGTTTATGATTTTATTATCTATTATTGAGGATGTAGTTTCCAGTAGTGTTGTGGGGGGGGGGGGGGGCAGAATATTAGACAACACAGTAAAGTATATATATAAAGTACATTTATCCTACATGCACAATTTTACAAATGCTTAAACAAATGTGAACACCCACAGTGCACACGATACACAAACATATGCAAATAATGTGGGACATGAAGACAAAACACTGCCTTACCACTGTTAGTCATTACTACAGACAGACAAGGATTTGATATTCTGTAGGAGTGTATATAACTGTGGTCTGTTCTTCAGGACCTCAACTATTTCTCATAGCAAATGTCTAATGTGGTGGCTCTGCTATGTCTGGTCGGCCATGACGGGGACTTTCAAACAGGCACCACAGACTAGAGGAATCGAAAACACAGCCTGTGACCTAACACTGTCCCATTGTTTGTTTTCCATGTGAAAAAAAACACAAGCGAGCGCTCAAAAGCGACAAGATCTCGTCTAACCTGACGACGCGTGTTTGTTCGGTGAGCCGGGGCAGAAGACCCGGATCACGCTGGTGTTGATGTACATGAGAGGCAAACACCGGGAGGTCAGAGTGTGGCTCCTCATCGGCTGACCGGCTGACTTCCCGCACTCCCTGTAGCGCCTTGGTAGCGTGGCCTGAAAAGACATCAAGATTCATAATTAAGATCTTAATCATGAGTTTTGTTGTTTTAATGGCTGTTTCAGATGGCAAAAAAGTAAATAAATCCTCATCATGGAGTAGCCTAGCAAACTGCAAGAAATGTCAGTTTGAGTTCAAGGTACATTTGTAATTATAAATGCCAAATGATTTTAAAATGATTTTATATTTTGTGTTTATCTGACTGACACTATAAACCTACTATATATTCCTCGGTCTCTCAAAGTACTGCAAAAATGAATCTAACAAAGCATTCAATGTGGACATTTATTTATGCACACATAAAAATGAAAATATAAATGATTCGTTGTTGAGAAGCCTTGAGATGCTCCAGGAACTGACAGACACTGTTTTCCTACCTGGAACACCCCCGCTACAGTAGCCAGTAAGGGACAGGACAGCACCACATCGAAGGGCTGAGCTGTCAGCAGGATCTCTCTCAGGTACTGAGGTGAGCTGTCCGCCAGAGGATCCGTGGTCAGCCGCTGGCTGGCGGTGCCGCCGCCGCCTCGCGACGAACGCTCTGGCCGGCTGGTGAGTTTGTGACGGACGTTTTTGGTGACGGCCTGGGTGTACGTGATGGACAGGAAGCCGTGCTGCTGGTGGGAGCCCTCCAGGACTTTGGCTGCAGTCTGGCCAGTGGTCAGACGGAAGAAATCACACTGATGATTGGTGTCATGGCACAGAGCAACAGACAAAAAAACTGTTCTGTGTTGTTTCAGTCTGATTTCTTGGCTGACATTCAAGCCTGGCTAATAACAGCATACCTCTTGACTTTACACTATCAATACTTTTTGAGTAAAAATTCTCCAATCAAGCGACTTATCTAAAATCTTCATCACGAAACTGGGCCAGATACAACAATGCTCTACTCAAAGGAAAAGACTTAACCTCAGCCAAAAAACCAGGCCCCTTTGGTCCCATACACAACTCTAACAAGCCAAGCTGAAGCTAAAAAGGGTTTGAGAACAAATGTGTTTTGTATAGTAAGTTAGATTGGATCCACACACTTTATGAGAAGCAGAACATCTTATTAAAGCAATTAAAAGACTGCAGCTGAACTCTGAGGAGGAATTATTTCAGATTGATCACATTTCCAACCTTATGGGTGATTTGCAAAGCGAATGCAGGGTAAAAATCACTTAAATACCCATAGAGTAGAAGAAAATAATCTCCAACTGTTGTGTGATTAACAGAAAGGCAGATCTGCTTAAGACATCGCTGTAAAGTCTGCAAAAACATCCAGTAACAGTGGACTTTATAGCTGCTAAGAAAGTGATTTATGTCTATGTGTAAATGTCTAAAAGAATAACATCTGCACCATTTCTTAGACCTTCTGTAATAAATGTCAGTAAATACATACAAAACAATACGTTTAGAGTACATTCCTCAGAGTTCAAGTGCGTTACATAAGTACCCATAGAGGTATTTTCCTTCAAAGCACTGTGTAAATGATTTTATATATTTGTGACTGTTGCCATGACTTTAATTATATAAATAATAAATAGCACTGGCTTCTGAAACCTCTCTGAGGAGCACACAGAACCTGGTTGAGCCACTGTTACTGGAGGTTACGCAGGGTCAGCTAAAAAGGAGAAGAGCCGGATTCTTACAGGAGGGAAAAAGCCAGAGAAGTGGCTGAAAGATTCTTGCTTGCTGACGGGTCGAACCAACACAGTGCGTCTGTTCAGCTTGTCAGTGCAAGAGAGCACCACTCCTCCACAGCCGCCCGAGCTCCGAACACCCTCCTCCGAACTGGAGGTGAGGAAAGGAAAGGACAGAGGAGGTAGGTGCCGAAATGGACAGAGAAGGCAAGGAGTCACAGGGAAGGGGGCAAAGAAGATAATGATTTAAATACAGATAGAGAGGAATAGGGGGAAAAAGACAGAAAAGCATGAAACCTCAAGATCATTTTGGAAAAATGAAATATAGAACTGATTAAAACCAAAAGGAGTAGCACCAGCTTGAACCAGCTGACATATTGTGGAATGGTCTTATACGATTCAGTAACAACAGCATTAAAGCAGCTGTTGAATTCTGGGATGAGCAGCATGTTGAATGGAAAAAGTAGGCTACAATTTAAAAGCCCTTAAAATCCCCAACCTGTACACCAGACAAGTGCTGTTGACAAATTTCATCATTTAATCTAGTGTACATTATCTCATGCTTAATTCAATAATGCTATATCCAAACAACCCACAATGTGTCAAATATCACAGTTTGGTCAGTTCTCCTCTGTTTAACACCAACGCAGATGCAACGTTTAGCGTCTGTATGCGACGCACCAGGCTTAAACTCATTACACGCTCTGAACAACGGATGGGAGCGAGACACACCGGTGAGAGCGGTGATGGATGGTTCACACAAACAGACTCCTGGACAAGAGACAGCTGTTCTTTACACACGTGAAAAACTTAAAGTAAACTTTTACTTTTTTTTTTAAGTCAGTTGTTAGTGTCCTTTGTCACGTGAGTCGTTACTTATGTGTGCCGTGGGCTGTAAATGTCATTAGTCAAAAGAGTCATTAGTCATGTAAGTTGTTGGTCAGGTGAGTTGTTTGTGCCGTCGGTCACATGTTGTTAGTGACATTAGTCACGTGACTCATGGGAGTCGCTAGACACCTGACTAGTTTGTCACTCTCCAGTCACGTGAGTTGTAAACCTAACTTCCTGTGAAGACAGAAGTTTATTTTGAAAAGACACAGTACATGTAAATCTTTAACGAGCGTGTATTGACACGGCGTCCCTGACACTTCCAAGACTGACATAGTGTTACAGTTTAAAGCTGAGGAACTGACCAACCGCTGGTATTTGAAACATTGCAGTGAGAATATGCTGATCCAACACATTACCATGCGTTAGGTACCAGTATAAGACCATCCCCAGAATAAGAGTTCATCAACAAGAGAATGGAGGCCCATATATTAGTTTCCTCCCCCCCACACACACACACACACACACACACACACACACACACACACACAAACACAAGAATGCTTGTCACCAGATTTCATTGGCTTGATTATCTAGCCAATCAGAGCCACTGGAGAGACAGGGGAATGTTATGCCGTAAATTGGAATAATAATAAAGTTTTAAGGTGTATCAATTTATCACATTCGAGTACACCTTGCGTTATAGCCAAAAACAATGCTTTTCATTTATTTTCCTGTCTGTCCAGCATGAGCAGAGATGAATGACCTCGATCAGGGGCAGCAGAACGGCAGAGGCACAGTGTATACAGGCCTAAGGGCGGCTGCTATGTCTGGTTTGGGACAGACAGGAGCCTCACCACGGCTGTCTCCTTGCACTGCAGAATGAGTCCTTCATAGTGGTCAGAGTGAAAGCCCTGCCCTGGCCTGGAGAGACACACAAGGCCACGCTTAACTTGGGCAGCTGGGAGTACTCACACTGTTGTGGCAAGGGACTGATGATATCTCTTTCATGGCTAAATTACACTCAGATAAGCAAACCACACGCTAATACTAACAGTTTTATCAAACTAGCAGCGGAGGCACACATTGAGACTTAGATGCAGGTTCATTATGTATGGGAAATTGACACTACTATTACATTTTAGACCGTGCTTTGAGATAATTAAAATACAACACGCGTATTAACATGGGGAACTTATATGAACATAAATCAGGTGATGCATGATTAAGATCTGTGACAATCGATTTCCTTTTTTTGTTTTTCATGGTGGCCCTCCGTAAGCAGCAGAAAGCACCTGTGAAGCGGACATGAAAAAGGAGTTAACAGTAAGACGGACACAACAGTCATCACTCCGATATGCAGCACGACACAAACACTATGCTACAGTATAAAATACAACACACACAGAGTTATAAAAATGACTGCAGGATGCCAAATCATGCGCAACACATGTATGGCAAAAAGTTTCACACAATGGGAACGGTTCAACGCCATCTGCATCATATCTTTTACGCCCCCCAGCAGGATACTGAGAGCTCATTGAGAGAGAAGGCAACTTTCTGTGTGAATATCTCTTTTGTAATCTCCCTCTCAGCTGTAAGAGTGACTAATACACATGGACCCCCCAAGAGCTCTTCATCCCCCCCCCCCCCCCCCCCCCCAGTTCCAATCCAGCCATCCTTCGCTCCGAGCCATTTGGGGAACAGCTGGAAGACATCAGCTCCAATCTGTGTGAGCTGCTTCTTGGAGCCAAAAAGGGTGAACTGTCACCGGCCGTCCTCTCTCTCTCGGGGGGGTGGAGCACCGTTGCTAAGGGAGACCTGGCTAAAACAAGGAGAAGAAGCAGCTTCCTAATTTCTAATCTTCCCACTGGAAGGGAAGTTGTTCACCTCCTCCATGATTAGAGAGCCCACACACCTACGGCTTCCATGAGCGCCCACCTTTTCTTTTTTGGTCCACGTCCTTTTTTGATACAATCAGAGATTCAATTATATATATTCACCTCACACATTTGCCTGCCCTATCTATTATTCCATTCATTTTCCAGCAGTGAGACAGCCCAAGGCCAGATGAGACGTTTTTCTCTGTCAGGCTCGATTTAATCGGACCCACAGCACACAAATAACCTGGGCTGGGTGATGACATACCTAACAATTATCTGCTCAGAATGATTAATATGGACCCTGACCCCAGTGGGCTCTCTTGTATAGGTGGACGACACAGATTAGAGTGGGCCAGGAGCCCTAAACAGCCATGACTAGAACCTGGCTTGGATGATGGAGTGCCTCCTTCTGCCAGAACTTTGCTGAGTTTAAAAAGTGTGTTGAGACCACGTTGTTAAAAGCACATTAAACTGAAATAACCTAGAAATAAGTAAATTGACCCATTATCTACTTAGGGAGTCATAGAGGTCTACTAAAGAGATTACGGTTTGGCTCCGTCTCAGAAGCAATTGGACACACACCTGTGGCAGGCAGAGCAGTGTGATGTAAAGACCCGAGACACCTTTACGCTCTAGAGCTGTCTAACCACTGACACTGTCCTGGCTTAGGTTGATTCTCCGCACAGGGTGGAAAACATGTGGCCTGGTCATAAATCAACCGACTGCAGCGAGACAGGGAGGTCTGCAAGACGATCGGCGAGTACACGGGTGAGCTGATTTTAAAATCTGGCAAATCACAATCTGCATCTATTATCTTATCAGCGGCTACAGCATCGATAGCTAATGACGGGGTTTAGTCCGGGCCCAGGAAGGCCCAGCTCCCCTTCACTGCCTGGCTCAATCCAGTGAAGGAGGGACCTATGGGAACACGTCTACTCGGGCACGTAGGCACACAGACCCGAAATCACAAGCAACATGCCGGAGCGTTAAAGATCGCTGTTTCATTATCTCCTCAGACGGAGACAGAGGGAATTGCCTCCTGCTAAAGTGGTCCCTTCCCAACAGAACAAGACCTCAGGCACGTACACGCTCGGAGCCGCTGACTACATCGCGGAGGTATGTGATCGAGGCAAGGTGGAAGGAATACAGGAAAAAACAAGTATTTTGATATTGAACTGAGGCCGCCCTTTACTGAATGACCTGTGTGTAGGGTGTGGGAAAAAATACATAAATCTTTAGTTACAGCTTCAATTCCCCCATGCTGCAGTATGTTCTTTCATAATTTCAGAGCAAAATGATCCCATTGGAACTTGACATGGGGAGAGATTACCGTGAGGATGCAGTGGAACAACGCCCGGTGGTTTTCCTCCCCCACAACATGTTGATGTTTCTGTGAATCGATTCAGACACTGAGACAGACCCAGAGTAAATGACTGACGCACAGTACGGACTGAGCTCTGCGTTGTGAGTCAGAGTCGGGTCAGCCCTGAGCCCGTTCTACGCGTCTGTCTAGTTGGTTTCATCTGCCCGTTAGTCCGTCTGCAACAGCTGTCTGGAAAGACGATGGTGATAACCCCAAATCCGCCGTGTGAGCACAAGTGGGAACAGATAAAGCGTCAGTGGTACTGGTGGTGAAGTGCGTGTGTTTGGACGGTGAGAGCAGAAGTGAGCGGGTGCAGACCGACAGACCTTGATCTGGAGGCATCCGTCTGTGTCATATGATTTCAGACCTGGATCACAGACTGAAGATAAGAAGTGGACATAGTTGTCGTGACGTCACCCAAAGGTTCGTGGACTGCCATTTAGAAGCCTCGAATTCGGCGATTTGGCCGTCGCCATCTAGGAATACGTCCGTCGCCATCTTGGCTTTTTGCAACCGGTCAATGGGAGTTAGCATATTTGGAATGCGGAGGAGTGATGTAGAGCAGGTGTATACGACTCTGGTAGAGTCGTATACACCTGCCCCGCCCTAAAGCATACTCCTCTTTATGGTCTGTTTGACTCTAAATGGACCATAATTTACTAAATGAACATCATGCTGTATTGAAGAAGACTTGAAACAAAAAATTGAGACCAAAAACTCATGTTTACAATGTTTTCTGAGGTAATAAATCAAGAGAGAAGTAGAGCCATTTTCTCATAGACCTCTATACAATCTGACTTTACAACCGGAGGAGTTGCCCCCTGATGGTCATTAGAGAGAATGCAGGTTTTCAGACACTTTCGCATCGGCATCACTCTTCAGAACCGGAGGTTGCCACCTGAACTGGATGCATATACGTGTTGTACATGTACACAATGTACTCTACCTGCATCTGTGCTGGTCGATGTTGAAGCTGCCAACTTTACATTTGATCTTTGTATAAACATCCTGGACATCCACTGAGGCACTCAGGTCTTCTAGTTCGCCGATGACACAGATCTCTGACAGAAACACACAGAAAAACATGAAGTGAATCACAGTGGAAAGACACTCATTAGGCAACTTCACTGTTGCCGTCCTCTGTTTTTGTTGAAGTATGCCGTATGGCCATCATTGTGCTTGGCAGATGCAGCAGAACTCGGAACTCTAGGAAGTTCCGACTGTGTGTGTGAAAATCATTCCAGTGGGCAAAAACCTGCACTGTATCTAACCATGTACAGGTCCAGCCTCTGGTCCTGATCCAGTGTGTGTGTGTGTGTGTGTGTGTGTGTGTGTGTGTGTGTGTGTGTGTGTGTGTGTGTACAGTCATTAAAATGTACATGCGTGCGTTCCCCAATGCACCTTGTGTGCAAACAAACCCGCCCACTTCAGGCGACGTGAGTAAGCCTCACAGGCGAACTGATTCACTTTGTACCGCGCCGAGCCCTTCAGCTTAACTGTTGCTGCGTCCCTCTCATTGTTTCCACAAGAGAAAGTCCCACAATCACAGGCTGGCTTGGGGAAAATGGACTTCATGCATGTGAAACTATGGTTGTTGTTGTACTGTTGCCTTGCGGTGGTTCTGAGAAAAAGCGCAGAGGTTCCCAGCGGCTTATTAAAATTGAAACACAAGGCATGTCAGCTTTATTGTGGATAGCTTGTGTGGAAAGAACTCTCCCGAGCTGTGAGATACTCAGAAACTTACGGTCTCCGAACGTGGTGTTGATATTGATGTATGAGTTTTTTTTAAACCCAGCTTGTAAGAGCACTGGAAACCCTTAGTCTTAGATGGTTCATCTTAAAAGAAGAACACTGATTTGTGCCTTTAGCGGAGCCTTCTGGAGACTCATGCTTGAATTTCTACCTCTAATCTTCCAACACATAATGGCATATCATGAGAGCCCAGAACCGATGCTTCTTGGAGTGGCTGTTTTTTTCCATTTCTCTGGAGAGACGAGAATCTTATTTCCTTTTGCAGTTGAAAAACACATTACATCATAGCAGATTGTCTGCAGTCATATCTGTGGCTTGCTTATCTCCAAGAATGTCCGTGTGATATTAGGCATTTAATGCATCGCCTGCACACGACTCTTGTTTTTAATAACATGCCTAATGTGTTGCGCGCAGAGGATCCAGCGAGAAGGTCAATCTCGCAACTCAGATGGCGCACATTAAGCCCAAATCCGAAAGCAATGCCTATTTAGGATGTCTCTAAGTCAAACCATCTCTGTGAGGTCCTCCAAAACATTCCCTTTCCACCATTCAAAGACCTTAAGCCGGCCGATCTGCTTGGCAGATGCTAAATATTACAGCCACCAATTAAAGGTAAATCTAGCTTTTCATCGCCGCAGTAAATCTAAAGGGGACAAGAGGCGGTTCGCTTGGGATTCATCATCCATTTATTTATTTGTCTTTTCCCCTCCAATCCCTCTTTCTCCTCCAGCTGCTTTTCCCTTCCGAGTGCACAACATGTGATCGAGAAAAGGGGCGGGGGGGGGGGGGGTGGCTTTAAGTGTCCATGCAGCAGGACTGTAAGAACTCTGAGCAGCTTCCTGCACCCGTTCACACGGACACATTTGTAATACAAATTTATTTTTTCTTTTGTCTTATTACACAGATTTATTAACAATTAACATTGTTAATTCAGGAAGTCACTGCTCATAGTTCTTCGTCAATGGTTTTATACTTCTGTTGCTGCTACCATGAACATAAAGCAATTATTATGTGTTTCGAACATAGACTGTATATAAGAAGTGGACGTAGCCGTAAACCCATTGGTTTGTCAACTACTGTTTTGAAGCCTCGAGTTTGGCATTTTGGCCGTCGTCATCTTGTGTTTTTAGCAACCAGTGAAAGGAAGTGACCATATTTGGAGTGATGCCGTGGTAGAGATGCCGTATATGACTCTGATAGCTACCTGTAAATCACAGTAGCCCCGCCCTAAAGCATCCCCTGCTTTATGGTCTGTTTGACTCTAAATGGACCATAATTTACTAAATGAACATCATGCTGTATTGAAGAAGACTTGAAACTAGAGATTGAGACCATAAACTCATGTTTACAATGTTTACTGAGGTAATAAATCAAGAGAGAAGTTGAGTCATTTTCTCATAGACTTCTATACAATCAGAGGAGTCGCCCCCTGATGGACATTAGAGAGAATGCAGCTTTAAGACATGAAGCATTGGCTTCACTTTTCACAACCAGAGGTTGCCATCTGGTTTAGCTGTGTATTAACAACTAAGAGACTACTACTACTAAATAATAAGATTCATTGTATTTGAAAAGAAAAAAGAGCAGCAGGTATCATGAGGAGGTTAAGTCTACAGTACCTGTACCTGGTTAAGTCTACTGTACATGTACCTGGTTAAGTCTACTGTACCTGGTAAAGTCTACTGTACCTGTACCTGGTTAAGTATACAGTACCTGTACCTGGTTAAGTCTACTGTACCTGGTTAGGTCTACTGTACCTGGACCTGGTTAAGTCTACTGTACATGGTTAAGTCTACAGTACCTGTACCTGGTTAAGTATACAGTACCTGCACCTGGTTAAGTCTACTGTACCAGTACCTGGTTAAGTCTACTGTACCTGGTTAAGTCTACTGTACCAGTACCTGGTTAAGACTACTGTACCTTTTCCTGGTTAAGTCTACTGTACCTGGTTAAGTCTACAGTACCTGGTTAAGTCTACAGTAACTGTACCTGGTTAAGTCTACAGTACCTGTACCTGGTTAAGTCTACTGTACCTGGTTAAGTCTACAGTACCTGGTTAAGTCTACAGTACCTGTACCTGGTTAAGTCTACTGTACCTTTTCCTGGTTAAGTCTACTGTACCTGGTTAAGTCTACATTACCTGGTTAAGTCTACAGTACCTGTACCTGGTTAAGTCTACAGTACCTGATTAAGTCGACTGTACCTGTACCTGGTTAAGTCTCCTGTATCTGTACCTGGTTAAGTCTACAGTACCTGTACCTGGTTAAGTCTACAGTACCTGATTAAGTCGACTGTACCTGGTTAAGTCTACTGTACCTGTACCTGGTTAAGTCTACTGTACCTGGTTAAGTCTACAGTACCTGTACCTGGTTAAGTCTACAGTACCTGATTAAGTCGACTGTACCTGTACCTGGTTAAGTCTACTGTACCTGTACCTGGTTAAGTCTCCTGTACCTGTACCTGGTTAAGTCTCCTGTACCTGGTTAAGTCTACTGTACCTGTACCTGGTTAAGTCTACTGTACATGTACCTGGTTAAGTCTACAGTACCTGTACCTGGTTAAGTCTACTGTACCTGTACCTGGTTAAGTGTACTGTACATGTACCTGGTTAAGTCTACAGTACCTGTACCTGGTTAAGTGTACTGTACATGTACCTGGTTAAGTGTACTGTACCTGGTAAAGTCTACTGTACCTGGTAAAGTCTACTGTACATGTACCTGGTTAAGTCTACAGTACATGTACCTGGTTAAGTCTACTGTACCTGGTAAAGTCTACTGTACATGTACCTGGTTAAGTCTACTGTACCTGTACCTGGTTAAGTCAACTGTACCTGTCTTTTTGGCAGCTGGCTCGAGAGCAAACAGTTTGACTGTGACCTTGGGTAACATCCACTGCATCCAAAGGCTGACCTTCCCGCTGGTGCCTCCGATGCTGCTGGTTTTCTGCTCCAGAGTGACTGTGTCGGCGAACGGGCCGTCATCTCCAGCCGGCACAGAGTTGCCCTAGGGAGTCAAAACAGGACCTGTTCAATCAGGGCTGGTGACAAGACATGATTTAAGGCCAAACGTGGCACTACCAATAGGGCTGGGCCATAATTCGATATGATGATTTATCATCTTTCCGTGGAATTGTGATGAAATCATATATCGAGATATCCTCTGAATTGATATCAACAAGCACTGACTCAAACTAGTAACCAATATTAACCAGTAACTATTGTCTTAATCTTATAACTCTGCATTTGTGTGCATGCATGTAAACATAGTAAGTGTATAGTTGGAAATATTTATACATTATTTTTCTGTTCTTGGTAAAATGAGAAAGTTGTCAATACCTTTAATTTGTCAAGTATATAATTCACACAGGAGTTTACATTATTATTCTTTCATTAAGATTTTTTGTATTAATTGTATTACCAGAAGACATGCTGTAGTGTATCGTGAAGGCTCGGACACTCTAGGGACCGCGCCCTGTGTGACAGTTGCACCGGGAGCAGGGGGGCCCGGGGGCGCTGGACAGCTCACGACTGATTATATACCGGTATTGAGATATAAAACGACCAATATCGTGACAGATCTTGACCGTATCGCCCGGTCCTAACATGAGCTTGAAGACCGTGACATTTCAAATCAACTAACTGAAGGGAAGAGAAATGTCTCGTCAATGTCAAAGCCAACTCACTTTTGAATTAGTAGGACTGGATCGTTCACAGTCAAACAGACCAAAACAAGAAATTACATTTTATGAAAGGCTATATACACAAATTGACCTTAAATTTCTGAAGTTTGTGTCTGACTGTCAGTTTGTCTATCTGCTTGTGTTGGTGTCCTACCATGTGTTCGTGTGAATGTGCATGTGTGTTTCAAAGCGCCGTCGCCGTGTAAGTAGCCGCGACAAAGCAACCGCTGGCTTCAGCTTTCCTGCCTTTTGGAGCGTAGATGACATCAGTGTCTGGTGAGCAGAGCTCTGCTCAGAGCTGAGCGACGTGGTGGTGGTGGTGGTGGTGGTGGGGGTGGGGTGGGGGGGGCATTGTGTGGAGCTGTCACTGGTGTTAACCCCAAAACTAAGCCACCAGCACCCACGTGGCCTGCTTTCACTCAAGTGCGCCAGGACACACACATCTTGCAGCTTGTGAGAGAATGGGAAGTGAAGGGGGGGGGGGGGGGGGTGGAGGCAAGCAGGATGCGGCGGAGGAGGCGGACTTCTGTGAGCTCTCGTCTCATTACTGCGGGGTTTGGCAGGGCACCGAGGATGACAGCACTGGGGACAGTTTTGTATTTCTCCTGCTCTCTTCCTGGTTTCATCTGTTTTGATGAAACCAGGAAGGTTTTGCGACTGACTCGGAGAGTGAAAAGCCTGCAAACAAACAATATGGCAATCTGCAGCTCTGGAATGGCGAGGCTTCACTCTTTCCACAGGCCTTTCCCTCCATCGCGGCGTGGTAATGACAGATTGTGTCATGGTTGTCGAGGCTGGCTGTGGTCGACGAGGAGATTATCAACCATCTCAATTAGAAACCCCACAGCTGCTGGCTGATTACAGCGTCTTAAAGAGGGTCCAGATGAGGAAACTATGTCCCTGCTGAGCATTTTGGGGAGGGGGGCATGCTAAATTGAAAATCTAATTTCATCGCGCAGTTGAGGGGTGGCTGACAGCAGAGCTCAATAACAACGCATGACAATGATATAAATAAATGAAGGATTATACCGATTCAAAAATAGATTCAACGAAGTGTGTGAGGACCGCCAGAAACAGATGAGAAGCATGTGCTCCGAGGGAAGCATTATCTATTTAAGAATTTAAGATTTTAAATCTAGCAGATAATAGAAAAATAAACACCAGGAATGCACCAGAAACACAGGCAGGAACTTGGCACGGCTGAAGGACACTGAAAGCTCTGCAGGCATGGGATATACAGTCCTATACTAGATCAAATATACAGTACACTATATAACATGACTTTAAGCTTCATAAAACTCAGAATGATGAAATAAAATACTGTCCACATGGGCAAAATCACCGCAAAAAACGTAATCACGTAATTCCCCCAGAACTAGCATTTACTCCAGTGTCAAGCAGTGTCATTGTGTGTTTCCATGGAAGCAAACAGCCAAGGTGTGTGTGTGTGTGTGTGTGTGTGTGTGTGTGTAATAACAGTGACGGGCAGAGAGTAATACGAGCCAAGTAGTAATGGTGTTCAGTCAGTCTCAATGAGAGATATTCTAGTGTCAACTGCTATTTGGGGACGGATTATTGTCGAGCTGGAGTCAAAACATGGGCCTGTGAGTGTGTGTGTGTGTGTGTGTGTGTGTGTGTGTGTGTGGTTTGGATTGTTTACTTTACAGTTCTGGCCGGTCGGTAGGATTAGACTCTGTAATGTCATGTGTGGAAACAGGAGCCAGCCGCTGGCGCTGTGGGAAGCTCAGACCACTGTGTACTATAGCGTGGTTACACTGGAGCATCGGACACCCGGCTGCTGCTGCTCGCCAGCATGAACCGCTGCTGTCGCTTCGAAACTCCCAGTCTCTCCAACAACAGCCCATTATTTTTACCAGGGTCAGTGATTATTAAAAGTAGTGTATTCATTTTGTGATTTAAATGGAAGTTTATTGTTAATTGTGAACAGCTTCAAATGAGAGAAAATCTGCCTACTTTAGTAGAAAAACTGAATGAATGAATGAGCTGAATGAATACCTGGAATTTAAATACACCCAAATTAAGAAAGAAAGTTGAGTACTGTAAAAGTGCATTTTTAAGATCACATGGATTTCAGTGTCAATGACACAAGAACAATCGAGTTTAAAAAAACAAAAAAAACATCACTTATTATTTCCAAAAAGCCAAAGTTTATGTTTTCATGAGTGACAGGAAATTCCCTCCTCCTCTTATGAAGGTGAGGCCTTGAAGAACACATGTGGTGGCGTGGCGTTGGTAGAGGTGGGCTCCGCCCGACGTTCCTGAACTGCCAGATTGGGCCCCCAAACACACACACACACACACACACACACACACACACACACACACACACACACACACACACACACACACACACACTCTCTCTCTCTCTCTCTCTCTCTCTCTCTCTCTCTCTCTCTCGCTCTCTCTCTCTCTCTCTCTCTCTAAGAGAGAGCTATTTTCCCACACCTCCACAAGCCAAGCTGTAAAGTATACAGTTTAATTCCTGGGCCCCTGCGGCATAAACGGGCCGAGGATCCCGGGGGTTTATTTTCTTTGCAGAGTTTGTCTTTGCTCATCAGAGAGACCCAAACATTGGAAGACAACAGCAGGCTGGGAGGTGTCGAGGAGAGACGGAGGGAAGGGGGCAGATTATGGGGGCCGAGTGGAAAGAGAAGGATGGTTTAGGGACAGGTGGGAGGATGGAGGGTTTAGAGATGAAGATAGAAAGGCAGGACAAAGCAACCAGTGCACTATGGTGTATCATATATACATGTCACAGAATATTGTGTGGACTCAATAGCTGCGGGGGGGGGGCTGCTGCCACTACTGCTGAGACTTATCAAAACAGCTCCTACATTCTTGCTCAATCACCTAGCCTCCCAGAGGACTAAACACTTCTAGCAGTGTTTGTACTTAGGTAAACAGTGACAAGTGGGCTGTCGGGGGGCCCTCGGTGGCCTTGCTATAGCCGCGCTATACCATCACCCCCCCCCCGCCGCTGCCACTGCCGAACTGAACCGCTGCCACTTGTGATGCAAGAACACACGCGGAAACAAACGCAGACACAGATGCACGTCGACGTATGAAACACTTTGGTTTCCCCCCTGTGTGTGTGTGTGTGTGTGTGTTCTCACACGGACACTTTATTGGCTCCCAGGGCGGTATGCTGTGACCACCAGGGGCCTGTCAGCAATGCGAGGCCCCTGGTGGTCACAGCATTAAATCCCCGGGCTAGGTGCCAGTGCTTAACAACACAAACACTCATCAACACCGTCATTTTTACTACTTCACACGAATGTACACATCCATATTACGCAAGGCCCCGGTGGCTAAGGCCCCCAAGGTCCTGGACTCCCAGGTGGACACTGCTGCTGCTACTGTAATAGACAGGAGAAAGAAAAAAAAAACCTGCTGCCACACTGTCAAAGCCAAGGATAAGCATCACCTAGGAAAAAAAAAAAGAAAACACTCAACATTTGCTGTTGCCCCCGAGAAGCTCTGAAGCTCTCCATGGGCTTTGCTCATGCCTGCACGCACTGCTACGCCTCATCCTTCACTCTCCGTGTTTGATATTTTATCTGAGCGAAAAATGTAAATACAGGTGATTGTTTTCCCTAAATTAAGAGGCTAGGTTTATACTCAATCAAGCCCCCAGCTTACATGAATCAAACAGAGCTCACAGCCTATCTGGAGTATCTGTTCTGGGTAAGAAATAAAACTATGTACCAAACACAAGCACTGATGAGTTTTTTCCAGCTTTGAAAACCCATCCCAAACAAAACAGATTTCTTTTCAGACACATTGCATGCGTTAGCGCTGAGTCAACTCCTCAAAACAATAAGTCACCGCCCCAACCAGACACGGTGCAGCTCACATCCATGTCTGTCCCAAATACCATCGCTTCCTCATTTCATCCTGTTCGTGCAAAATCTGAAGAAATTCACCATGAGATATGCTGCTGAAGAGAGGACGGACGGACGGATTACCCAGAAACATAATGCCTCTGGCCACGGCTGTCACCAGCATGGAGACATTAAAAAAATACAATATTTTCAATTAAAATAAGCAGGAGAATTATGTATACAACACAGGCTTAAATTATACGTTACACAATGAATGACGATAGAAGTTCAAAACAGCAGCAGTAAGGTAAGTAAATATATAAATATTAATAAAGTAAAAGTGTAAGCTGTATTTCTAAGAAAAAGAAATGAGGAAAAAACGCAACCTAGATGTGCAGATCCACGAATCACTCAAAAAAACACTTAACCGACCAAAGTGAACAAACCTCGGTGGGGGAGCCAAAATCTGCAGACGGGCTGCAGGTGCTGGTGTCCGGCAGCGCGGTGCCGGCGCTGCTGCGCACCGGGGATGACGGTGCGGCACCGGTGGGGGGTTCTGGGATGCTTGAGGTCTGACGCAGGATGCCGTGCCTCTGGAGACGAGCCCACGTGGAGCTCCAGCTGAGCAGGAGCTCGTACAGCAGCTGGACCTGGAGAGAGACAGAAGCAGAGGACTTTAAGTTGCAATGCTAGATGTCGTACTTCACACTGGTTGGGATGAATGTACGGAAAAAACTATAGCGCGGGATCGATCCATCCATTTCTTTCAAGCTCTTTCTCCCTACACACACACACACACACACACACACACACACACACACACACACACACACACACACACACACACACACACACACAGATGTTGACCAACAGCTGAAAACACTTCAATACATGAAGTCTGCTGCGCCAACTGAGTGCCTTAAAAGATAGACCGAACGCACCACAAGAAGCCTTAATATTTGAAACCAGATTCAAATTTGTCTTTGCCAAGGTCTGACTCAAGCAGCTGCACTGGGGAGTTCTCATGTACTTCTTACTTCTGAGGCCATTACCATGATTTTGCTTGGCAGCTTTGTAGTTATGTGACACTAAACCTAGTTAAAGTTGAGAGCAAAGGAGGAAATATTAGCCAAAAACCGGACCACTATATCCATTCTCATTTCTTTCACTGTCCAATGTAACTTTGTGCCTGTCGTCCATCCTCATTTCACAAAAGTCACGTGAAAACCCATGTCTTCATGTCTTTAATCGACGGGTGATCATTTGCGAGGCATAGTGAAATTTGTTATCCATAACAACAAAAACTCCCAAAGAAACACCCACAGAGGAAAGTTGAGTTGTGTCATCAACCCCCCCCCTGAAAAAAACTCACCACTGTTAGGAAAAACCGAAGGCTCGGCGTCAAGTGTTCTCAACTATTTATCATGTGTTCACATGAATAGAGGGCCTGGGTTAAACAACAACAAAGCCAAAAACAAGAGTGGAAAACATGAGGGGAAGGCAGGGGAATGTGATGCTTCGGTTATTCATGCGTTCACTCCGTGTTCTTTAGAGAGGAGAGAGAAAGAGAGAGAGAGAGAGAGAAAGAGAGAGAGAGAGGGTGAGAGGGAGGGAAAGAAAAGCGACGCTCTTTCACAGTGAGCTAATTTCTGGATTTCGAACGCTTCGCTTCTGCGGCCAACTGAGCCCTCAAAAGCAAAAAGGTGCACGGACACATGATCGCACACGCAAAATAGCTCTCTCTCTCTCTCTCTACTCCAAACACATTTCTGCCTGCGCACGCCTGTTAGCGCACACATTACAGGGAGGCCCTCCATAAATGAGCATAAATCAAAATGAAAAGCAGCACAATACATTGCAGCTGGGCCATTTTCAAACATGTCCAGGAAGAGCCGCTTACGCCGATCCGGCGGCCGTCCAGGGTGCAGGGGGGCCAACAGCTGTCTGCCATACTCGACCCCGACTGCACCGCCGTCAGGAGAGGTGCTGCTCCACGCTCTCGTCCCGGAGAGTCTGGGGGTCCTGGAAGTCCTACCAAGCACAACAAGGCCTACTGCACTCAGCAGCAGATGTGGAGGAAGCAAAGAATGCTGAGAGACGAGAGAGGGGAAGGGGTGAGCACAGTGGGGCTGAGATGAAGGGGCATGACAGGATCTCTGTTTTTAGCCGAGTCTGGGGCCCAGTTTTTTTAGTTAATTTCATCCGTCAACTAATTCCTTTCATGCACCCGCTCATATTTTGTCTATTCTCACCACACTCTATCCTTCATATCTTATCTTGCCTCTGCCGTTTGCTCTGTCCTACACCTACTTCCTGCTCATGATATCCCTGATTTGTGCAAAGTAGGGTCAGTGGGTTTATCTCAGCTACTGCTGTCAGGCTCGGCCACACACACACACACACACACACACACACACACACACACACACACACACACACACACACACACACACACACACACACACACACACACACACACACCACATTTCAAGAGTCGGGAAAGTGCGCAGAACATTTGGAGGGCTGGGTTTCTCCAAAGACCCGTCACCTGCGAACCGGGAGGTCTGTTCATCTGCAGTGGTGCAAACTGGAGGCTGAACAGAGGCTTCAGCAGTCATTCATAAAAACACAGATGAAAGACGGGACGGCATGCGGACAGTGAGTGTTCTATGTTCCTTTATCTGAGCGGTACGTTTATAGAGACTTCACAGTAAGGGAAATGTCGGTGAGTACGCGTGGTAGCTGAGAGGGTATATGTGTACATGTGTACATGTGTACGCGTGTATTAGTGTGTGTGTGTGTGTGTGTGTGTGTGTGTGTGTGTGTGTGTGTGTGTGTGTGTGTGTTTACTGAAACGCTTGTGAGGTCACGTGTCTAAGGTCAAAGCAAACGCTGGTGCTGGTGCTGGTGTGTGCGTATGTGCGCGTGCATGCGTGTGTGTGTGTGTGTGTGTGTGTGTGTGCTGGTTTCAAGGTGGTCCTGATAAGGTATAAGTGCAGCTAGCCCCATCCTTCTGACAGCCACATGAATCATTCATGTTGTATAAATCAGGCTGTGAATGGTATATGAACAAACCTCAGTACAAACCTTCACAATATAGAGATATGAAACTGCAATGTTTGGTGTATGTAAGAGCTACTGAAGTGGAGATTTCTGGATTCAAATTAAAAAAGATATGTATTGATATACAATACACTACAAGTGAATATGGTAATAAAATGAACTACTAGATATCACCATGAAAGTTCCCCATTTCATAACTTACATTCATATTTTTTATATTACAAGTTTCCTGAATGTTTTTTTGTGTTTGAATATGCAAATGAGGCATTATCTAATGGTATCTTTTGGTGAATTTAGGAGAAATCACAAATAGAGAAAGTAGTAAAATAAACACCTAAGTGTGTCTTGTGGATCTTTTCTTTCCACAGGTCTGAAAGAAGGCATGTTATGGAAGCTAAATAAAACTAAATCAAAATGAACTAGTGCATGAAAAGAACACATGTTGGAAACATGCTGATTGTCCTGTGCTCGCTCTTCATTTCTATGCATACATTGTGTGTGTGTGTGTGTGTGTGTGTGTGTGTGTGCCTGGTTCATTTTTCTCTCTCTTCTAATAATGCTTATCCCTTTATCCTCTCAATGTTTTCCTCAACCCTTTCAAAGACACTTACCTTACTTCCTACTATGTCTTTGCTGCTGTTGCACCCCTAATAGAAATCCATTCAGAAACGTGCCCATTCACGTGTACAGTCACTTAGACACACAGATGACAAAGCTCTTAAACATGACCACCATGACACCTGTGGCTGCCTGTAAACATGTCAAATAAAGAAAAAACACCCCAAGTCTCGATTGTTTCACCCCAGTTTCTAAAAATATCTTTGTTTGTGCCATGAAGTAATCCACTGCATATTATGGAAAATGTGATTTAATGTCACAAAAATTAAGTGTAGATGCCAGGGGAAGTTAAGAGGCCAAGCTCTTTGGTTTTATTGACTTTAAACGTATTCATGTTTCAAAATGCTAGATGTAACTCTACCACCCACACGACTCCGATCACAGTGCTCTCATCTCACCGTCACGGTGGTACTTATCGTGCAGCAACTATGCAGCGCTCTGACAACCTATAGTAAACGCTCCCACTCATGGAGACGCTAATTAGAAAGAGGAGTGACAAGTGTGGGGTCTCTTTTGTTGTTCTGGAGTGGGTGGGGCTGCTCTGGCAATCGTTCTTAAAGAGCTGCTGCATGACTTCAAATGGTACAATATGAGATTATGAACCCCCTTTAGTCAGAAATGTAAAGTCTGATAAGAGGAGAGGACAGGAGGTAAAGGGGAGAGAGGAGAGGAGATAAGTGAGGACACAAGAGAGGAGAGAAGAGGAGATTAGAGGAGAGGAGAGCAGTGAAGAGAGGAGGGGAGAAAGGAGTAAAGAAGAAAGGAGAATGAGAAGAGAAGTTTTCATTGGACCCAGAAACTAATAATGACTCATCATATAATCGCAATAAGCCCTCCCAGCTTTGCCAGACACAGGCACTCCATTTGAACGGGAGAACGGAGAGGAAGAAAGAAAAATAAACTTTTCCTTTAAAAAGCGACCAGCTCTCCTCATCCCTGGGAACGTTTTCACCACCAACGGATTAAGGTCTTTCATTTGTTTGTCTGGTACCAATTCCCCCCAATATCACCATGGCTCATCACGGCGGTCAGAGACATTTAACAGCGCAACCACTCAAAAGGTCGCCCCAATTAAGTGTTTACAGAGGAACCTAATTCAATACAGCTAATTCAACTGCGGAAAAACAAAACATGTGTAATGGCACATGTAGATGTGATTAAAACCAACACGGAGACCTAACGGGGGAGACAAACCATTTCCAATCCGACCATATTCATCAGGCTCTCGCTGGAACATCACAGCGCACAGTAAAACAATGATGAGGAGTCTCTCCTCCGCTCAGACCTCGAAATATGGGACCGGAGCAAACAAGCAACACTCTTGTTTACGCTTCCATTCTCATGAAATTGATGCCATGTAAGAAGATGAGGCAGTTTGTTTATTGGAGTCAATCTATATGAGAGAGAATCATGCAGGGGGCAGGACCATCCTGCCAGGGTTCGTGTGTGTTCGTATTTCAGGAGAGTTCACGACAGGGATGATTTGTGTAAATAATATACATGCAAATCTGACGACTACTCGGTGAGATCCGGCGCCGCCTCACTGACCTGAGGGTTGGAGCACTTGACGTGGACGGGCTGCAGATCGACGTGGAGGCAGACCACGAAGGAGTGTCCCCCCTCGGAGCAGCTCTGCAGCTTGTGGGACGTGACGGCCAGCGTGGAGGTGCAGCCCATGGGCTCCAGCAGGCTCAGGCTCTGCTGCTGTCCCAGCAGCGTGTACACGCTGAACTGACTCAGGCTGACTGACCACGGGAAGGCGTCACCTGGTGGGAGACGTGAGGGAGCGGTAAGAAGAGGGACAAATAACAGGTGTGAGGGATGAAGTGGTAGGAGAAAGATACGTTAGAAGAGATGGAGAGAGGAGAGGGGAGGAAGGAAGGAGAGAGAGAGAGAGAGAGAGAGAGAGAGAGAGAGAGGTCATGTGAGGGCAGGCCAAGTCATTGTATTATAGAGAGGAAGGCTTCACTACACTTTTCTTTTCAGCAGCTGAACCAGATCAGAAGTCAGTCGTGTCGGCATATGTATGTGCACATTTGATTCTTCTTTGCGACCTGCCTAATCGGATAGTGATCGTGGTCAAAGAAGCGGCTTAAAGCGGTGGATACTTTTAAATCCTTTCCTATAAATGCTTCACAATAAAAGCCCCCCGCTTATTTTTGCTGCTTACTCTTCCTCCCTGCAATACTAGTCGACTTTGTCTTATTGAAAAATAGCCACTGAAAAGCTGTGATGATGGAGACCTGTCCACACCTCGCTGAGGTCCCAACTCATTGGGAGCCAGGCCACCTGACCGAGGTGGGCCGATCGAACCCCAATGCGAGGAAAGAGCGGATCTCGGAGCGTACAGACTTGACAGTTAACGCGTCGTGGCACGTTCGGATGAACAAAGTCGCACTGAAGAGACAAGTGTAACCATGGCCAAAGAGAGATGCAAGAACATGCAGACTAGATTTGGAAAAGTGCAATTGATTAAAACAACAAAGCCAAAGACTGCACATGGGATGAGAGAGCTCATCATTAAAGATGTAATAAGACTATCAAACCCTCTACACCCAATAGGCAGGAAGAGGATCCCACGAAAACACATGTAGAATGAGTGTCTATTCTAAACCTGTGGGTCTGAGACAGGATGGCACACTGGGAGAGCTCGAGCTTGTTCACTTGCCAACCCTGGTAGAACGCTGAGCACGGGGCCGTGGAGAGCACATTTCCCATGCACCACGGGCTTTGAAAGTGAGAGATGAAGAGCTTTTCAAAGGGTAGGAATGAATTACTAAAAGCAAACGGGTTGTTAGTTTTTACGGCAACATTGACAAGGCTGCTGATGTCACTGTTTTTTCTTCTCTCTCCTCCGTTTTTTTTAAATCTGTTTGCCCAATGCTGATGTCATTGAAGAGTTTGAGAGAAAAAAAAGAGAGGAGGAGGAGGAGGAGGAGGAGGAGGAGGAGGGTCCCCCCCTATATTTTTCTTCTTCTTTCTAAGAGAAAACACTGAGTGTTGCTTATGTCAACTCTGCCCAGGTGTGCACGCCACATGTGCAAGATCTATCTCTCAAAGTCGCTGTGCTTAAGTTTGTTTGTCTTTTGTCATGGTAAATGAGTAGTGGTGGGTCAAAGGTTGGCTCGGTGTTGAAAAGAACATAATGATGATGAATTCACATTATGTAGCCTTTTGCTATTATGAAAGCATTCATTTCAATTATTAATAAAAGCATGAGCAAAAGAGTAAAGTAGATTTTTCCCACCCATTAAAATATATTTTCCAAGACTCCCATTTATAATGAACCTATCGCCGTCATTGTTTTCCAAAGGGCGACATTTTTGTTTTCTCCTTCAAGCTTTCAGATCAATCTTTTTTTTTGACCCCAGGTCATTTGGCGTAGTCCTCATCTGGTCTTGTGTGATCTCCGCCCAGCATTTGAAGCGCTCTAATTAAAGCTGAGATGTCGTCAGATATAGTACCTTCCTCCAGGATGGGCTTGGAGACCACGAAGGGGAGCTCCTGCAGCGGCTCCATGTACTTGTGCCCGGCGCTGAGGACGCTGATCTGCGGCAGGCACACCACCAGAGTCCCGGGCATGGAGGCCTGGTTGTGGTACCAGCTGCGGATGGTGCCGGGTATGTCGCCGCAGATGATGGTGCTCGGGGAGGGGAGGCTGTCATTGGGCAGGAACACGCAGCACGACTGCAGCTCCAACTGGAGAGGTGAGAGAGAAAGGAAAGGACACATGAAGTCATGTTAGTTGATCTTCCTCGGC
Organism: Cebidichthys violaceus; assembly: GCF_023349555.1. NCBI lineage: Eukaryota > Metazoa > Chordata > Actinopteri > Perciformes > Stichaeidae > Cebidichthys > Cebidichthys violaceus. The sequence goes on from NW_027176927.1 coordinate 8,972,564, forward strand.
CTCCCTTTATCACGCTCAGCGAGTGCTCAGAGGGCGCTGCTTTGTGGCTACATCAGAGGATGAGGATTGCAATGGAAAGAACCAAAGGGAGAGTGTGTGCACAACTCTGGGTGTTGCTGGAAAAGACTGAACATGCTTAATAAACCTTTCCTTGATTTGAAAAAATGGAAAGAGTCGATCCCACATTTAGTGATGCCCACTGTATGATACTAAACTCTGCTATACATTAGTATTACTTTCCTGCTTTAGTAGGATTTGTCTTCAAAAAACTAACAAAAGTAGAACGTGAGACTTGGAATGCATTTTTTAAAACCAATGTGAAATTCCATATTCAGGAAACAGAACTCCTTTTACAACTTTTTTTTTAACAGTCAAATCTTGAACTTAAATCATATTTGAAGTATTTTTAAAAGGGTTGGAGACTCATTCCAGCTGCATTGTGTCACGCATATCTCTCTGTTCACCAAAGAAAAGAAAGAAAAAAAAGTTGAAATTTACAAGCCACTAGGTCAGTAACCAGTAGCAAGTAGCCAGTGAGTGTAAGAGTGAGCAGTGTCTCTGCACTGATTTAAAAGACCAGTTAACAGAACACAGAGGAGCGCAGGGTTCAGGGGTCAGACAGCAGCATGTGTATGTGTGTGTGTGTGTGTGTGTGTGTGTGTGTGTGTGGGTGTGTGTGTGTGTGCGTGTACGTGTGTGTACGTGTGTGTGTTAGTCAGAGAGCGGCTCGGTTTAATGCGCTGCTACACTGCACTACTCTGCGTACCATTCACACACAAATGCACAGACACACATTCGTCCTCCACTCCAATCTTCATCTACAAAACAATATGCAACCTTCTGCTAATACCACACACACTAATGTTGGAACGCCTCTGACAGGTCTGAATATGGACGCCAATTCTGGGAGGGAGAGAACGGCAGAAACTGAGAAAAAAAAAATAGAAGACTGAGATAGAGAGATGAGAGATGGAGAGATGGAAAGAAAGAGGGAGGGATGTAGTTACACATTCATCTCACGCTGCTTCCTCTTTTGATTACTCTTCAAAGAGAGGGTTTGAATCGGAACACTTCTGCACACTGACACATAAGGCCTTGGCCTTTTTTTAATTTCTTTTTTTAAGAGTCGGCACGCAGGGAGAAAAGCCATCGACACTGCCTGGTCTGCTGCAGATCTTAGCGGGGTTAAGCTGTAAAGCGGGCCGACACACGGAAAGCGCCGGGTTCAACGCGGTGACTCCGGTCTGCACCTTGAGCTCACTGCCTGAGGCTAACGCTCTCCTGCTGGACATCCTGGTTCAGTCACATTATTACACATGATCTTCTTCTTCTGCTCAGGCTGATACTCAACAAATGGCAGTCAGGGGGTTATTTATTGTAGGGCCTCATAAACCTATACTGTAATACCAAATTATTGTTATTATTACCAAATATTATTTCATCTTATTATTCTATTCTATTTTGTGTTATTATCATCATTAACTATGCCAGAAACAATAATACATATTATTACAAGTGACCAGTACTCAGTGAGACATCTTACTATTACTCAGTTTGTCTCAACAACCATCTAAAAAAGCCAAGTAATCAAATAACATCTTTACTTTAAAGAAACCGTAACCAGCAAATGTTTGGTATTTTTATTTAATAGCTTACATAAATAAGGCATCAACATTGCCATTGATAAATTATAAATTGATGGTTTGATTCATTGACCAGAACTAATATCAAATGTATGCACGCAGATGTATATCCCTGCGTACACGAGTAAGATTAACCCCATTACTGTCGCAGATAAATAATCACACCGCGTTCAACCATAACATGTAGAAAGTAATCTTATACTTAAACATTTGCTGTTTCAAATGGCTCATTTCAGAGCACAGCTACACTACCACACAGGCCGACTGTACATGAGCTACTACAGGGACCTACATGATTTTAGTTCCAATTCTGTGTCTGATGGTTGACTAAATCTGTCACCATATATCAAACCTTTAAACATAATCATGGGGAAATATTAAACTGTAACATAAATGCTCCCAGATGAGAGTTGACCCTGGTAACAGACGGGTCCATCTGTGTTCGAGAAGACGGCTTTTTATTTCACCAGACATTTCGTTTTACATTAACCTCTTTTTTATTTTATTTTTATTTTATTTTTGGATAATCTTGGCAAAATTAGAAATTAAGTAGAGTTTGTTAGTAACTATTCGGAAAGGGTGAGTTAATACTTCAGGTCAGCCAATTTTCTTGGAGAACTCGGCAAAAGAAAGAGGTTTGGTTCTGAGAGGATGTACATCCGTCTTGCACTTGAGCATAAGCTAGCCCCGTAGCCGAGTGTGTACAATAAAACATAAAAATCAAATACCCCTTTATGGTGTTTGCTTTTGACTTTATAATGCTTTGCTGTTGTTCCCCATGGCAACCCAAAAAACCCAAAGATGACGTCTAGTGTGTGGTAGCTGCAGACCCACATCACACGGTGAAATACTAACAATGATCAGATAACATCTCACAGATGACAACAGAGGGAAAAGTTGAACAATTGAACGGCGCTCACCGGGCACGGCCACCGCTGTTTACACAAAGCTAAGAAAGCTCAAGATGCTTCAAAGGGCCTGACTGTGTCATGGGGGGAAAAACTCCTGTCAGTGCTACAAAAACACTGATACAAAACTAATTCCTCCCCCCCCCCCTTTGGTGACAGCAAATAAAAGCCACAAGAAAACACAGAAACAAACATGTTGTAATTCACATTGGCTAAGTGTGATGGCGAGGGCGGCGAGTAAAGAAACGTTTGCTTTTCTCCTGAGTGAGGGAGCCGAGGTCACCAGAGCAGATAAGAACAGTGAACGCCATGCACCAGGGGGACCAGAGGCTGGGGCCGCTGTTGAATATTTGAAATGAAATCGCACAGTTGCTAGAAGAAGGATGACGGCACAGAGAGACATGAGCTGTAATGTTAGTCACATATCTTGCCAGAGTCTGGATTAAGTCGTGCTAAGGTCTGTGGGGCCCCAGAGTCCATGGACAAACTTCTTATTGTAATCCATACCTACTCCAGGAGGCAATATGCTTCCTGGCTGAAGTTGTATCCCAGACAAATATGGTAAACAAGTAAAATGAAAATATAATGAGAGAGAGCCTGCCTGTGCCAAGGCTGCACAAACGTCGACATTTGTTATTTGTATCAAAGAAAACTTTAAGGAATGTTTAATCTGCCTCTGGAGCTAAATACCAGTCAGCAACCTCCAGTTCTGAAGAGTGAAGCCAATGCTGAAGTGTCTTAAAGCTGCATTCTCTCTAATGCCCAGCAGGGGGCGACTCCTCTGGTTGTATAGAAGTCTATGAGAAAATGACTCTACTTCTCTCTTGATTTATTACCTCAGTAAACATTGTAAACATGAGTTTATGGTCTCAATCTCTAGTTTCAAGTCTTCTTCAATACAGCATGATGTTCATTTAGTACATTATGGTCCATTTAGAGTCAAACAGACCATAAAGCAGAGTATGCTTTAGGGCGGGCTTACTGTGATTGACAGGTCACCGCTACCAGAGCCGTATCTGCGGTCTCTACGTCACTCCTTCGCATTCCAAATATGGTTACTTCCATTTATTGGTTGCAAAAAAGCAAGGATGGCGATGATCTTAATCTAAGATGTCAACTGTCAAAACGCCAAACTCAAGGCTTCAAGACGGCGGTCCACAAACCAATGGGTGACTAGCGAGTGGATGATATGGAGATTGTTACTTTGCACAGCAGCTAGATTTTAACGATGGCACAAGAACATGACGCGACACAGAGAGGCAACTGTTAGTTCTAAACAACAATGGCGGCTCTCAAAGAGGTTAGCGTAGCTGAAATAGCATCAGTTCTATCAGAACTGGAGATCATTTCTTCAATGAAAGAAGAGCATGAAGGCTTTTCTCAATAGAAAATATGTTTTCACTCTTCTCCCGACTGGCTTCAGTAAGAGTTTGATTGACAGATGGTTCATCCAATCACCTGCCATGTACTTTTTGACAGTGCCTGCCTTCAGTTTCTAATGACGGTTCTGTGAAACAAGCCATCCAGCAGGTCAGATTAGATATATTGTGCTGAGAGACATACAGACAGTTCTGGGACCAAACTGAGAACCTCCTTGGGCGAGGTAAAGAGAGAGACTACACACCCTGTTTCCGTGTACCCCCATAGTGTCATATTATATTTTTCATCATGTGGGGGCAATGAAAAGCTGGTCCTCCTTGAACACTGCATGAGAAAACAGGGATGTTTCAAAATGACTTCCACCCCCAGTTCAATGAAATGATGTGTTCGCCATGGAAACCCTCTGGTCTCCCAGTCACAGCAAACCACTGGTCATTTGAAGCCTTCGTGCCGAACAAGTTATGCTGGAACGTACTCAAAACACCAGTCAAACATATTGACAAAAAAAATTTAAATGCCGGTCCCTGGTTCTGCGGTTGTGTCACCCATCAAGGAACGTGAACTCAGAACCCTCTGGGGCTGAGCCCCACCCTGTTTCTGTGGACTACCGCTAACAGCAGGTCACCCTAGTTTAACCTCGCAGGCCTCTCGTGTCTTGAGCTGTGACTCACACACACACACACACACACACACACACACACACACACACACACACAGTACCCAAACAAAGGCGACAGGGGTAACAAAGGGCAAGGAAGAGGAGCGCTGGCACCGCCGAGCAGCGCTGACAGATCCAAAAGAGAGAAATAGTGTGAGGTCAGAACGTCCCATATGCATCACTGCTTCGACTGCTGCCAAAACCACTGACGGCCCTTCTCCCTCCACCCCCCTAAACTCATCCATGCCTGCTGAGGTCCTGGCTGTCTGTGTCCAGGTCTCTCACCATGACCGCGCATCGATTCGTGGTGGAAAGTCTGCGTTAAGAGATGCTGCGACCGGAGCAAGGAAAGGAAAGGAAACCCTCGAGGAAGGGTAAGAGGAGAGAGGTGGTGGGAGCAGAGGGGGAATCCAGTGTTTGTGAATGGTTGCATACACAGCCAAAAAAAAAAAAAAAAAAAGTTGTCTGTACTAACAGGTCAAAGTGGGAGTGTATGTTTCATGTCACAACTTCGGGGGTAAAAGTTGAGTTGAGGTTGTGCAGGGTCGTGTTTGGTATTCCACACAATTGTGTTTAACAGCTCTGTAACAGGCCAATAAACACAGCACTGGAAGCAGTTAGCCTGTGTGACAATGTCCCCCTACTGCGAGCTGATAGGCATGCCAGGTTTGTGTGTGTGTGTGTGTGTGTGTGAGTGAGAGAGAGAGAAAGCATGCTCAATATCCTGAATGACAGGACAGGAAACTGACCGGTACGCCAGGTCGTCCTAAAACTTCTTTGCGTCACACGCCCGGGAAGCAGAGGGCAACGTTTGCGGCATGTCACTGTATTTACAAGCCACTCACAGGGGCTCAGCAAAACTAAATTACATTTGTATCCATAATAAGATGGTGAGAATGTATTTCTTTTCTGTTTGGGTAGACCCGTGGAAAGGCAGCTTTTCCAAGTATAGCAAGAGGAAAATTCTGAAATGATTTTTTAAAAATAGAAACGAGGCACAAATAATATCTGAAAGCCAGAGGCATAATTGCAGTGTGGAATATCTGTTACACAACTTTACCCTCTGAGGGGTTCGGGGTAATGTGGAATAAGACTGCGGCACAATGTGACAGAGAGACGGCCTCTGGAAAGGACTCAGGTACAACAAACAACAAACGCAGCACGGGGCCACGCGGAACTTTTACGAGTGTGTATGTGTGACTCATGTTTTAACAATCACAAGGGGTCGACTTTCATTTGGGATTATGAGAGGGGCATCTGGAGCTCGACCACATTATGGGGGACTCGGGATTATCGGAGGGATTTGGAGTCAAGTTGAAGCCTACTGTTAGAAGATCAAAAATGGCAGGTGTGCTCATATGGTATATATGTCACTGCTGAGGGTTCAGTGGGGAAAAAGAGGAGTCAAAGAGTCATCATTTCTCATTCCTTTCGTCCAATGACATCATGTCCTGTCAAAGTGAAACAAAATCTTTAAACATAACAAATGGAGTTAAGTGTCAGCGGTGGGACTGGTTCAGTTACCCACTGCCTCTAATGACGGATTAATTCAGGAAAAAACACTGAAGGACGCTGTGAGTGAGTGAGTGTGTGTGTGTGTGTGTGTGTGTGTGTGTGTGTGTATTGAGGCCAGGGTGTATCACTCGCAGCACACTCTATTAATATACTTCAAAAACAGCCGAAACGCTTTTCAATTTTGCCCAGGAAATCTCCGTTAAAAAAAAGAAAGATTGAAGCCAATCGACTCCTTATGAGGCTGCACGCGCCAGGCTTTAACTGTGAAAACATGCTCAAATGACACACTTACTAAAGCACACACGCACGCACACATCATATGTGCGCTTGCATTGTTTCACATGTAAACTTTAACACAACCCCTTGCAAGTGCAGTTATCAATCGTTTAAAGAAAAAATGAAAAAGCCCATTCAGATTCAGAATGAAAAAGTTAAAACACGTAAAACAAAAAAAAAATGTCTTCAAGCCAAAACACCTGAATTAACATCTCCCGTCTTCTTTTTCTTCAAACAAGCGCTGCTAAGGCAAGCCCCCCCCCATCTCTTTTTAATATCCTTGCAAAGACTTGATGCTGTGCTCACCACTTCCTCTGAAGGATGGCACCTGCAACAGCAATGAACTCAGTTACCACAACACTGCTCAAGTTATAAGGTTATATCCCTCTCTGTACTACTGCTGGCTGCTGAGCTGGTTTAGTTCAGACGGCAACTTCTTGGTCTGAAAAGTGTCTTAAAGCTGCATTCTCTCTAGTGTCCATCAGGGGGCGACTCCTCTGGTTGTATAGAAGTCTATGAGAAAATGACTCTACTTCTCTCTTGATTTAGTCCCTCAGTAAACATTGTAAACATGAGTTTATGGTCTCAATCTCTAGTTTCAAGTCTTCAATACAGCATGATGTTGAACATTTTTGGTTGCCTAAAAATGTGTTATTCAGCGGTGGTTGTACTTAGCTCCGCCCTCTTGTGTCATTACTGGTTGCAAAAAAACAAAGATGGTGGCGGCCCAAATGCCAAACCCAGAGGCTTCAAAACCGTAGTCCACAAATCAATGACTACTTCCCCTTCTTACATACATTCCACGGTTTAGGGCAACAAGCTGGCTGCTGCATACTTCTCACTACTCATTGAATCAGAGACAGAACAAAGATTGTGTGTGCTGATTGCAGTTTTGAAGATGCATTTTCCTCATCGCTGCCTTTCATCAGTACTTCCCTGGTATTTGGAGAAATTGTCTGTGTTGTCTGGCTTGCTCATTTAGAGATGAGAGAGCTGACAGTACACAGCCATGGGGGGACCGGGACTAGCTGGAAATAATATAGTCATCTAGCTCTCAGTACGCACTGACAAACTCAGTAAAAAGCCTCACGGCTCTGAAGAATGAGCGAGCCAGTGGTTTTTGAGTGACAGCGTGGTTATTTAGTAGGTGACCGTTGCTTATCCTGAGACTTAGGCCTTGATCCTTTCCTCTCAGGCCTCTAAATGAACAAGGATCTTCTTACACTTTGATCTACAATCACACAGGCTCTAATTCAATCTGGATTCTGGATCAGGAAGCCAGCACATGCTGTCGGGAGTAAATAAATACTACTAGAAAAGAGACAGGCGAACGAAAGAGCCAGAAACATTGAAAAACCTGAAACATATCCATTTGGAAAGTACTTTGATTAAACGTTAAGACGCCTGAAGACTTTTTTCTTCTTTGTCTATTTCTTCCTTCTCATCTCCGCCTGGCGTCACATCACAGAGTTCTAAATATGGGATTGTTTCATTCTTTGTGGCAAGTCCTGCTCAGTTTTATTCCTGATCACATCCCCGCTCCGTCAGATAGCGTTCAGAATCCAGCCACATGTGTGGACCCTGTTTCAAATCTTTCAGTCTTAATACCCCGCAAAAAGCGTCCCCTCACTTCGTCGTCTTCTGAGCAGTACTGGGAGCGTATGATCTGCCTTGTGCAGCATTTCTCCCTTGAGTCTTTGTGAAGACGGTTTATCTGGTTCCAGCAGAGCAGGTTCTAATAGAGAGGAAGCTGAGGGCCAAACACACTTAGTCTTTAAAGGGCTGGGGCCATGTGGAAATGGCCTATATAACCGCAGGAGGCTCTTAGGATCGGCCGGGCCTCGCCAGTAAATGACAGAACAGTGAGTTGGACAGAGGACAGCCTGTCTACGCTGAGGAGCAATTTCAGCTGTGAGTGCATGATTCTCAGATTGTCATTCTAAGAAGTACAGTTAAACGTTTCAGACGTGGAGTGACTCTGCAGTAAAGGTAGAAAGTCCCGTCTTGTGAAAGAGAAATCTGGGATTGTCGCTATAACAACAAAGACTACAGAGTGCTGCAGGGATGATGCATTTTTGTAGGCCAACCAGGAATCACACTGGTTCCCTCAACACAAAGTCAATGGGATTTTTCCATTGGATTTTGAATTATTGCAGAAAATAAGCTTTAAAAACAAGAATTTATGATACCTACACATTTTGTTTATCAAGATAATCTTCACAAATAAACACCATTTTTATGGTATTTGAAGCGTGAATGCAATCAGCAGAAGAAAAAAGCTAACATTAGGCTATAAACGAAGTACGCCACTTAGCAGCAACCGCCTTTTTTAAAGCTTCAAAGTTCATCAGAGGGGTATTTACTGATGTATTTTATGTCAAAAAGTGCAAAAATGCTGACTCATTTATTGGTTTTAGGTCTCATTTCTGCAGCTCTGTACTATCACTGCTTAAAACAGTGGAGAACATGCATGAATGGTTCCAATGAGAGTGAGCTTTTACTATCTGAGCCACCTTTCTCCTGTGTAAAGTGCTGTTTATCAAACTACAGAAGAGTCTTTTACTTTCCCTTAGCTGTCCTCACTGAGCCCGTGAACTTAACAAACCTGGGCCTACTTTCTTCCTGTATTAATACAACAAAGACATAATACTCGGTGCATGCTCTCCTGGAAACATATTTTCAGCAGGACAGCTGTGTTGCTACAAACTCCTGACAGCATTGAATACAATCTCAGTCACAGTCATCTATCTTGGACCCAGGCAGTGAGGGACGTGTCTGACATTTGTTCAGTGGTGCTGTGGTCAGATCCGCTGTTGAGGCTCATTGTTTTCACTTCACCGCAGGGAAGAGGAACGGTGAGGCCCGACTCTGTGCAGACCTCAGCGCAGCACAAACCCCGTGGGCCGAGATCACCTCTTCGCGGAGCGACCCCACAACACGTGAAGCTCAAACACGCGTAAAGTTGCGCGCTCGAGTACGTACGTGCTGACACATTTTTCCCCTCATTTTCGCTTTTTACACACAGGAAATCACCCAGAGATAGAGGAGAGGAAATTAGAAACACCCTCCCAGCGTCCTGGGTGAAAATATTTGCAACTCCGGAGCAGAAAAAAAAAATCTCAGAGGAGAGATCTGCAGCGAACGGAAAACACATCCCTTTGTTTTTAAAAACCTGATAGCTCTCCAAATGTAATCTTCCTGTGCCTGCACCAGACGGGACACTGTGTTTCCTAAGTGGCCGGTCAGATGAACAGAAGGTCCACAGAGCAAAACCCCCCCACTACACAGTCTCTCTGGATAACCCACCCACTGTTAACCTTCTGCCCCCCCCCTTCTGCACATCCTTTTGCATTTTCAGCTCCGTCCAAAAACACATTTGTAATGGTGTAAATAGTGTCTTCCTGTAAATGAACGTGATTAATGTGTGTATCTGAAGATGACGCTGCACACATGTGTGTTGCGGTGCAGGGGTGTACACAAATTACGTTTTTTTAATTCCCCTGCGACCTCGGAAAGCAGCTCTCCTCCCTAATGTCTATGAGAGAGGCATCCAAGCGTGATGCCTCCTGACAACAGATAGGCCGGGTCTCACCCACACGCCACCGCGAGCAATAAGCTCGTGGCCTGGCACGGCGGCGCAGCCAGGCAGCCAGCCATCCCTGTGGCCCCGCATTCCTCCGCTCTAACACTGCTTACAGAAGCTGACAAGCGCTGGAGGTCTCCCTGGCCGAGGTGGAAATCTGCAAAAATAAACGTTTTAGGTGACATGAAGGCTTTGTTTGTTTCTGCTGGGCCCCGGCTGTTTGTGTTAGCGCGGTGGGTTAATTGCGACTTTGATCGCTGCGTTTATTGATCCAACAGTGGCCTAAGCAGCGCGGCCGGCCTGGCTTGGCCCTGTTCCCCCCCACTCCATAATGGAGGGGGTCTAAGGGGAGGCCATGCCAAACTAGGGTTAAAGATGCACTGGGAGAGGGGGGCCATGACTGGGAGTACTCTGATGTGATGGCTGAGGCCTCCGCTGAACAGGGCCACGGACATTTAGAGATGGGGGTGAATTGGACTGGGCTAAAGGTCAGGCAATAGATTATGCACGATACAGGGTACAGGGATGAGCAATGTAGCAATACTATATCAATACCGTGATATTCATTCAAACCTTTATTTAAGCCTTGAATATCATTGAGGTTCCCTTGAAGCATGACTTGAGACTATATATCGATTTTGGACATTGTACTATTGTAATATAGCATTAATGTCGTGCTTTTAAAGGCTGCATTATAATAAAGTGATGTCATTTTCAGAATTTACCAGACTGCTGTATTGTAACAATATCAGTATCGTGGTATTTGGTCCAGAAATAGAGGGATATCTGACTTTCTCCACATCACCTGGCCGTAGCTGAGAGCTTCGGTTAAAGCTCTCACGTACACTATATGACAGACTAATGGCGAGCAGGTTGGCCTCTGCTTCGGCTTGGTTTATGTAGTGGTGTGGCGGTGTGGCCAGACCGTTTTGCTCTGGGCCAGCTGTAGTGAGTGGAGATGGCTGTGTATGTTGTGCAGTATGTAACACTGGGCCAAGTTAGATCGATTGGTGCTGGAGTGCAGATGAAAAGAGCTTTTATTGGCTTACTCTGGTAAATGTTCACCACTGTTGATTCCTGCGGTACGACCGAAACCAGTAGGCCCAACTGGGCCGTTGTGTAACCTCTGATCTGATCTGACCTGTGTTTGGCACGACTTCCTCCTCCATCCTGAGACAAGCCTGGTGGATGCAATACCCCAACAAACCAGATTCACCTCCAAATTAGCGTTCCACAAACACATTCAGAAGGTCAGGGTGAAAACCACAATCACTTTTCCCTGACAATTTTTTAAAACATCTCAATCTTGAAATTCTAGCTGCTGTGAGTTTTTTTTTGTTTTTTTATCCTGATGAAAATCAGTTCCAGGTCTCCAGGCCTCTGAGGTTCAAGAGGTTACAGACACAAGAGAATCCCGGTAAGCACTTTTCCAGCGTGGCCCGGTGAGAGGGTCAAATACGTGTGTGCGCCTGTAATGGCTGTGAGGTCATCGGCGTATTGACACAGCAGCAGATGATGGGACGGGAATCTGGCCACACACACATGCACAGTGTTCTCAGTCGCTAAATGGCACGTCTACAGTGACATTGTGCAGTCTTCATTTAGATCAGGCGACACCAGAGAGGATGAGTGTGTAATCAGGAGAGAATGTACACCCTTTCTCTCACTATTCCCCCAATACGCTCCTCTTCCTCCTCTCCTCTCCTTCCTTCCACTTTGCTCTCCGGCTCCCCTCTCCGTGGGACAGGAGAGACACCCCAGCATTAACCCTTTATCTTTGTTTGCACTACAGCCAATCAGCACACAGCTTTCTTTTAGCCAACCAGGGACTGTGAGCTAGAATAAAGGCCTGCTCATTTCCCCCGTGCTCTTAAACATAGAACACCACAGTCATTTCCTGTTGTGCCACTGTCAGAATATATAGAATTCATTTCAGTTACATCCTGACAGTAGTCTGTTTGGCAGCATGCAGCAAGGTATGCTAGCATGCAGATGTATATGCACTCAAAAAGGTGCAATACTGTTAGAGATGGGACCGATCCAATTCATTATCGAGGCTCCAGATCCATACATGTATGTATATATATATTAGAGGTGTAACGGTTCACAAAATTCTTGGTTCGGTTCAATATAATACAGTGGTGCCACGGTTTGGTACGGCGCGGTTCAATACAGCAAAAAAGCAGAAATGCCATCAAGAAGTATGTTCTTTTTTTACTTTGAACAATGACGGATTAATTTGTGTACAGGAAGCTGCAGCAACTCCTGTTTTGTCTTTAACACGCGGGCTGCTGTTGTGCTTCAGTGAAAGAAGGTCACTCTCTCTGATCTTTGGAGGAGGCCACAGATCCACTGCACTGCCGTTACGTGACGTTAGATTAATGACGTCGGCCTATTGTGTCGTTACAGTCAGCTAGCTTAGTGTAGTCCGTGACGTCCGGCCGTCTGTTGTCAGAGCAGCAGCGGGTGCTTCGGACATTTGATTCTCTGTTTGGGCTTTTGCTTTCTTTTACAAATCAGGAATTATGGTCTGGAGAAATGGACTTGTGAGTAGTGAGTTGTGTCAAGGGGCTCAATAGCATTAAGCGTGTTCGTACAGCCTGGTTTTCCACTCCAGAGGAGGGTCTCATATCCGCGGCTATAGCTATACCTTTAGCCCTGTTTGAATCAGTAGGAACAGCTACCTAAACGCTGCGGGGAGAGTTTGTAGCGTGTGTGCTGCTGTTGGTTTTCCTGCTAAGCTAGTTTAGCGTAGCGTGTAGAATGTTGTTCTTCCATGATGGGCGTGTCAGATAGCTCGTTGTCTGTTACGTTTGGTGGGTTGCCACGTTGAGCGCAGTGGCTCCATCGAGAGAACATTATATTTCTCCCAATTTAAGCTTTAGCATAAAGGCAAAAGTATTATTCAAACGTATTGTTTGGTTCATCTGGCCAGCTTTGCGTTTTCTCACAGTGAGACTTTCGGCAGTGAGATTCACTTGCTGCTCTCAATAAAGATTCTTCAAATGCTATACTAGCACTTGTGTTGTCAGTTTTTAATTGTGATAAATACAGCAAATACATGGATTCCAGTCAGAGTGTGAGCATGTGTGGTTTAACTCCCAGTGATTTCTATGTTTGAAATGCACTGGGAGTGGTTGTTGTTTGTGAGGGTGATAATTACTACTTCATTACATTCTATTTATTCTAATATGTTACTGAACTGTTGTGATTTAAGTGTCTTAAGTGGAAATCTGGACTAGTTTATGGCCCTATTCATGGCTGGCGCTGGGGCTTGATATATACAGTCAGGGCCATATGTATTTGGACTGTGACACAATTTTTCTAATTTTGACTCCAATGGATTTGAAAATAATCAGTCAATATGTGGTTGAAGGGTAGACTTTCAGCTTTAATTCAATGTCTAAAACAAAAAAATCACAATGACCGTTTAGGAATTACAGCCACTTTTACACAGTCATCCCCATTTTCAGAGGCTCAAAAGTAATTGGACAAACTAACATTATTGTGAATATAATCATTATTTTTAATACTTGGAGGAAAAAACTTTGCAGTCAATGATTGCCTGAAGTCTGGCTCCATAAACATCACCAAACGGTGAGTGTCCTCCCTTGAGATGCTTTGACAGACCTTTTAGTGCAGCCTGCAGTTTGTGGGTCTTTCTGCTTCAGTTTTATCTTCAGTTAGTGAAAAGCTGCTCACTTGGGTTGAGATCAGGTGACTGACTTGGCCATTGAAGAATATTCCATTCCTTTGCCTTAAGAAGCTCTTGGGTTGTTTTTACAGCATGGTTTAGGTCATTATCCATCTGCACTGTGAGGCGCCATCCAATCAGTTTTGTAGCATTAGTCTTAATCTGAAGAGATAGTTTAGCCCTAAACACCTCAGAACTCATCCTGCTGCTTCTATCAGCTGTGACATCATCGATGAACACCAGTGACCCTGTTCCATTGGCAGCCATACATGCCCATCCAAAGCACTGCCTCCACCATGTTAAACAGACGATGTGGTACGCTTTGGATCATGAGCCGTTCCTTTCCTTCTCCACACTTTTCTCTTCCCATCATTCTGGTACAAGTCTAACTTGGTTTTATCTAACTAAAAGTCTAATGAGGCCTTCCTGTTCTTCAGTGTTACCAGTGGTTTGCACCTTGTTGTAAACCTTCTGGAATTAGATTCTTGGTTGTAGACTTTAACGATGGAACGCCTACCTCCTCCAGTGTTCTTGACTTCAGTAACCCAATAATGGCCTCCTTCACTTGCATTGACACCTTTTTGGTCCGCATGCTGAGAGTTCCAAGGACCAACTACCAACTGCAAATATAACATTTTGAATCCTATTTGTCATGAAATAGTGACAGAACAGGCCACATCTGGCCATGAAACTGTTTGTCAGACAATTGTCAAATTACTTTTGAGCCTCAGTAGAAGTGGCTGTAATTCCTAAACGGTCATTGTGATTTTTTGGTTTTAGACATTGAATTAATGCTGAAAGTCTACACTTCAACCACATATTGACTGATTAGTTTCAAATCCATTGGAGTTGTGTAAATAAGCAAAATTAGAAAAGTTGTGTCATAGTACAAATACTTATGGCCCCGACTGTATATATTGATATGAATGTAAAGTCATGCACTTCCTCCATCATAGGACACCTGATGTTGCAATATCTACCGAAAAATGTTTCTTTTATGATTTTGATGAAAAGCAACCCTCAGGGTATGTAAAATGACAAGTTTGAAAAGCTGACAATTTATTACCCCAACCCACATATAAACATTAAGTGGCACAAAAAATAAAGTTGTACTTGCAAATCAATTGGAAGTTGTGCGATTTGACAGACAGACGGGGTAAGGTGTTGAGTGCAGGGATGATAGGATGGAGGAAGGGGGGAGGCAGAGGATGAAGTAATGTGCCTGCAGAAGGCGCTCCAGCCGGGGGTCAGATCCTGTTCATGGAAACCATCTGGCCAGCTCCGTCTGAGCCACACCAAACATACAGTACACATGATCCTCCTTTTCTATCTCTCTCTCGCTTTTCCTCCTGCAGATTTTAATTTTATCCTCCTCACTCGCTTCCTAACCGTCTCCTTTCCAACACTCTACCTTTTCTACCCCACCACTTCTTCTCCTCCTTTTTCTCTCTCACAAAAAAAATATATCCTACTCATTAATGCATGGCAGCTGCAGGGAGCAGTGTTACTTCATTTTTCCATGGCAACGGGCTCTCTGTTTCAGCAGATCCCATTTCAGTTTTGGTAGCAACGTGCTCCTTTGCCAGCGCTGAACACATTCATGTGTTAAATAGAAGGAATTATTGCAAAATTCCTGAAATAGAATCACCGTTCCTGATCACTGGCAATTATTATCAGGGCCCGCGGAGAACGCAGGCGTCCCCGGGGAGGACGGGGCTGAGGAGGGGGAGATGACAGGATGAGAAGGGGCAAGGGTGAGTCGCGGGAGAGAGGAAATAAGCGAGGGGGAGAAACGAGAAGGTAAGAGAGCTCCAGAGATGTGCTGTGTGCGAGGAGTACCGAGATGAGTTGGATAAAGAGTGAGGGTCAGAGCTCCAAGGCTGAGGGCAAGTGGCCATCTGAAGATGAGCCAGCCCACTCTGGCCTGGGCGACAACTGCAGCGCTGCCCTTCAGGCCTAATGTGAAGTGACTACTAGAATAACACCACCTACACATATCGTAGCCTTGCATGACCAGGAGACTAGTGGCCTCTTTGGGGGAAAAACACACACATCTTTCATGATCTTTGCTGTACGTAATCTGAACGAGACTCTGCCATCTTGGGCCTGAGGGGCTCAGTTTGGATGGTACGTCTCTCTGACCTCACCACGCCTGTGTTGCAATGGTGGGACAAAGACACTGGCTCGTTTGGTCTTAGCGAATGAAGGACTTAGCGGAAAAAGGACTAAGCGGTCCTTTCTTCTTTCTCTCAGTTCATCTTTCCCGAGGAGTATCTACACTGATCAATGACTGGTTCAGACAGTGGTTGGCATAGCTTCATGTGTAAACTGAAGCGTCTCTCTTTGGGCTAGCAGGTCTGTCTTTATCATGGACAGTTCCTTAAGGAGATTAAAAGAAGTTCTCTGATGGCTTCTGAATGGATTACGATAACGTTTTGTCCGTTTTCGTTGCAGGCTGAGAATCGCCCATCGTTCCTTGTGAGGTAACGGGAGCAGAGGGTGCTATGAACTGAGACAGGCCAGGATTTGAAGTCACAGAGGAACCCCGGCTCCGAATCATTTCTGGGGTTTTAGTTGAAGCACTCGGCTACAGATAGAGCGTGACACTCGTGGATTCAGATAATAATTTGTACATTAACCGCGTGTGATGGGGTCATCACCGGGAATGAATGCTGACTCGGCCTGTCATTGAAAAAGACAAGTATGGTGTGAAGAAGGCTACAAATAGAAGCAGCGCATGTTCGGCTTTTTCCAGCTGCTGTTCTGGTTTTAGACTTTGAGTGGGATATAAGACATTACATAGCTACACTCAAGTCACACTGTAATGAAATGCACAGGGCAGTGGGACAGAAGTGCTTGCACAGATTTTTTTTTTATTGTAGGTTCCTTGAGGTAAGATAAAGGATGATGCAGCAGAGTGCATTAGACCTTGAAATGTATGACTCCAAGATGAAAATACACAGCGTGTTTTATTCCACTCTATGCTCTTTGTGAACTGCTGACACTGGTGGAATAAATGACAACAGACAATGGCTGAAAATGTGAGCCTCGTGTACTGTAGCTTTTCCAATCTGCATCTGCAGTCGAGAATCTGAGCAAGACCTCTACCTTCTTACCATCCGTATTAAAGAATGTACATCACACGAAGCATCGTGGCTGCATCTGAGAGCAGGACAATGAGAATTTAAAAACAATTTACACAATCACCAGCTATCACGTGTCCCGATTCTGTTTAAACAGCCTAAAGTGGTCTCAGCAGCCGTAGAATAATACATTATTTTTGCAACTTTTCCCTCCCCCATCTCATTCCGCCACCTTCGCTCTACACCCCCCCCCGCTCCTCTCTGCAAAAAAAAAAAACCCGAGAGAGCCCCACATGCCAAATTGGGCACATGTGCAGCAGAAGTGTGAGCCATTAGGTATTCTGTTTACACCGCACTAAAATAAATGGAGTGGTTTTAAGTTTGGGGATATCCAAGGCCCGGGGTACCAGCTGTCGGTTTGTTCGGGCTTGGTCCGCTTCCACCCCCGTGTCAGCGGGACAGACTGTTTCCTAATTACTGCTGCAGTACGCAGTGTGGTCCCGGTCGCACAGCCGAGGGGGACAGAGGGAAGTGGAGGCTATGACGGGCTCAGCAAACTATTAACGGGTTGAGTTAACTTTTGTGGAAGTACTGTAAACAGCTCAATGGGCTGACATGGGACCCGGGCTCTGAAGCCTTATTTCAGTTCACATGCGTCATGCCCCCTTTCAAGTTTGACTGACGTCAGTTTGTGTGGTCCTAGCAATAAGAATTAAGATGAATTAAGAATGGTTGGTTGGACCTCTGCATCACTGGCTATTGTTTACATGCACAAAAAGCCGTATTCACATTAAAAACTGATTTAGTTTATTTCCCTGGAACGGAGTATCCCTGTTAAGAGAAAACTTCTGTGTACTCCTGTGATGATCCGCCTGCAGAAACAACACACTGCCGTAAAAGGTATGAAAACAGCATCCTGTGAAGAGAGGGTCGTCCGGTTCGATCCTTGACTGCTACGAGTCCTGTGCCGAAGTGTCCCTGAGCAAGACACTGAACCCCAAACTGCTCCCAATAAGCTAGGGATGGGTTAAATGTAGAAGTTCGTAAATTTCGTTTATGATCCCTGTAGTGATGTGTGAGATGATAGTCAGTTGTCGTCACCATGTGACCATCGCGTTGTTTGAGTGTGACGGAGGAAATACTTCCATGCTGCAGTGATCTGTGGGATAGTTACGATCAGATCAGTGAAGTATTTTAACACAGTTCTGATGTTTACAGTGGAGAAACAAAGTAAGTTGAGTAAGAGAAATGCTAAAAGAATACATCCCAGTAACGTCTGCATCCTGTAGACCAGCAGTCATACATGAACCTACTGTAACACAAAGATGTACATAATCGTCAATCAGGAATGTGCAGAACCACATGAGTACAGAGTGCGTGGACACACACGTGTGCACACACCATGACGTTCTGGTCCTGCATCAAGAGGAGCCCTGTCAGAGGGTTGTCGGCACTTCCTGATATATTTCAGATGGGTCTGGTTGTGATGTGGGCTCTGCTAACCGGTCCAGTCAAGATGCAGCGAGCGTCCACACAATGGGAGCACTTAACCACCCAGTCAGACACTTAGATGGACGGACGAGGGGACGTCCAGCGAGCCAGACAGTCAAACAGAGATTCAGCCACAAAGAGACACCAGACGCTACGCATAACAAATGGCAAGCTAACAAAGGTCCCTAGAAGCCATATGGTCACAAACCACAGAGAGAGAGAAGCTGGGCCAGGCTAAGCTAAAGCTCCGAGCCTCAGAGAGACAGAGGAGGACAGGGAGAGGGGTTAATGGTCCCTTAAGTAGATCTGGAGTTTGGAAATGTGAAACTGCTCCCTGATGTGTGTGACGGCCAATAACGTCTGTATGAAGTCAAGTCAAAGAGCACTAAGTAGGCCTTTTTCCTGATGCTTGAACGCAAAAAATAAATGTGGTACAGATATTGGGAAGCGGAGGATTCAAGGATTTGTTATTGTCATTATACAAAAGGTGTGATTGGGTGGACTCTTGTTGACATGGGGCCTTGACCCCTCAGTTCTATAGGGACATGCCACTGGACTCCTCTGCCATCAAAAGGACTGGATGCAGTGAAATCTTGCTCATCATTTACTGATGAGCGACATCAAAGGCCACCAACCCAAGGAAATGGGTCTTACCTGATACACAAGTCAGAGTACAACAAGAATGGCAGGGAGTATAGTTTGGTACCTGCAGAGTAAGGCGTTTGACAACATCCCAGGCTTGGGCGATGAGCTCCTTCATTCTCTCCTCTGAGGTTGTCCACGACTCCCCCACTGTGGTGTCGGGCATCACCTTCATGGGTATGGACAGGGGACGTGATTCTGGAGGAGACAGAAAGTACTTCAGTACCGTGTTTATCTAGTAAATTAGTTTTGTATTTGGGATGAAGGGTCCTGGGTAATTGATGAGTATTACACAGAAGTACTGTAGAACCCTTTACAATGTAATATAAGATCAATATATGGTACATGAGACTGTGCACTGTCCTGCATTAAACCTTTATTTTTAGATTCCATATTGTAAAAACTATGTCTTCTTCATGTCTTTTTTGATGACAAGGCAGGACTAAGTGCTAAATAAATACTGTGAAAGTATTAAAACACATAATCCATAGAGAAATACTCACAACCTGTATTCAGAAACTGTGCCTTCAAACAAGCATGTATAATAATACCAAATATATAATAGTATTGTGTTTTTGTATTTTGATGCTTTCGGAAAAATATCTTTTTCTTAAACATTGAACTGAAGTGACTTGAACTGAATCATACCAGCTGACAGGAAGTAAACATGGACTAAAGCTGTTGAAATATACCTGCAGAGGTATATTCTGACAGACAGTATGCTAACATCAAAAGCACGTCAACATAGCAGAGACCTGAAAGTGAGCATACGTCTCCTTCAACTCCTTATTTTCATTCAGCATACAGTATCATGTTATACGATGTTAAACTGACACTTCATTGAGGTGATGTAATGTTGGCACTCGGGTTTCTTGTCTCCTACAGGAGAGGGAACTATGGGAACTGAGAGAATGCATGCACACACAGCGTGTCCTAGACATGACATGGCCTGCTGTGCCTGCTGTGGTCCAGACGAAGGTCGATTGTCTGCGCTGACACTCATGGCAACAGCCAAGCACACAAGTCCCACAGCAACAACCCCGCCGACTAGCCTCTGCACCAACCCTGTTAACCGGAGGGTCGAAGTGTTCAATAGACAGTTGTTGTGAGAGGAGAAGACGCAGACAAAGTGGAAACTGAGAGAGGGAGGCGCAGATGCAGAAATGGATGAGACAGAGGCGTATACACATATTGCACCAGGTTAGCCTGAGGTCTGTGGATGTTAAAGCCATCAGGGCGTCAGAGGTGAGGGAAGGAGGGGGGGGGGGGTCCCTCTGAAGACACATTAAGACATATTCCATGATTTAAAAGGTCTGCCTTGCTCAGCATGCTCTATCCCACAGTGGTCATGAAACAGCAGCGATGTCCCAGAACCGCAGCGCCTCCTCAGACGCCGAACGGCTCCCACATATCACAAAAAAAACAGCCAAACGGGTTGGCACGGCAACGGGAGCGTGTTGCCGGGGCAATAGGGCAAAGATGGACGGTCACCGAACCTGGTTTTGCAGTCGCTGTGGCGACCTGCCTAAAAACTTGTGGATGGGAGCGTGTGCTTGACTGAGGTCACAGGTGTGTGTGTGTGTGTGTGTGTGTGTGTGTGTGTGTGTGTGTGTGTGTGTGTGTGTGTGTGTGTGTGTGTGTGTGTGTGTGTGTGTCTGTGCGCCTGTTCAACAAGAAGAAACCAGACCGAAGGCCGACATCATGGTGTCTGGACTCTGGTACAGTATTTTCTCACACTCGGCTCCAGGTGCCTCTGGCAGTCGGGGACTATGGAACGGACCGTTTCTGTCATGATGCCTAGAGTCGGCGTTGCGTCATCACGTACTACACGCAGCACTTTGACTGCGCTGTATATTCTGTGCGTTTGACAACCCACATTATCCAATTAACTCTTCTCCCCCATTCTTATTGGTGCACCACATTGTTTCTGTGAGCCTTGTACACAACCAACTTTTATATACTTATATGCACACACACGGTCGCACATGGAAGAAATTGACTTTGACAGGACAGATTGTGTTTCACGGACTGTCTTTCCCTGAGTAATGTGCTGCACAAAACCGCTGTGATATCATTGGGTTGTCAATAGCGTTTTGTCGTCGAGGGGCTGTGTGTGTCAGAGTATTCCTGTCTCACTGCATTAGAGAGCCGTTTCCTGTTGAGCTCTGCTCTGCGGGGGACCCACACAGACGTGACAGAGCTCTGTGGGTGCCGGTCTCTGTCATGTGGCCCGGCTGTCTAGACTTCACCCCCAGGGACCGGACCTGCAGAGCGGTGCATCTGCATGTGGAAGTTCTTTGGGGTGCACCCACGTTGACATCAATGTCTGTGCACACAGTGCGTTGTTTGAAGTGTGTGAGTGTGAATGAATATTGGTGGTTACCACAGTCTCGCTACTTACGTCAGTGTCCTGGTTGTCCCCACTCCACCCCCCCCTCTTCCAAACCCGGAATACATCTTTGTCCAACCAAGCAGCGCTGTACGACATTGGAAAATACAAACACAAACATAGACTGTATCCACACACGCAGACCTGACAACACACAACAGAATAAACACTCCCCAAACACACTTGAACAAAGTCCCTCTGACCTAGACAAATAATCTCTTACACACCGTGAAGCTTAGTGTATACCCGCCGCAGAGAAGCCGGCGCGAGGAAATGACGTGATCACGGACAGCGCACGGGGTGCGGAGGCTCCGGACTTGGTCGTGCGCCTCTGAATTTTTGTAACTTGGCTCTTGTACCTGTGCATTTTGAGTTTAAATGCGCGATTGTGAAAATGCAAGCTTACGTGAGTGAGTAGGTATGCAGCGTGCCACATGTAGTGTGCACTCGCGTAAACCTGTGGAACTAATTTTATTAGGTCGTATTAATACATGTGTACATACGAGCACAGAGCCTGAAATTGGGCCAATAATTGCAGTTGTAGCAATCACTATTAAATTCAACTTTTAACACCCTACACCTTGTGGTTTTAAATCAATGCCACCTTTAAAATGTTCATCTGAGTGGTGTTCTACAGGAGCCATCCCTCCTCTTGATATTACCACCTTGTGGCCACATCTCAAAGGTGGTACTGGCTGCATTTGAATAATTTACTAATACATTTACTAATCCTTTAGACCTTCAGGCTAACCTTCACCTGAAATAGACCAAGCAAAGAAGTCTTTCTAACTTCAGGGGGTAGGCAAGACTGTGAATGTCCTTCCCAGGAGAGAGTCTGTTGGACCAATCAGAGAGTGTGCTAAAGTACAGCAGAGGCAGTAACAATGCAAGGCCAGTCTGCACTCCGCTTTGTTTTAAATACCATTCCAGGACTCTGTTTGTTAATCCTGGGGTCATTATTTGGAATGAAACTGCCATATCTTGTTATAGTGACTTGGCGCCCGCCATTTCTGCAGGGAGGGGATTGAACAAAAAAAAAGAGGGAGGCAGGCAGGGACAGAGAATGAGAAAGACAGAGAGAACACAAGAGGTTGAAATTCAAATGAAAGAGAAATATGACAGGAGCGCCCAAAGCTCTTAAACCTGCCCAGGCCTAACAAGTCCTGAGAGTCCTCTTAAAGTGGGGTTATTCCCCCTGTCTCGTGCCATCTCAGCCATGTCCTCATTTTCACCCTCTCTGAGACCATTAGGCTAATATCTTATTGGCCAAAGTTTGACCGTACACCCTCCCTTTCCCCTCTCCTCTCCTCTGTTTTGTTCTCACTCTCTCCCACCACTCCCCGCTTTCTCTCCCAGTGTTCGGCTGCTGTGCAGGGCTGCCAGTCCCGTCCCCCATAAACATTCTGATGGTGACTATTCATCCTCTCCATCGCATCTCCCCACGAGTGAAGGGCCCGGGTCTTTTAAGCCCACGGCCTGGGCCGAGAGACGCGGAGCCCCGTCTCTCGGCCACACATTTTTCCTCTTACCTGTAGCGCTATCTATCGGTCTAGATTGTTTTGGTGTGAGTTGCCGAGTGTTGGAGATATCGGCTGTAGAAATGTCTGCTTTCACTCCAATTTAATGGCGCTAGATGGCACTCTGCTCGTGGCGATCATGGCACCAAATAGATGCATCACGAGCCAAGGGTGTATCTCGGTAGAAAGAAAATAGTTCCTATATGAAACTGCTCACAACCAGGCCTGTGCGTTATCATGAGTAACCGGGTCATGATTCCTGGAAAGACACATTAATGTTGATTTTTTTTTCAACATTAATGAAAGCACCACAAGCTGACAGCCATGTGTCATTATATTGGAGAGAAGGCAGACATCTTTACGTTGATACCTCCAAAATTAGGCAACTCACACAAAAACAATCTAGACGGGGGAAGAGGGTAAATGTGCATTTTAGATTTTGGGGTGAACTGTTTATTTAAAGGCGAGAAACAAATCAGCGTTGCCTCATTTGATTTACAACAAAATTCCGCTGCAGCAAAACACGCTGAAATTCACTCTGAGTTAACAGTCAGGCGGCCATATGTCCTTCCCAAGTGGTTGAGCAAGGCGCCCATAAAAAGCAGCCCGATGGAGGAAGCCCCATGGTTTCCCCAAGCCGCCTGCTATCTTCCCGGTATGTTCCCTTTTACAAATGGTTTACAGTGAGTTGAAGTGTTGTATATTCTGTTACAGCTGCGTGCAGAATCAACGATGAGGCTCTTTAATAATCCTGCCCGCCTATTTGTTTTGGATGCGAGTCTCTGTTTGTTTAAATATTTACGCAACTCCATTCGTTACGAGGTTATGGAAGCCGCCGCGGAAAAAAGTGGCAGCGTGGCCGGGTCGACTGGGGAGGGGGTTGGCAGGAGGGCAGTGTCTTCAGAGCTTGATCTCGCCCCATGCTTTAGGAAGTCCCCTAATAACCAGTCAAGGTAACTGAGGAGGGATGACTTCTCAAGTCAGGCATGCGGAGACAGACCGATGTCTCTGGCGGGAAGAAAAGCGAGGAAGAGGATCGCAGAGTTCGGCCCGATCGTGCACAGCATCGCTATCCAACCTATACAATCTCTATATCCTAAAGAGAGGGGAGAGCACAGAGTCTTTACCAGCCAGACCACGACACAACATGTAAAGAATGAAAACAAAAAAAGACACGTCTTCCTACTGCGACACCAAGAACCCTTTGAAACATCCCTCGTGAAATCATCTCAACCCGGTTTCCAATCCCCCTGCCACCCCATGTTCCTTTGTCATTTGAACCAAGCCCCCTCCAGCCTGCACACTAATCCACCCCAACTTCCCTCTCTCCTCCTCTCACTTCAACCCCACAAACCACAGCCAACATCCACAGAGGCCTAAGACCCTTATCATTCATGAAAAGCAGAGAAGGGATACATGAGGACAAATCTATTCCCCACACAGAGGGTCCTGGACTCCTGGGGAGGAGGTTTGTACGGGCGGCTCATGGGTGTGCGGAGGCCAGAGTCCCCTACAGACTGCAGCCATGCTCCTGGGTGAGAGGGGGGGGGGGGCTCCTATCTCATTATTCCTCCTCATTCTTGTTTTCTTTCCCCATTCCAACCATCATTACCTTGATAAATCATTGACTTTACCAGAAAAATTAAACTATATAAATAACTCCACAATGAAAATATTATCCCCTTCTGAAAAGCGCACAGCAGCCAATAAAAACCTGCCTGACTTCCATCAGGCTACTTGGGCTCGGATCGTAGCTATGTATGACTGTGTGGTTCTGCCTGAAGTCCTCTCATCAGTTCTCTCTCTCTCTCTGTTAAACATGTGTACAAGCATGCATATGTTCCTTTCTTTCTCCAGAAATATATTGATTTATGTCCTTCCACAATACACGTCTCTCAACCATGAAACCTGGACTTTCCTTCCTGTTCCCAACCTTCTTGCTGGCGCACTACGGGTTGAGATCACAGAAAAGCCATCAGTAGTGAAACGTCTCTGTGAGGCCCACAGAGGAGGCTGCCACCAGACATCGTCTTCTGACCGATAATAAGAACAATGCAAATGTTTCCATGTCTCGCTTTCTCTTTCTGGTGCTCCCAGTAAACAGCACAATTACATCTAATCCCATCATCCAGACCACTAGCAGACAGGAACTAAGACAACAGTCCTCCTTCCAACCTTTGACAAGCGCGGCCAGGTCCTAAGGATAAGTTTCTCAGCAAAGAGAAGTATGTTCTCAGGGCTAATTTTAGGATTGAAAAGCAAAGCTAGTGAGATCATTACTCTGGTAGATGGAGAACAATGAGAAGCTCGGGACCGGGGAGGCTCTCGATCAGAAACGCCGTGCCGCTGCCAACGAGAACATTCATTAGGGCCAAATAAAGAAAAATACTTAGGTTAGTTTTTATGTGAACCAATTTGTGGCGTAATGGTGTGGGCAGACAGAGATCGACCTCGAGACTGAGGAGAGCCGACTTGTTTTCGGAGTGGCCCGTTCTGCGGCCCTGTCTTCTGAAGGATAATCACAGAAAAACAACGGTTAACACCTCTTTAATGGTCAAAGGCCTCAGCCTCTAGTCTGTCCACCAGATCATTAGTCAGAAAAAAGCCTGATGGACTGACCAGAAATATTAGCTTTTATAAAAGCTAACAAGAGCCATACAATTATGAAAAAGGATAACTTTAAAGCATAAAAAAACACCAGTATTTGTACTGTAAGTGTGTTCAAGTGTGTTCAAAAAGAAACATTATTCCTCATGTGATGGAGAGCCAATCTTAATTGCAGACGTGTAACTACTGTATATCTATAATATATGTTACCATGTGCTGCGTTCAAAGTCGCTGTCATCCAACAGAACTGACTTGGCTCCAGTTCAGCCGACGCTGGTTCTGAGAGTCAGCGACGCTTAGTAACATGTGGCCTGTATATTTAACGTGTGTAGCGACTAAAACCAGAGAGGCAGAGAGGCAGAGTGAAATATCTTGTTGCCAAATGGAGTCGGAGCGGATACGGGGGGTGAGACTTGAGCCGGGCAGACCCACACCGCCCCCGGTATGATATCACCTTGCCCTCGGTGCTTTCTGGGGAAATGATCTGCGGTGAGCTGGCCCTGCGTGTCTCTGTACATTTGCCTACACATTAACAGGCACCTTACGAAAGCCTGCAGGAAAGTCCCCCCCTTGATTGCTGCGAAACTGTAGCTAGGCTGAGTGTGGTAACAAAACAACATAACACTCGCTTTACATCATAAAAGTGCCAGGCATGCGTTCAAGTGGCCAATTGGAAGCAGGGACATCTAGCGAGTGCAATTGTTCAGAAGAGGCTTTGAACTGCTGAAAACACTCTGAAAATGATTTTCTTCCAGCGGATTATGATTTGTTCTACGATTCCCCAAGGTGATTTCTGCGGGGAAATCAATAGCTCCAGTGGAAAACTATGATAACCAATAGGCACAGAGAGAGGCCGCGCTCGCCAGTTCATAATCGGGCGGAACAAAACACCGCTCTATATCAATATTCCATACATCCAGCATATCGGCTCATTGAATCTGATAATGGCATCTCAAACAAGCGCACTCTGGACATGCAGACTTAGATTTTTAATTGACCACTTTAATGCATGGTCAGAGGACATACTGTGGGTGCCTGAGAGGGGCCTGTAACCTGGAGGTGAAAATCTAAAGGAAGAGGAATAAGTTGAAACAGTACTGTACCATTGATACCGTTTCTGTAGGAATATTTTGAGGAATGTACAATGTATTGTTTTTTTTCAGTGTTCAATCAGGCGGCAACTTCTGGTTCTGAAGTGATGCAAATGCAGATGTGTCTTAAAGCTGCATTCTCTCTCATGCCCAGCAGGGGGCGACTCCTCTGGTTTTATAGAAGTCTATGAGAAAATGACTCTACTTCTCTCTTGATTTATTCCCTCAGTAAACATTGTAAACATGAGTTTATGGTCTCAATCGCTAGTTTCAAGTCTTCTTCAATACAGCATGATGTTCATTTAGTAAATTATGGTCCATTTAGAGTCAAATAGACCATAAAACAGAGTATGCTTTAAGGCGGGCTTACTGTGATTGACAGGTCTCTACCAGAGACCGTACACGCTGTCTCTAAGTCACTCCTCCGCAGTCCAAATACGGTCACTTCCGTTCATTGGTTGCAAAAAGCCAAGCCAATATTTTGAGTTGCACACTTAAGTCACTCTAATCTGCAGTGAACCACCAGCATTGTGGTTACTGTTAGAGCCTCATGACGTCTTCTCCTGAAGCTCGGCTGAGTAGCAGCACCGGTGGCAATCCAGTTGGCCGGCTGCCGCTGCTGAGCCCGGGCCAGTCTCATGTGTTTACTCCCCATGCGTCGCTGTGAATGGCGGTCCACACACGTGTTGACTCCAACTGGCAAACAAACCTGCACACATCTCCTCTGTTTACCCACATAGATGACTGAAGACTGAAAAATAAAACCCCCTTAGAGTCCCCTGAGAAATGATGTGCCGGCAACTAGAACCGAGCCTTGTCATATATCTGGACGTGTATTTGTCGTCACGTTAGAACAAGCACATTGGAACTATCGAGGAAAATGTCAAATGGTGATTTTGTGAAAAGAAGAAAAAAGCATCCGTTCCAAAAGAGGACAAATTAGCTGCTTAATTTCAATTCATTTCTTACAAACATACAATTTATGAATTTGCCTGAGAAGCTTGCTCCATCACAGCTCAGCTCACGGCCCATCAAGACACAATGGTCATTTCTCAGCTGCATTCACATCAGCTCTGCCCATTGGTAAATCATCATGGCTTACGGATTCAATCTCAGCTAAACAGCCGGATAGGATGTCCCCGATGAGAACGCGCAGCAATTACAAATAGATTCTGAAAAATCCGTCAGATCACTCACTGCAGCTAAATGGCTGCAGAAGATGAAACGCAGCGTGCTGACGGGAGACAGCAGGAGACAGCTTTATGTCCAGCTGACGGTCAACAGAATAAACACCACAGGCATGCATGATAAACTAATAACTCGGCTTTAAGGGCTGACCCAGAGTGAGCTCCCATTACCTCCCTCCTGTTTAAACATCCAGCTATTAAGGCAATTAATAAATCATCTTTACGGAGGCTAATTCCAATCACAACATGCTAGATGTCAGCAGCTCTTCTCATGAGGTGAAAAATTGACCCACATATGTTATTGCCATGACCTTTGGTCTTTTAGTCCTGGCTCACCAGCGTTCTAATGAGTCTCACTTTCAAACCCAGTCTCGCGTCAAAATGTGTAAACGCTCCGTATGACCACGGCCAAGAGGTTTCACAATAACTGCTAAAAAAGTGTGAGATGCCCACGTTTCTTTGGCCTGTTCTCTTCTATTGGCCTGCGTCCAGTTTGAAAGAAATAGTTTTGCAGCTAGCGTAAAGCCGGCTACGTCCCCATCATAGACCGTATATAAGAAGGAGATGTAGTCATCGCGATGTCATCCATTGGTTGGTGGACTAGCGTTTTGAAGCCTCGAGTTCGGCATTTTGGCCGTCGACATCTTGGCTTTTTGCAACCCGTGAACATAACATTAACATTAACTCACGTTTACAATGTTTACTGAGGTAATACATCAAGAGAGAAGTAGAGTCATTTTCTCATAGACGGCTATACAACCAGAGGAGTCGCCCCCTGATGGCCATGAGAAAGAACGCAAGTTTAAGGCACTTTTCAGAACCAGAAAAGGGCAAAAAAAACAAACGTAAGTATGTCACAATTTTAGAGCCGTTATTGTGAAACTAATAAAGTGCTGCAGGAATTAAGTGAGTGAATTAAGCAGCTTTTACATGACTTGAAAAACATGGCTGTTAACAAGTGTTTAAATGAGACTACAAAATATAATCACTACAACACTAGTCCTCCTTTAGCTTAGTGGTGGTGAGGTGAAGTCATGTGACAGTGGTGGAGTTCCTTTATAGCCTAACTGGAAAGTTTCCTTAGTTTCCTTCTTCATGTAAGTATCATCAACGTTTGTTTGCCACTTACTTTCTGCAATAATCCAAACTCCCATTGTCCAGGGAACCAGAGCGACGCTGACTTCCTGGGTTGGCCTACAGAAATGCGTCATCCCTGCAGCACTCTATAAGTTTTGCTCTGTGGACCAATGCAGCTTTCATACATTTTGATGTGTGACTGGAGTTGGTGGATTTTTACCTGAGTTGCCTCAGCAAGCAGCGCTTCCCACATTATTCTACATTACACAACTGTTACCCAAGAGAAAGCTAATTACCAGGATAGATCAGTCTGCATATCAAGTTTCTGTGTATCCAGTATCCACAACAACATGGCCAGCCAACCCTTGGGAATATAAGGAATTAACATTCCGTTTATCATCCTCCAATTAATCACAGGAACAATCTATTAATAAGAGAAATGAGTTGGAACAGAAAGTCAATTCATGAATCTCAAAAAAAAACCTATCAAGTATCACCAACAACCCAAGAACATTTTTCATTCATGTCCCAAGATATGTGGTCATCCTCGCATACTGAGAAACATAGTAGATTTAATTGTAGAAGGAATGCATTATTATGTAACAGATAAGGCGGTTCCAGGATGAAGGAAACAGAATACCTGCTGTGCTGCAAGTCCTTCTCTGCAGCGTTGAGCTGCAGTCTATTAAGATCTTCTGACTGCAGGGAGGCTTATTGTTTCACCATGATTGAAACCACAAGGGCTAAATGCCTCTGCCCTCTCCTTATTCTGATTGCTCGCGGAAACAATTTGTAACTTTTCATTACATCTCCTCCTGTAACACCGCAGCCATTTCCAGGGAAGATGCTATTCATTTACTTGCGAGCGAACGTAGAGTGTTGGAGTGTTGGGGCACCGAGGGTTGGATTTCAACAAAATACAGTACCAGCCCCTAGTTACCAACGTCTTGTTTTCACTTCACAAGAGAAATATTTGGATAAGAAAGAGCATGAGTCTGACTCAGTATATGTTTCTAACTAACTAATGCAGTCCAACAATGAGATGCCTTCTACAAATAGGTCGCTAAACACTCCAAGAGGCACAATTTCAGCCCACATGTGCTGACCACTTAACATTTCATGTGTGTGATATGCGTGTGTCGTCGAGGTCGCCCATAAACTGTCTAAAATTCCAGTTTATGGGCTTTGTTTTTAGTCACTTACAAACACCTTTGTGGGAGACAGAGTGCAGACAGCATGACTAAGAAAAGAGAAAAAGACGACAAGACAAAAGACAAACAGACTGCTACCCAGATAGAAAAACAAGAAGTTAGACATCAAGTCACGGAGATGGATAGTAGTGTTGCCACGATACCGTCTCAAAAGAAATACACACAATAACACACCATGAACCTAAAACATCAGTAATAGATGAAAGAACATTGACCATAAAACGATATATGTCTTCATTAATAAAAGCAGTGGAGGGTGTGAAACGAAGCCCTAAAACAACAGGAGTGAATTATTGTACCATAACGTGCCTTAAGTACCTTCAGTGCCATGTTTCGATCCGTGAGTCTGCTTTGTCGACGAGCCGTAGACGGTCAGCAAGAAGACTTGTATAGAGCGTGCATATAAGAGAAAAACACTGTGCCTGCAGCGAGTAGTATCAGCATACCGTGCAACACTATTAGACAGCTGGCGGATCGGAGGCCGTGCACATCCACGGCCGGTGTACTCTCTTCAGTTGAGTGTTGCTGACGAGCTACAGCCTGATTTAGCGCCGTGTGCAGTGTTGGAGCCAAGGTGACTGTTTACTGACGACCCCTAATGAGAGAATATACTGTTGAGATGTGAGTAAGCAAAGATGCTGCGGTTTGGAAAAGCCATTAGTGCCGAATTCATTTTGAATGAAACAAGGAACAGAGGGAAAACCAGGAGGAAGGCAGCGTGACCTTTCAGCTGTGAGCTTTTAAAGCGAGCAAGGAAACAGCCCTAATGGCCTTCTTTTAGACTCCGAAATGTCAAAGGAGCATTTTTCCTATCGAAACACTTGACATCGGGGGGGACGTCATAGACATGCAATGTTATTTACGGCCACAGGATGACTTCACCCAAAACAGGGATTCATCACTCCTGTTGGGAGCACATTTCCCAGGGACTTAAAAAAGAAGGAAAAAAAAGACAAACAACCTCTTGCTTATTTCCCCTGACTCTTCACTGCACTGCTTTGGCAGAGAATGTTTCAACCGTTAAAGTGTTTAGAGGACTTGGAGCCTAAACACCGTGAGAGTCAAACAGTAGAGGCTGGGAAGTCTGTTTTTTTTGTTTTGTTTTTACATATTTATTTATTCGTTTTTTAAACTCTGTAACTAATTCAGTTACATGAAGCCAGCCAAGACGCTCCATCGGATCGCATCAATTAAATATGTATAGGGGAACATGAGGGGGGGGGGGGGGGGTGATTAGGTTCGTAAATGCACCATGAGTATGACATGAAAACCATCTCTGCAGTCAGTACGGCTCTGTGTCGTGTCATGGACAGCTCCTTAACAGAGCGACTGCTCCAGCCATCCTCCCAGGTAGGAGTGGAGGAGTCCTCGTGTACTGAGCAGTACGTGTGTTTGTGTTTCAGATGCTTTTTGTGATCGCCACACAATATCCCTGATGTCCACTTACAGATTCCTCCTAACTGATAACATACCATTACAAGGTATGTTGCCCTGCATTTCTTCAGTTGATGAATTGACCCTTTGTTAAGTCCCGCCCCTGGAACGTAGACTGGCCAATCATAACGTATCATCGGCCAGCTCCGACCAGGGTCCGACTACTATCAGACTCTGCTCCACAGATGCTCATGCAATGGTTTCAGATGTTCTTCATGTTCCGGCTGGTTTAGTGGATTTTGAGCTTGTAACGGTTAAACGTTGGTTAACAGTGATACTCGTTACCCGGAGAGGAGATATACGTTTCTACATAAAACCAGTGGCGCTAACATTAGCAAAGTTAGCATCATTAACTATTGTTAGCATTTCTAAGCTCCACTACCTACTGAAAGTATACTGAATGGAAACATATGCTGCTCTTGCTTTTTATAATAATTGTAACAGTGAATAAAAAACCTACCCGGCTTTACAGGAACAGTATTGTTCCTTACCTTCATTGTCTTCTGTCTCGATCTCCAGGTGATGTGGTAGTTCACTATTACTCTGTAGGCTTCTATCTTAATCTCATCATCTTTGACATCCTGGATATATCCTTCAAACACATAGTGTAGACTTTTCTGTCTACTTCTCTCTCAAATTGCTTTTTTGTTTATCTAAAATGTCTTTAGGGAGTGCAGTTAGTGACGGTGTGGGCTCCATAGTAACGTAGATCTGACAGCTTGACGACGTAACAGCGGGGGGCGTGGCTTAGCAAAAGGTCATTCGTTAGTAACTAAATTCCTTGCGCACTGGTCCTAGCACCAGGGCTGTCCTTGACTGGAGAAATTCGTAGTCGAACCAACACTCATTAGATTTTGTCGAGTAGCTGATTAGTTTATTTAATCGAAAGATCTGTAGAATTGAGTTTCTCCAAAAACAATCGTGCAAAAGCACCAATTTAAATCCAATTAGTCGACTAAGAGGTGGCCGCCCTTCCTACCACCATCAACACTAATCTAAAAGCTTATACAGTTGGTGTGTTTCACAGTCTGTTCCTCACACTAAGCAGACGCATCGGTGACGAGGTCCGGAACTCCATCTCATCTCTGTCCTCCTCTCCCTCTCTGGCCATCTCCATCCAAAAGGTTCAGAGTTTCCTACTTAGAGACCGATTTGGAAAATTCTGGAAAGGATCTAAGGATCAGACCACAGCAATGCTGCATGAGTGTGTGAGAGTGTCTGTGTGTGGCAAGTATGTACATGTACAGTATAAAACCTACCAGCATTATGTACATTATGTACGTGTGTGCTGACATGTACATGCATCGTGTGTGTGTGTGTGTGCACTGGACGGGTTTGCTCTGAACAGGGGGGTCCCAGAAAAGCGGAATACTGGCATCGAGGAAGGTTCCACACGGCCAAGCCACTCATCTATTCTGGGCATCTGCGCCCACAGTAATACTACCAGAGGAGGAAAACAGAGGAGGACATGCCTGGATATGTGGTGTCCTCTGAGAAACGGGTTCACTCAGGTGTCAGCGAGCTGTAGTGTGTTATGTAACATCATAGTAACATGGTTCCATTGCATAGAAACAGGGCTACATGCAGGAAAAATGATGGTATTCCGCTACTGAAAGACCATATCCTTAAACATAGAAACATGTGGCAGTTATTGCATGTATCAAGGGAGAAGTAACTGTCGTCGCAGTTTTCATTTGTATATTAATCTTTATGGAAAACACATCTGAAAACAAACACCTGAGAGAAGATGTTGTACAAACCTGTTCCCTTGATGCGTGTGAACCTCTCAATGCAATGTCATAGTAATATCTTCAATATCGACCTTCCAGCTCAGCCCCGGGTTAGTAAACCTACCCGTCACCGTCTTCGTTTTGACCGGGCTGCTGGCATAGTCCGACGCCTGATTGGATGGCTGTTTGGCCAGCGGTGTGCTCCCTACCGACACCTCGTCCTCTCTCCTCTTGGCCAGAGGGACTGAACCTGGAGTCTGCAATGACATCACAACATGACTGAGCACTTATGAGGCCATAAGAAAAGAGGTATGCTGTTTGATTGTAACACAATTAAATATGCTTTCAATCTGTCTTTAAAAAGAAAAAGTTATCAAGTGTAAGAGTGCAAAGTGTTCTTTATCGTTCTACTGTTGTTCTGTTAGTAAGGCCATGACCCGGAGATAACTTTAGAGAGCTTTAAAGATGTGGGTTGAACAGGAGACACAATGCATAATGCAATGCAACGCAAGACAGAAAGGGGAGGCAGAGAGAGAAAGAGAAAAATGCAGTGGAGCACAACAGAGGCCTCCAAGACCAACAAGGACTAGTGACAGCTCCGTGTTTTTTTTGAGCAGTCTCCCATGCTGCTGGCAGGCCGAACACACACACACACGCACGCACACACACACAGACACACACTGGCTGGCAGTGAGGTGGCTTAGAGACAGAAGAGTGGAAGGTTGGTCTGAAATAAGGAAACCCCATTAGAATCAGCCAGCGGCAGCACTAGGCTATGATGCAGCTGCACAAGGCTGCAGGCCAATGATGTACTGCAGCCTGAGTAAACACTCTCTCTCTCTCACACACACACACACACACACACACACACACACACACACACACACACACACACGTACGTTGATGCAGTTGTTTTTCAATGACTGGGTCGGGACCCAAAGGTTGGTTACGGTAAGATTACAAAATGGGCCTCCAAATTACATTAGTATATGAAACTACCGACCGTGGTATGACGCCAACTGACGAGGTTTTTGCAACATAACATAGGGTGAATGAAAAACTGTAAGCCAGTAGGTTAGTTGCACAAAGTCATGTTTGACTTGAAAGTCAAGTTCACTATACAGGATTCAGAGCATTAACATAGCAGCAGATGACTATTAGCTGTGTAAAGTTAAAGTGGAGCGATGTCAACCTGAGCATAGAATGAAGTTGCTCTACCTCACTGTGTGTGTTGTAATCTGAGCTACTCTGTGCTTTGTTTATGCAGCCGGACCGGCCGCACGTGCATGCTAGTGCATGTGAGTCTACCTGTTGTGCCCCACCAGCTAGCTAATTGCCACCTCTCTGCCCGCACTCATACTGCGGCTACCACTGATAAAGCAGCCCTGACCGACACCGTTGTCTCGGTCCCCCGCGGTAAACAATGTTAGCACTGTTAGCTGCTAGCTCAGCCATTGCCATTTTGAGAGCCGTCCCTTAATCATAAATTTGCTCAGGATTCCATGTTGAGTACCTTTAAAGATCTGATTGCAGTGTGTTCACAATACTCTTATTAGAAAGACTCTTCCAAACACACTCAGCAAACACTGTAATGGAGGCTTTAACAACAAATGCATTTAAGAAAGAAAATAAAATACAAAAACTATTTTGTTACTTGTTAAGTAGCAAAATGTTCTGAGTGAATATAAGAACCCTCTGGTAAGCAACAATGCAGTATATACAGTATGTCTAAGGCTTTTATTGTGAAAGGTAAGAAGAAAATAATAATATGAAAATTCCTACTTTCCACGCCCAAGTGTCCGTTTGATGCATAGCATGCAGTACATAATGAAGCACTGATTTACAGGTGATACATGACAGTAAAATACTGTCGAGACAAACAAACCATATGACTGTTTTGTTGGTTGGGGAAGAACACTCAATGGTACAAAAAACTAATTGAGTTTGAACACTTCATGAAAAATATTTCAAAGCTCCATGCTAAAAGCAGGTACCTTACCCAATGACCATCGCTCATTCCTGATGGATGACATAGTATGAGCTAACTCCTTCTACCACACACACACACACACACACACACACACACACACACACACACACACACACACACACACACACACACACACAGAGGGGCGGTGAAAACAGACTGTTTGCTTCTTAACTTTTTTTTTTTCTCCTCTTATTCCCTTTCTCTTCATTATCCACTTCCCTGTGAGTCTGCTTGCTTGACTTTTAATTCTTCTACGATGTTCCTGTGCTTTCCACCATTTTCTGATGGTGTTTTTTTATTTCCCTCCATATGTTCCTCTCTCATATCTGTCCTCTGTATTCTCTCTCTCTCTCTTTATCACACGTCTCTTGTTGGAGTCCCTGTTTGTGACGCCTGTCTCATACTTGACTTCTCTTTCTCCCTCTCCTCAACTTTTTATGCCCCCCCCCCTCTCTGTCCTCTAAAGCTCTTCTAAATTCCTCTCTTCACATGGGACATGCACGTCCTTCTCCTCTCGTCCGTCATCCCCGGCCATCCTGACCCCACCAGTCCTTGTCCTCTCCCCCCTTGTCCTTCACAGGCTGCTGTGTGGCCTTCAGCTGAAGGTCTACACCGGGCCAGGCCTTGAGGAGTGGCCCTGACAGGCAGCTGAGCTCACAGAACCACACACACATAAACAACATGTCCCCACACACACACACACACACACACACACACACACACACACACACACACACACAGCAGCCAGTGTTGTGTATCGCTCACACTGGCAGCAGTTCAACTCATAACATCTGTTTACCCTCGTACAGCAATAACCTCCAGAGTAAGGAGTCGGTGCAATTAACTCCCTCTCTCTTTCTGTCTGTCACACACTCACGCGGACGCGCGCACACACACGCACACACGCACACACGCACGCACACACGCACACACGCGCACACACACACACACACACACACACACACACACACACACACACACACACACACACACACACACACACACACACACACACACACACACACACACACGCTGACAGCTCTTCCAAACTGCAGGAGGCATGAAACAGAGCAACTTGTTAAAAAAAAAATAAAGAAAAGAAATAAAGTATTACAATATGATACTTTAATGTACTATATATATATTTATGTGCCTTTATAGGGCGAACCTGTGCTATATCCCAGGCAATCAAACGGAGCGTGTGTGTGTGTGTGTGGCGGGGGGGGGGGGTACAGAGACATTCAATGTCCATAACCATCACCATGACCCCTGTCAAATAAATAGAGAGAGAGGGGATGGAAGACAGGGAGCAGAGCACATGGGGAAAAAGGTAGCAGGGAATGAGAGGGTAGAGAGGGAGACATTTATGTTCCCTTCAGACTCTCGTGCTGCTCCTTCTCTATTAATACCATGTGCGAGTGTGAAACATGTTCAAATGTTGACCAAAAAAAAAAAGGGCCAGGAAGAGACGTTTGGATCGGGTACCTGCTGCTGCTGCTGCCTGCCGCTCCCTCTGTGAGGTTGGTACAGCAGCCATGTGCAGAAAACCGGGTCCACGTTGACAGCTATGCCCTGGACACTGACCAGCAGGACCGCACCTGGACAAAAAACAAAGACACAGGATTTAATAATGCAAGTCTGCAGACCAAGACGATCGAAACCCATGATGGATGGGTATGTTTCCACAAAAAAGTACAAAATCACCAGAACAGTAGACAATACTATACTTCAGTGATCAACACAGCTGATTCAATAGGATCCACATCAAGAGAATGAAGTGGAAACTATCATATAACTCGCATCATCAAAAATGCCACATGCTGCCGCTGCAGTGATTTCTGCAGAGGAGGAGGCACATCGATACGGATCACTGAAATCAATGTAAGGTGACTTAGGGTAGATCTGCTCAGATTGAGCGTGAGGTTGTTCCTCTCTCCCGTCGACCTGCCGGTGGGTATCGAGGTTGCTCGTCCGAGCACGGCAAAGGGAGCACAGTTTGCTTCAATTGCGCCGTTCAAAGTGGTATAAGCCAAGAATAACATTTTCTTTTGATAAATTTCTATGAAACTCGAGACCTTCTCTGGGTTTTGGTTTACTCTTAAATAATAATCTGCACCAACAATAAGCGCGGCCCTGAGGTAATGCATTAGGATCCTATCAATAATGACTCCCATGCCGGCGGGATTAGCACTGGGGTCTCTGGCGTGCCGTGGAATGTCCCGGCATGACGATGGGAGGATGTTTCAGCTCTAGCAGGACTTTCGGCAGTTTAATAGAGCTTTGGACAAGACCCCGGTCTTCTGTTTCAGGCCCCGGGGCAAAGCTGCGAGTGTGTAAGCGTGAACGTGCAAGTGTATGTGTGTGTGCATTTCGCCTTCAAACGAAGCCTGATTGCTTGTTTCTTCGCCTAACGTTTTAATGTCTCCGAAGCGTGGACGAAGCACAATTATGAACTCTCCCTGAACACACACACACACACACACACACACACACACACACACACACACACACACACACACACACACACACACACACACACACACACACACACACACACACACACACACACACACACACACACACCTTGGCAGGAGTTGCTCCCTCCTCCATTATTCCCTGTGAACAATGCAAATAAAACTGCTCCAATTTGCTCCACTTTTACAACATTCAGTGATTTGTGGCCTGTGAGCCTGTGTGTGTGTGTGTCAGTACTGTCAAATGTGTGTGTGTGTGTGTTTGTGTGTGTAATGTATAAAGTCTGTGCTGTGTGTTCATTCACAGTACAGCATGATGTAATGCACTGTAGTGTATGCATGCATCAGTCCTGGTGTGTGTGTGTGTGTGTGTGTGTGTGTGTGTGTCTGATCATTATTCACCAGGTGCACTGGTATACTCAGCTTTGTTACTGGCACAGAATCCTTTGAGGGGAAACTTTTCTCATTGGATCAGGTCAAACTTTCTCATGTTTCTTCTTTTATCGCTTATCTATCTTTCTTTTCTTTACTTTCCGTCACTTCCATCTTTCTTCACTATTTATCTATTGATGTATCCACAACAACAGCCTTGCTGGCATTCGTCTCTTAATTTCTTAAAACACCTCCTGTTCCCTTACAACTCTCCTCCAAACATGCTTCCTCGCCACCCCTCATCCTCTCTCACCCCTCTTCATCCTTCCTTCTGAGACCATACCTCCAGCCTTCCTCGTCATCCTGCATCTACCTCTCTCCACCCTCCTCCTCCTCCTCCTGACAAGGAATCACAACCTCAGCCCTGTGGCTTGAACTCCTCTACCACAGTGTGGCTGCTTAATAGGCTTTGGCTGTGGCTGCAGCGCCGGGGCCCCCGGCTTCAAGTGGTTTTCATAATGGCCCAGAACAGCGTGAGCAGTATGGGACCCAAAAGGGCCGGGAACGGGGCTGAAGATGTATTCGATAAATCGACTGACTCAAAACTGCGGTCGAAAGGGACTGCAATGAGCACGACAAAGCACATTCAGTAGAAATTAGTCATGGCACAATAAATCATATTACTCAGTAGATGGCTTGCTTATTTAACAGTTATTACAGAGATAAATGAGCAAATGAAAGTATATAAAATGCCTAATTGGAGATAAGTCTCAACCAGAGCGGACTGTACAGCATCATGATGCGCTAAAGCCAATGCAGACACACTGTGCTGCCACCAGCTTTATTAGTGGAGGACGCTCTGCGGGGCTAGAGCCGCTTCGTCATCGCCATGAGCAGATACAATACACAAAAAACCCACACATGTAACTTTCCATAATGACAAAATTGTCTCGTCATCAGTTGAACGGAGCTGACTTCTGAGTGCATCGTAAGCTGGCTGCTTAAATAACCAGCTGAAGCAACTGGCATCAGCAGCGTTTAAATTGCCAGCAGCCGTCATCTTACTGCGGCCCCGTGTCACAGTGACAGCTGTGACCATTTTGATAAATCACAACACCACTCAAAAGCCCTCTCTCTCTCTCTCTCTCTGAACTTAACAGAGCAAACTCTTTTTTTTCCCTCTCCCTGTCTGTTTGACAGCGACACAGAAACCAAAATATGTGCTGACCTGGCCTACGAGGCTTTGAAGATCGAGGCTTTGCCCACGCCGTGTTTTCTCGTGTCATCGCCGCTGTTGACACAACGGCCGGAGAGTGACGCCTCGATTGAAGAGTGCGGCAACGTGAAGCGGCCCTCGTGACCTCGACGGCAGGCTCGCTGTTGGTTTTCTGTGCTCCAGTCAGGTGGCATGAGGGTCATTACAGAAAGTGATGACAACGATAACAGAGGTGTTTTTTTTACTTCCTAAATGATTCCCCGAGAAAACACCAGAAAGCAGCTCAAGAGGCCTGGACTCCGAAAACACACACGACCGCGAGAGTGTCCGTGGAGGCATCTGTGAGGACACACACTCACCTCGACTCACCCACAGCGGACCTATTAATGTCAAAGGTGCTTTTTCTTCTTCTCAAGACCAGCAGAGGTAAAAGAGAGCACGGGGCTGCTGGTGTTGTGTTACGGCTGTCTGACTCACAGCCTGAGGCTACAGTATAGAGCGTTAGACCAGACAGAGGAGGCCTCTGACCTCTAGTCC
This sequence comes from Cebidichthys violaceus, assembly GCF_023349555.1. Lineage (NCBI taxonomy): Eukaryota > Metazoa > Chordata > Actinopteri > Perciformes > Stichaeidae > Cebidichthys > Cebidichthys violaceus. Next base: position 9,012,269 of record NW_027176927.1, read on the forward strand.
TGTCTAAGTTCCTCTGTCGGTCTCCTCCTCACCCCCAGTAATCCATCAGCCACACATCTCTCTGTCCTCATATTGTCTTTTTTTAAATCACGTTATGTCGTCTTTGAACGCAAAAAAAATCTGCTTTTGTTCAGTCACTGCGAGCATGAAATCCGATAAAGTGGGAGCGGTTAGGTCAGCGTGAGTTCAAACAGCGAGTCCCCTCAGTGGAGACCAGAGCCCTGATTGGGGTTAGAGGGGGCGCACCCTCCCGACTACAGGGGCCACGACCCCACTGTTACAGGGCAGGCAAAGAGAGGCAGGGCGAGCTCGCCCCCCCCCCCCCCCCCCAGGTAGACAGAGGGGTGGAAGAATTCATGTACAAGCTAGCTAATCGCTCCCCCGCCCTTCAGAATCGCTTCATTGTTGGACGCGAGGCAGCGCTGGGACCCCGCGTCCAGCTCCTCCAACAGAAAATAAATAAATATAGCCCGGCCCACGTCAGCCAGATGACTTCTGACAGGTTTGGTTAATTTTGAAGCCAAGTAGCAAAACAAAACATTACGCCAGCGTGCGGGGCCTGCGCTGCCTTTAATTGCTTTTCCGATGAGCTCATGACTCGAAGGTGTCCTGGAGCGAGCCGCGCAGCCCGACAGGTGTTCTGCTGGTGTGTGTGTGTGTGTGTGTGTGTGTGTGTGTGTGTGTGTGTGTGTGTGTGTGTGTGTGTGTGTGTGTGTGTGAGCGTATGCGTGTGTATGTGAGAGCTGGAGCTGTTGATACTGCTGAAAAAAGGGGCTCAGCTGTGTGTGTGTGTGGGTGGGTGCAAGGGACAGTGTGTAAGTGTGTCTCTGTGAACGTGTTTCTATTTGTACCCATTTGTGTGCGTGTGTGTGCTGCTGTTCCCCCTGCCGTGCTGTGACCCGGCGGGGCCGGGGGCAATGTCGGCGCAGGAGCCCAGGGGTTCAGGAAGGACACGGGCAGGTTTTGACTGGAAACAGATCCCTGCCCTACGGAAACCCTGCTCTCACTCCGGGGCCCGTGCGACGCTCCGCACTGGATGCCGGTAATGTGCGTCTGTGTGTGGGTTTTAAGAGAATCTAAGCGTGCATGTCTAAGTGTGTGTGTGTGTGTGTGTATGCGTCTTTCAAGCGTGCCCCAACTGCGGTAGCCTGCAGCTGACAGGCTGGACCCACCTCGTAAAAGGTGACTACCGCTGTGTGTACTGTAACAGTAATAGGCAAGAAGAAAGCTGGGGAGTGATTCAGCCAGTGAAAAGGCAGACATAGAGACGGATGGAGTGACAGAATCACAGACAGACATTCAGAAAGAGAGGGAGAACAAACAGTAGACGGAGATACAGAACATAAACGCAGAACATATAAAACAGTGGATGATGAGAACGTTTTTTTGTTGTTTTTAAGTCATTTTCCTAATCTACATGATAAGTGACTCAGCCTCAGACTTTGGCCATGGGTCTGTGTGATTTATGGGATGACCGCAGTAAGCCTCCATACATGCAAAGTCCTGTGAACCGGATCCATCACACACAGCCAAGTCTGGGTAAGCAGCAGAAGCATGCGAGTGTGTGTGTGCGTCTACATTACACGCATGTTGAAAGAGCCATGTACATACTCCACTACGTAACTCCAAAACTGTGTATGAGCCCGCATGTCAACGCGTGTTCCTGGATGATTATGTATGAGTAGTAGAGCGTGGGGCTGCATCTCGTCCACAGAGAGACATCCGTCCCCGTTTCCCCATCAGGACCGAGGATCCTCCTTTCCCATCTGTCGGGGTTTCGATGACTCATGGTTGCTGTTCGAGTCCAGACAAAAGCACTGACCACTGCTGCAGTGCTGTTGTATGGAGCTTTGGGTGGTGCTCACCTCAACAGTAGCTGTGTATGTATGGCTAATGTGTGCATGTTGTTATTTGAACATAGATATTATACAAAGAGATAAATAAATACGTAAATACAGCACAGCCAAATGAAGGTCAACTTCTGAAATCATTTGAATAAGGACCTGAAGCGTGATCGAGGCCGACACTGATCGTTTTGGTAACTACATCGTTTTTTTAAACCTGCAGTACCGATCTCTGGTCTTCCCCCTCCCTGGCAGCGACACACACTGTCGATGCATGCTTGTGGCATCGCCTCTGCCCCCCCCCCCCCCCCCCCCCGCAGCACTCTCCTCAAGTCCTTATGTGAAAATAACAAGTATTTTACATGTGCCAACCTGTCAAAGAGCAGTAACGCGACATCCGTGTCTGCCCTCGGTCCCTTCCTCTTCCTTCAGCGGCCTCCAACTAGGAAAATGCCGTATTTGCGTCTCCGTCCTTCACTTCCTTTCCACTCCAGAAACTGCTCTTGTACCCTTCTTGGGACTTTTAGCCATAAGCTTCTGCAATACTCCTAGCTGCTGCTCCATCACTGCAGTCTCTCTCCTCTTCCTTCCACCTGTAGCTTTGGCTGGTTGACGTAACATGCATCACTTTAGGTGCGCCAGCTCGGGAAAGTCGCCACAGACATCACAACTCTGGTATACTGCAACATACAGAGCTGCTGGCTCCATTAGCATGTTGGGATCTTGTTAGGTACTTATTTGGTACCCCAGCTTTAAATAAAGTAAAATGCAACACACAGTAAATACTTGACCAGGTAGAAATAAACAAGTGCACAACCCTAGTATGTACTGTGGACCAGAAGTGAGGCCAGATGAGGGGTTGAAAGCAGCAGAACAGCAGCTCTGTTGAGCTCCCTGTGTGGATGAGAGGCTCAGCAGCCAAACATATCTGCCTTCATAAATCCACATCACCTCTCCTGGTGTTGAAAAGACAACCAGACAGTGCCTCTACTGGAACCCCAGCATTCATCTCTTCCTATCCCCCCTCCCCTACGCTGTTCCTCCGATATGCCCACAGAAACACTCTCTTTCTGTCTCCCTCGCTTCAAATCACACCGAAGGAAAACGCTTAAAGTCACGACCAAATGTGACCTGGCCCTTGTCGGCGAGATAGCTGGCCTTTTTAATGGGAGACAAAACAGACTCGGTCCTGATTGCATTAATGTATCATTACCGTATCCATCACGGACGTACAGTGCACTGTGTGAACTCCAAAAAGAGCCCCAGTGTAATGTAAGAGAAACAGGAGAGACACTTCTGAGCTCATTAAAATAAACAGACTTCTGCTTCTGCTGCTGCTTTCCCACAGACAGATTTGGTTTTGCATAGTTACCTTGAAAACTCCTTATCGCTGCTATCAGTCAGCTGGCTCATGGGCTTTCTCTACGGTTCAAGCTGAGTTCTCTCAGTTTGTCACGGGGAGAGGGGGAGCCAAGCCACTTAATGTCTGTCATTAGCTGGGGCTCCTTCCAAGCATTTTATATTAATTACATTGTAGCACATGCAAAAGCCCAAATGCAAACGGCAACATTTGAGGTTTATTTGATATTGTAATAATGTCTCATATACACCTGAGGCTTAAAAATGTCCATATAGAAGTTATGCCATGAACAAGCAGAGGGAATACTTTGTCGAATAGATGTGGGTCTTTTATGTAGTGCACTGTAAGGCTAATACAGATGCTTGAAGTGCCCTGCGTGCCGATCTGCATGTCTCTTTACTGACATTTTATGAATGTTTTTATTGTTTGACCACATTAAAGTTTGAAATATTTCACTCTTTGTGAGCAAGGAGCTTCTATTTTTTATTTTGGTTTTCTCTCCGGGTCACTTTAGAAACTCCAGCTGTATTTGATGTGGATTCCCAAAACCCATCCAATATAGTTGCACAACATTTCAAAAGAGGCTTTGGAGGTTCTAAAATGTTTGTTAAACATCAATCCATTATGGCCCATATACGAATGACATATTGGTTATTACTTCTTTGTACGAGGGATGTGCGGTGGTTGCATGGCGATTCAATGGTGCTTTACTATGTGTGAGTTTTCTTTTTCATCATGTCGGCCTCTACATAACGGGGGCGTGAAGAATAAACAACACAGAAGTGGGGGAAACTCGCCTGTGAATATATGCCTTGTATGTCAAGAGCTTTTATTGTGAAAGGTTAAGAAGGAAGGAGTGGATCTGGTATGCGCTGCCTTTGCTAAGGTTTAAAGGAGTATTGAAGTGTGCCGTCTTGGTTCGGACCACAAAGCTTCAACATGTTCCGCACCTTGATGCTGACGATGCTGCTTTTTCGCTGTGAAATATTCAAGTTCTGTGTGACAGTCTTCATGACTAAAACAACAGTTTCAGCTTCAGGATCCAGCTGGTCGTCCAACCCCGTCTTCTCCAGCCCCCCCCCCCGGCTCTCTCCACATCACCTCAGCCTTCTGGAGAGCATGCGGGACAACTGAGGACGAGATCCTGTCTTCAATTACCTCCAAGTCTCTGCACCTCTCTGCTGAATCTCTGTTCTCTCGGTCTTTTGTCAGCTCGGTAGGCTTAGTAATGATCTCAGTGACAGATCAAAGTCCTCTGGCTGAGACTTGGGGTCACTCAGGAAGCCGGGACTGCTTCACAGAAGGATTTGACGTTTGCACGGCAACATGCAATGGATCCTGTCCTTTGGTCTGTCTATGTACTCTGTCTGTCTGTCTACCGGTCTGGCTGTCATCCAGTGAGTATCTCTGTCAAGCAACTTGTCTGTTTGGTCCACGAGTGAAGTTCATTTCAAATACTCTTCCAGTGTTGGCCACACCGCAGGTGATAAGCGGTCACTGATGAGGCATTTTTGCACTGTGCTCCTCAGAGACCAATACAAAGGCATAGCCAGCTTTACTATGTTTTTTTTCCTTGGATGTTCAGTTCGTTAAAGCTCAAGTTAGCTACCGGGTTCTTATATTTGCTCCAAAGAAAATGTAGCTGCTGCTGCCAGATAATGGGGGGGAACATCATTTTCTGTACACCAGAGGATTTCTTCCTTGGAAAACCTTGGAAGCGTTGAGAAAAGTTCCCGTAAAAGTCTTCAGCATCCATAGAGGGAATCAGTATTTTCTAGTGAGAGAGTCATAAAATAAATGTAATTAAAGCAATTGATTATGGTTTTAAAAGGGTGTTTTCACAGAGGGAACATAGCAACATGTTTGCCAACTCTGGTAATGCAGTTGGTCTCTCTGCAAGTATCATACTGTCTATAGTATTACTATGCATTCCATATATACTGTGTGAGATTCTACTCCCTATCAACCTGGATAACTATCACTGTGTCGGCCTCTCACACTGCCATGAACTGCACTCTCTCTGCAAACCAACAGCAGAACAATAAATACACCAGTTATGGACAATGTTTGTATGTAAAAGCTAATATCTCTCCTGCTATCCATCTCTATTCATCTCAGTTTCAGACCACAATACTTGGCTCCCTCTCACTTCCCGCTCCTGCCATCCACCTCGTCCTCCTCTTGCTTGCCACAGTAGATCGAAGATTACTCCTCTTAAAGATAAAGCCTTAAGTGGTTGCACATTTGAACCATTTAGCAATTTGGCCTAATGGTTTCAGGATGAGCCGTTTTAGCTGCGACCCGGGGACGAAGGGATGGAGAGGAATGGAAGGGGTGTTGAGCGCAGTGGAACGCTAGCTCTGATTGGCTTGGATTCCCTTGTGCAGCGAGGGGGTCACTGCGGTGTCAACGCTGAGAGGGATGAGCTCAAACCGAGATAGGATGATGAGAACTGAACAATTAGAAGATGGAGAAACATACGCCAAGACATGTTGGAAAAGTAGAGAGGAAGATTGTACGAGGCTGATTGAGATTCTGCCTTGTGTTAGAGTGAGGTCAGTTTAGTGCTCTCTCACTGGTGAGTCAATTAACCCCAAAACTTTAACTCTTGCATGAAACTTTGTGTTCCAAATAACAGATAAGCATGACAGCTCACCAAGGACATTTTCTGTGTGTGTGTCCTGAAGCTTCAGAGGAAGAGCTGCTCTTCATCTCTGGCCTGTCATTAGTCAGTGTTGAAAGAAGCCACGGCTTGATCGCTCCTCACTGACAGCAGAGTAAAGGCCCAGTGCTGATGATAAAGGACGAGGTGTTTATACCCATCAGAGCTGTATTTAATGCAGTCACACAACACCGCGACGTGCACACACGTACACAATTGTGTGGGCCACCTGCAACACAGGACGTTCAGACTGCTATCAGCTGCCCTCGGCATTAACAAACCGTGGCACTAAAGCAGCGATGAGTCAGCTACTCTAAACACACTTGAAACCGCTCCCCAGACTTGGCTTATTGCAGACCAGCAGGACAGATGGGGAGGAGAGGGAGATGGGTCGGGCAATAGGGACGAAAAAAGGAGAACAAGGGAGGGGACGAGGAAAGGAAATGAAGGGAGGAGAGAGGAGAGAGGGAGGGAAAGCGGGGGAGATGTATGGGGATAAGGAGGAAGAGCAGGAGGGAGGAAGGACAAGAAGCCTTTGAAGGTATAGAAGCAGCAGCAGCAGCAGCAGCTACACTTATCCTTCAACCTCTAATCTGAGAGTTATCATCAGGACACAGGCTACATCTAGAGGGACCAAGACCCCCTCTGGGTCCCATTGTGTCTCTCTTGATGTCCAATAAAACATGACTGGTGGGTTTGAAAGCATGCAGAGTCATGAAAACTCTGCTGATGCACACAGAGCATGAAGACTGTTGTGCATCTCTTTACACCACTGCACCATTCCTTAAACATGCAGCGCTGACACACGGCAGACGCTGAGAGCAGCAGAAGGGACCGGCTCGCCAACAATCCATCTCCCGTCCTTTCGGACGTCCGTTGGCTGACGAGAAAAAAGGGAGATGATATACTGTATTTGGCCACGAGGGGACAAATCCCAAGGTGATCCAAAAAAGCCCAACATCAATGTCTCGGTGGAAAATCTTGAACTTAATAAAAATGTTTTCTGTCTAGACTGATGAAATTCACAAAGGAACGAGAGTCCCCCCCCCCAGCACCTTGAGAATAACTGGAAAGGAATGCAATGGGAGAGTAAGAGACGTGCCGGAGTATTGCTTATCATAATTAACCCTAACTATAATCTTCAAAACACAGCAGAGCTTTTAAATTGGGAGAAGCATACTTCAGTACGGTGATAATGAATTGGCGCCGTCCACCACTCGTGATACTGGCAACCAGCAGCTAGAGCAGGAAATATCTGAACCATAGTTGGTCAATAATGTGTGCAGTGGCATTACGTAAACCTCCACACAGTGGAAGAATGTAGCCCTGCTCGTTGGTTCCAATCCACACCACACCGTTCACTCCTCGGACCGAGACTCAACAAGAAAAACAGCTCGAGATATCAGAAACCGTGTTGTTGCACGAGCCTCCCGACTCAAAATAATCACTAACAGCTACACTAGCTACACTAACAGCTACATATGGCCAACCTCGCGGCCCTGCATCAGTTATACACTCATTTTCAGATATGCCTGCAGGCCTGATAAGCTAATAATAATAAAAAAAAAAAAACCTAAACAGGGCCTGTATATATATGTATATGTATATATATATATATATATATATATATATATATATATATATATATATATATATATATATATATGTATGTATATATATATATATATGTATATATATATATATATATGTATATGTATATGTATATATATATATATATATATATATATATATATATATATATATGAAAGATGTGTATTCTACTATTCTTAGAAGCTTTATGAACATAGTGGCTGAACTTTTAATTATGAGACACGGGGGGGGGGGGGGGGTAATCTCTAGTGGCTATTAGCGTCGGGAAGCAGTCCTTTCATCTGCAGCTCTTGTATATGCTGCGAGGGGAAGAGAGTGGTGCTAGGACTGCCTGTGTTTACTGCCTGTTTATCTAAGTGGGCATGTGGGGGGCTGGGGGGGCCGCGGCAGGTCAAACCACACACAGCGAGAGGAGTCCAGGACCCCCGGAGGACCACTAAAAGTGATGAGATTTTACAACTACTGCTTGGCCTGTGACTACTGCTGCTGCTGCAGCCGCGCACACACACACACACACACACACACACACACACACACACACACACACACACACACACACACACACACACACACACACACACACACACACACACACACACACACACACACACGTTTGTAGTAACAGACTGACGTACGCACACCCCTGACTCAGAGTGATGAGAGTTTATTACTACTGTGTTGAGACTAAGTGCCCCCGGGGGCAGGAAGACGAGTTGAGGGTTCCTGTGGACCCTAAGGCCCCCAAGGCAAAGAGAGGGAAACGTTGAGAGGGCCGAGCATGTATACACTACATTGTTACTTTAAGTCTGCTGTGTTTACATTGTACGTTGTGACTGAGTTACACTAATATAATTAATAAGGCAGCAACCTCTAGATATGAAAAGTGAAGTCAGTGCTAAATGGTAAATGAATGGACTGTGCTTGTGTAGCGCTTTTCTAGTCTTCTAAACACTCAAAACGCTTTAATACTGCATGTCATCATTTACCCATTCACACACATTCATACAACAATGGCAGGGGCTACCATGCAAGGTGCCACCTGCCCATCAGGACTATCTACTCATTCATAATGTCTTCATAATGGTTAATTGTGACTATTTGGTTGCATAAAAAGTATTTTTCATTCATTGTACTTAGCTCCACCCTCTTGTGCCCCATCTGGTTGCAAAAAAAGAGATGGCGACGGCCAAAAACCGAGATGACAACCGCCAAAATGCCAAACAGTGAGCAAGTTCGCTTCTTATACAGCCTACACTAACAATACTTTGACAGTGTAGGCCTACCAACATATATTTGATCATGTTATAGACAAAAAAATCTGATGGAAAAAATGCAAACATTTAGTGAAAATACCTTGATTGCGGTGAGTTAAAGATGAATTTAGAAAGCAGTAATTTATCCTAAACATCAGAGTACAAGCAATGCTGTTACACCTATATGTTGCATAGTAAGCACATATATGAGAGAGCCTTGCTTCATGGCAGATGGTCGTACTGCTACCACCTGTGTGATCTCGATCTTTACTACCACTGGCTGCACAGAGGACTGCTTTGTGCCTACCAAGGGAGTGAGAGACTGAGAGAGCCACTCGCGAGCAGCAAATCAAAGGGCGAGCAGTCTGGTTTGTTTTCTCACGGTACAGGGCCTGAGTGGAAAAAAAACGACCAAATAAAATAAACCTTTAATTTGACTGAAATTGGAGGCAACAAGCGCTGCTGTAAGAAAAGGCTGTGAAGTGTGATTTCTTGCGGTTTGGGTTAATCCTGATTGAGGAGCCCCTGAGTTGAAATGTCAGCAATATGAGACTAAAACAAAAATAATTACATCCAGGGTTAATGAACACAACTGCCTGAGGCCTGGGGAACTGGAGAGGACAAGGAGGGGGAGTGTGTGTGAGTGTGAGTGAGAGAGAGAGAAAGAGAGAGCGACAGAGAGCGAGAATGAGAGAGAGAGAGAGAGAGAGAGAGAGAGAGAGAGAGAGAGAGAGAGAGAGAGAGAGAGAGAGAGAGAGAGAGAGAGAGAGAGAATGAGAGTACTCTAAAGAACAAGTTGAATGCCCTCATTTCTCAAACACAGGGGGTCAAAATCATAGACCCATATTCGTCTTCATCTGAGCAGCTATACCACTAAGCCCCTTTTGGTAGAACAATAAATTGTACGCAAACCGGCTGGCATTCTGATACAGGTCCATCCATCTGGGCCTTCGCTACGCCCTGGGTACTATTTGTCCTCTCGGCTAATGACTTGTACGGCTCAAGGATTCTGAAACATGACGTTTGACAGCACCATACCTCCCTCTTAACTGCTACCATGCCCCTCCGAGTGCACGCCGTCTCTCTCCATCCTGCTTTCATCTCTGCTGTTATGTCTACACACACTATCTCAGCTGTGCAGGGAGCTGCCCATTACAATAACACCGGTCACTGGTGCTCGGAGGCACCTGCACCTCGCACGGCTGCACTCGTGTGCCCGTGGGTACGTGTGAGTCTAACAAGAAATGAGTGCAGCTTGGTAGGCATACAATGAATATTGTGAGTCTGTGTATGTGTACAGTATGCAACCTGAAGACAATGATCCCTAGAAAGTTATCCGATCTAAATCGGATTACTGGAAGGGGCCATTGTCAGCCCACCTTACCTCCCTGGTCAGACCTGGGGTTGTGGCTGGTTTGATGCTTGTCTTGTTGTTTCTGCTGCAGCTTTTTACACAGTACAAACAGTATATTCATGTCACTTTGTAAGTAGATGTTTAGGCTAAAGTGCATTAAAGAAACACTAACTATGTTTCATTATAGATAGAATCTTTTGGGCATCTGTGAGAATTAGCACAGACTAACCTTCAACACCATCTTCAACTGCAATAGTAGAGACCATCTTGTGATGGGATCGCACCAGCCGCCATGCCAAATCGAGCCATGGGGTAACCCTTGGCCACATCCGAACCCCTACTTCGGACCCTTTGCTCGGACTACTCGGCCTTCATTTTGATCTCAACTACACACCTGTGAAGTTTCGTGACAGCATCTTCCAACGCGACGCTACTGCAGTGACGAAATCTGTCCAAGAGACGGACAAAAAGACATATAAACACCTAAACTGCCTCAGTGGTAGTTCCTTTTACAGTCGGTGTCTCCTGGACGTAACAGGAACATACTGTATATCTGTATCTATATCCATATAGATATAGATATATCTATATCTATATATAGATATATAGCTATATCTATATCTATATGGATATCTATATCTATATAGATATATATATATCTATATAGATATATAGATATATATATATCTATATATATATATATATATATATATATATATAGATAGATATATACAAATATACAGTATCTTCCTGTTATATATTATATATAGATATATATTTATAGTCTCAACACTGAGGACATATGCATGCCCGGCAAACCCCAGGTCCAATTTTAAAAATTCAAAAGTAATTTTTGGACAGTTGGAGAGAAACGTAGCTCAAGTACTGGTTCTAGAGTACTGAACTTTCCTGAGCGTGTCCAGGTTTGTGGTCTGTGTGTGTCTACTTCAGGACGTCTCGCCCTCTGTGCTCTTAAAGCCGGCCGCCCCGGTGCGCAGCTGCTTGAGGGGGATGCGTCCAGGCAGAGAGCCCCACAGAAACAACAACAACCCACATCAAAGGAGTTCCACTGGTGGAACGTGATTATCAACCTTTATCCTATGAGTCTATGAGTCCTCCCTCCGCCAAAGCATCACTCACTGGCATGCGGAGGGAAGAGAGGACGATTTGCTAAATACAAGCTGACCACAAACTGATCCCTTACTCATGTCTTCCTTTTGTTTGTCTTTCTTCTTTTTACCGTCTCCTTTTTCAGTTTAACTCCGCTTCCTCAAAGCTTTATACTGTAAATGCTCACGTAAGTACACTCAGAGGGACACACAGAGATAGGCATACATATCCATTCAATCACTTATCTATCCATGTGGTCCTCTCAGGTTTAGAGCCCGTACTCACAGAGCACCCCTCCAGCAACCGTTGAATACATGTCAAACACAGTGAACTGCTGGTGACAGTCTGGTGACATTTCCAGGGTGCTACCTCTCACCCAGTCCAATCCTCTGCAATGGTACTTTATACAATACAAGTAGAGTTCCATTGTAAACTGCATTATTTCTTAAGAATTACGGTTATTTGGTTAGGCTCCAGCGATTCAGATTTAAAGTATAACGTTGCATTCGTCATTCTTTGCAAACTGAACTACCTAAGCCTCTCCGGAAGCCAGGTGAAACCATGATCTGAGCGTCCAGATTGTCTTACTTTCACTGTAAGTAAATGGGCTAATATAACGGTGGTGATGATATGCTTTTGGGAACCCGGGCCGTGGGCTGGGTGCAGCCAGTCATCTCGTTGAGCTCCAGAGGAGCTGAGTAATAAAGACCAGACAACAGGCTCAAACCAACAGGATCTCTTATTCCAAGCCCAAGGGATGGTCAACAAGGATCCGCGGCGCATTACCTAACTTTAAAGGATTGTGTTCAGCTCGTGTTTTGGTTGCTGCGAGGTCAGGACCCTGAGACGATGTTGGATCGGACGGGAGATAGTGTTGCAAAATAGTAAGTTCTGCCTCAGCAAAGCATCCGAGACACGGACCTGACCCGCATGATGTCACCTACCTGGCTTAAAGGTTCCCTGAGGGGTTTTGACACCCCTATTAGCACTATAGAAATGATTTTCCATTGGGTGAGGAGATGCATAGCCTAACTAATGGTGTCCCACCACGCCATCGATACACAGCCAATAAGATATTGTGCAACGTGCCAGCGAACGCAGAGAACCTGTTTGCAGATCACACATCGACACTCTCCCATCATAATTCACATTATAAAGTCTTATGCATTTAGGGCTGGGCGTTAAATCCAATATGATAGTTTATCATCTTTCAGTGGAATCATATCTATTATATTGATCATAACAAGCAAATAATAACTCTTTTAAGGTGTTAACAAAATTAGAAAATTGTTTTCTAGTTTAATTCACACATGGGTTTTGCAAAACCATATGGTCATTTACTAAAGACCATTTATTTATTGAATTACGAGAAAACACGCTGTTTGTGCAACGTCTCCAGGGTTCCTTACACATTTTCTATTTCAAAATTCCATACTTTTCTAGACTCAGATCTCCAGACTTCTCCGTAAATTGTTCAGACCATATTTGACTTTGTGCAGAGGGTTCTTGCATATGGCTTACAATTGTTGCCTACGAGCCAACCAGGCTTTATATTTGGGGTTGTCAGGTCAGCCCACACTCTGCTGTCAAACATCTTGCACTTGGGGCAGAGCTGCTTTGCAGGCTCGCTCTGTCCCGCTCACACACAGCGGTCAACATTTTGACTCCATGAAAAACACTGTTCGTATGATCGCTTTGTTTTTTTATTTTTATATTCTATTTTAGAAAACAGATTAGGGGAAATAGTCCGGGAACACAAATATGTTTCTATAATTTTTCCTACTCTTTTTCTTTTCCATACTGCATAGGAGCCCTGTATACCTGCAAGCACGCAAATACATATCAACACAGTACAACTCATTTACAGTTATAGTTATTAATATTGTACTTTGAATGTTTCAGATGACGAAACCAGCTCCAGTATTGAAGCCATTTATGTGAGTGAGGCGACCAGGTGTCGTTCTAGATCGTACGTTTCAGACGTTCTTCAAGTGAACAAAAACATTTCTACCATTGGTCGTATTAAATGGCACATCATTTACTGCTGCTGCTACAGAAACAAGCTTGGCAGACGCTGAACACGTCTACTTCATGAATCTTGTGCTGGAGGGAAAACAAACACATACCTCCAAATACACGTTCAGTACACAAGCGCGCAAGCGCACACACACACACACACACACACACACACACACACACACACACTAGAATGCAGTGGAATAAAACTGTGCCGTCCGTGCTGTGGATAATGGGCCTGACGTCAGGCGGGCCTATAAACCCAGCTCAGGTGTGGGTTTATTTTTCTTGGACCTATCAGATAAGTCATGAAATAAGAATCGCACTGACAGACCCGCGGCTAAACAATAAATCGCCACTCACACTTTCAAAAATATGTGAAGTAGAATTGCTGTTCAAATAAACCCTGGCATCTCCTCAGGCACGCAGGGTATCGTGCCATCTGACACATCTCCCGGTCGCACCGCCACCACTGGTGGAACAGCCACCGTCGCGGTCCGGTCCTCTGCAGCCGGGCAGGACCGCTGCCGGGCCACAGAACATCTGGACGGGGCACGAGAGGTGCTCATTCATTGAAGGCAGGTTTAAATGTTTTACGCACTCGCTGTTGAGTCATAACCAATGGACATTATGAGGGTAGGAGTCTGCATTACAAAAGTGATTACTTTATGTGCCTTTGGGTAAAATGAGCTAAACATTTTAAAAATGCTTCATTACAGTATATAACAGCTGCATACACCCATTTATAATGCGAGGTCTGGCTCTGACAGGCGCTTGGGTGGACCTATACTGTATACAAGGTCCACCACATATGAATGCAATAGCTTGTGTGTCACTCTGTCCATCAGACACTGAGACCATGACTAACGGTTATATTCATTGGATTATTTCCCCATTAATCGATTGAATGTTACGGTCTATGAAATAAAAAAAAAGGTAAATAATGCCAAAAAGTGTTTTCCAAAACCCAAGATGACATCCTTAAATGTCTTGTTTTGTCCACAACACAAATAAATTCAGTTTACTGTCACAGAGGAGTAAAATATCCACATTTAAAAAGCTAGAATCTGAGAATTCTGACTATTTTTTTCTTCCTAAAACCGATAAATTGATTATCAAAATACTTGGCGATTTAATCGATGAAAAACGAAACAATTAATCTTTGAAACTATAAGCATGGAACTTAAAACATCTGCATACTGAGCTGGCAACACAGAGATAAATGAATGCCACTGGCGTTACTTTCAGTGGAGATCCTCAGGATCTGGCAAGTCCTCTTAAAAACTTCAGCCACCTCAGCTTCAGCCACCTCAGCTACCGTTAACTTCTGGCCTTTTTTACATTCAGCATTCCCTGCCCCCTGGTACTGACCTCTCTCTGGTCCTCTCGGGTTTCCACTCATCCCAACCCACCATAAAGTGAAGGGAGTGTGGACATGATCTGCGGAGCTGCTGGCTCACCCCACGGCGACCTGCCTCAAATGCTTTACTACGTCTGATTACATCTATTGCTGTCGACCACAAAGGAGCTCCCAGGAAAAGGTCCTCGGAGCCCAAGAGGCCTCGGAAAACTCTGCTGTGGTTGGGGTACATCCCACATGTTAATGCACCACCGTGGTGAGAGGGAGCTGAGCAACAGAGCAATGCTCTCAGTTTACCAGTCAGTCGTCTTTCTGACCCTCACCTGTGGCCCCGTGCCAGAGGTCCAATATACATGCAGCAGTCCCCCCCCTCTCTATAAACGACGCTGATTTGGGGATGGCATGGAGCCACTGCTTTTCCCTCGTGTTGAGGAGAGCCAGATGAGGAGGTTTGGGGAACCAACAGGGTAGTCCCCGGGCATGCTGGAGGACTTACATGTCTCCCCCAATATGGAGTGCTTAGGGCCCCCTGGGAAGACCAGGAGGAAGGTGAAGGGGGAAAACCATGTCTAAGCTGCTTTTCCTGATATCACAATGACCCGGATAATAGGCAAGATAATAGCAGTGGAACGAATTATAGAAAAAAAAACTCTGTATATGCGGCTGTTTATTGAAAGAAAACAACAAAAAGGCTTTATTACGTTGTATAAATCTGAGGGTGCGCATGATAGATGTGAGTTGTGTGTGTGTGTGTGTGTGTGTGTGTGTGTGTGTGTGTGGGGGGGGGGGGTCAGGAGGGAGAGCCACAGAATGTACCTGACATTAGAACACACTGCCGTTTGACTGAGGAGGAGGCTAAGAAAACAATCCAGTTCAAACCCAAGGACCAGACTCTCAAGTCAAGTCTGGTTCAGAGAACAATAAAATACGAGTGAAACTTCAAGACACTCACTTTGAACTCTGCTGTGATCTCAAGTTGTGATAATTTCACTGCGTAATATTTATGGGTTTTGTTCAAATATAATAAAAAATAAAAAAGCATGCCTTTGTAAATAAAATCATTTAGAAGACATGCTGTCAAGGTGCAAGGCCACATCTGATTAAAGAGATGCACTAGAGCTGCTTAATGTGGCTATAGTGACACATTTTATTGGAAAAGAAAAATATCTTTAAACCTTTAATCTCCTCTGAGCGATTTAATTAAATAAAGTTAGACAAAAGAATGAGCCATTGTTCCCAAGGAACACATTTATGGAACAAAAGTTCAAAAAACACAGCCTCATCATATTCAATCGGATATTTAAGAGACGGATTGGAGAAGTGAAGTCTAAATCAAAGCTTATTAAGTTATACCTGAACTCACCCCAAAGCCTCGCCCAGTTTTGCACATCATTTCTCCTCCTCTCCTGCATAGTTTTCAGTAATTACTAATATATATCATTAGGTTATGGGACATTTCTACTATTAAGCATCTGTATTGTCAACCAAGTGTAGCTAAATGTTGGCAGTCTGCAGGGGAGTCATTCCTGTAAGCACCATGTTTTAAAAGCAGCTATTATAATGCACTCTGCAGAACACAATGGGTGGTAGGAGGGTAGTGAGGCATGCTGGGAAAGTGTGTGGGTGTGTGTGTATATATAATATATATATTACGACAAACAACAAAAAAATTATAGAAAACCCTTCAATATTATCCCGAACCAACGCAAAAATTTTAATTAAAATAAAATAAATGATAAATAAATAAATAAAACAAAATACTTGAGGATTGACCAATACTGAAAAAAAAATAAAGGCAAATTGCCAAAAACAAAATAACCAATAGTAAATATGTTAAGTCAATTTGCCCCCTCATCATTCCCTCTTTCCATCCAGCATGTCAGAAACACAGACACATGTGTGCCCCCCTCACCACCACCAGAGCTGAAGTTTATTTGAGTAGACAATGACCCTCCTGGTGTTTAACATATCTCTGATATTGTCATCACCAAATATTTATTTGTAAAGGAGAGGACCTCTGAATGGCCACATTCCTCCTGCTCGGCAGCAGTTGCACAACCTTTTGACACAAGCGCGTACACACACACACACACACACACACACACACACACACACACACACACACACACACACACACACACACACACACACACACACACACATATCCCAGGCTGGATGTGTTTATGAGAGACTTTCACACCAACCACCCAGCATATTTAGAAGGCGCCTGTGTGTACACGCCTGGGTGAAAGTCCGCTCCGTTTTGGAGAGCGACTGTAGGTATTTGCATGATCACATATATATATATATATATATATATATATATATATATATATATATATATTCTAAAAAAGAATGTACTGCAGAGTTCCCTGCAGATTATGACATTGTGTACTCATCACTTCCTCAGAGGAAAACTGCTCAATGGCAGTGAGAGATAAGCAAAAAGAAACACAGCGATTAGTTCATTTATTTCACAATAGTGAAGTGTCAGCTCAAGCTCTCGTTTTGTAAATCACAGCATACACAGATATGAACTGAGGCTGACGTGTCTGATAATGAATAATGAATTGATAAACTGATTTAAAATGACACTCTTAAATTTATGTTGAAGGACTTTTGTGACAGTAAGTCTTCATCACACTGCTGAACCATTTGTGAACGGTCATACAGACCTTTATGTGTCAAACACTTGGCCCTATTAAATAACTATTAAATAAAACCCCAGAGAGTACTCCGATTATTTGCTTTACTCGGTTTCAGAGTAAAGGGGGGGGGGCTGGTCTAACATTAACTTGACAGCACACCACAAGGGGGCAGTGATGTAACAAGGACCTGGAAAAGGTCAGAGAGGCTTCCTCATTTAAGAACTGACGGAAGAGCCAGAAGAGGACTGGGACTATGGGGGGTGGAGGCTGATGGAGGAGAGAAGAAGAGAGAGAGGAAAAGGAAACAAGCGGAAAGTAATGTGAGGGATGTCTGAAAATAATTTAGGATGGTTATGGCGCATAAACAACCGTAGAGAGAGAGCAGGAAATAACACTAAAGATTAAGCCCACTGACTGTCAAACAAAAGCAAGCTGCTTAAAATGTCCATTGAAAAGACCACCCAACTGAGTCCCACCTGTAAGCCAAAGAGCTCAGGATTCATTTCAACAGTAAGCAGAATGTACATTTCAAATAACCTTCGAGTTAACAGCGCTCTCTGACCTTTCCACTTCTTGAATCTAGCCCAACATCCGAGCAAACCAAACAATAAAATCATCATTTAGATAGTGCACTAAAAATATTACAGCGCTGTCCTTTGAATGGCCGAAACACAGATGTGCTTACACACAAACAAGAAGCACTGGCCTCCCAGAGAGCTGTCCCAGTGAAACCACAGGTCCCAGAGGTCTCTGCTGTGACCCATTCCTTAAACAGGCCTAGAGATGTTGCTGCAGAGCTGCCGGGTATTACTGCTCTCAAGGCCGCCCGTTTGCACGACCTCCTGGACGGTCCCGCACTTCGGTGTAGATTTGTTGACCTCTTGTCTCTTAATCTATGTAATAGCTTCCACCACCGTAAAGCCCCGACTGCCCGGCTTTTTCCACAAAAGGCAACAAATAGCAGTGCTGAATCTGAATATTTCTGGGAGACGCTAATGGAAAAACTCTAAAAATCTAATTTCCCATTCCGCAACAAAGATATCCTTGTTCCGCTCTGTTTACCGCCCGTGTGCTTTTCTTGCAAACATTCCGCCCCAGTTCATGCCATCTCTGCCACGAACACCGTCCAATTCCCAGTGTCTGTGTTTGTGTGTGTGATATTCTGCCAACCCAGATGTCTAAGCCTCGGCCTGTTTGTCCGCCGTAATACCCCCGTACCGAACTCTCCGCCCTGCCTGCCTGTCTTAATGGAAGCCTGCAAGAGGGCAAACCACGAAGAGCCTGGTGACCAGTGCAACACATGTGGCGAAGCGGAGACACACACACACACTCATATAAAGCCTAGTATTACTGGAGCACTTGCTACCAAACCGCAACCGATTTCAAGCAAACTCGCCCCACCCAACGCTGTGTCATGCTGACGACGAGTGGGTGGAAAACAGTCCAGTTTAGGATGACCATGCAAACACAACAGATTCCTGTATTTAAGAGTAAAAAAGAAAGAACCACAAGTTCACCAATCAAATCCCTCCTGTAGCCCTTCAATCCCTCTCCCTGTGTGTCTTCCCCACGAGCCTCATACAATAATTGGCTTTTCTGTAAAAAAAAATGTGTGTGTGCTCGCTTCAAAAGCTGCCAGTAATTACTCACATGCGTTAAAGTGGAGACCACAAACAGCCACGATGCCGCACTCTTTTTAAGTCACGAATGGTGTTTATTAAGCCTCCGTTTCCAGACCAGATTCAGTGTCCATAAAGTGTCCATAAAGTGTGGCGTTCTAACTCAGTGGCAGCCGGCTGCAGAGGTTTCTCTTTAGTCACATTTTCTCACGCCCATTGCATCTGGCTTAGTGTGCGGACTTTATAATGTAGCGATTCATAATGTAGCAGGTGTGTCACAATGTATTCTGCGTGCCTATTTAAAAGGAGTCAGGATAAAGTCCTGAAGCAATAGTATGACACAGCACCTAAAAAGTGCTACGCAATTTCTTACAATGTTGACACAATTAACTGAGGGTAAAGTGTGTGGTGGTGTTGAGCTGTTTGAATTGAAATCAGTGAGAAGACCTCTCAATGAATATGAAGTACAAGAGGGGAGCCGGTGTGAAGCTGTGCTCCATCATCCGGGGTGTGAACCGGCCGATGGAGTGAGACCATCTAACCGCGTTGTCTGCGTGTCTGACAGCCGTCTCCAGCACCCTGCTGCTCCATGCTGTTCTTTCCCTCCCTTGGCACGGCTGACCCCGCGTTCACACCTAGAACAAGAGCAGGGGGCTGTCTCCGGAATGCCCCTCCGCGTCCCCGATGACCCGCGGTAGCTCTCTGCAGGGCTGTTCCACGCCCCTACCGCCTGCTGTGCGAGCACCAGCTGAGCGGATCTGTTGGATGTCATGGTGAGGCATCTTCCTTTCAACGAGGTCTGCTCGGATCGGAGCCCCGGATTACACGAGATCACGCTGGATTTAGGCAGGCAGATCGTGGTAACCCTTAATTGTAAAACAATAGATCAATGCACGGATTATAATTTATGGTTCTAAATCTACAGATAAGCCTCTCTTTTACACAGGGTGGACCTCTGGCTCCAGGCTCTGTGGCCTCTCCAGGCTACAGAGGAAGCTCCTGGGAAGCTCTCTGATAGCAGAGAAGGACTGCAGGCTGATAAGAGAGGTGTGAACAGCAGTGTAAGCTTGTCACTGCAGGGGGCTAGAATGACAGACCATCAGAGGTTAGAGGGTTACAAGGCAGGAGGACTGTGCAGTGTTACAGCCAGTGGTCATCACAAACATCCCTTTTATAAGTGGGGATACAGCTACCTATGGCATGTATATACTCACTACCATATAGGTTTCTTTATATCACCATATCTCTCTTTTGTTGTTGTCTTTTTAAACCCTGTCAACTACTCATCTTGAATTTACAATGCATAATGGACACCTGATATTAATCTGAGAGCTGTTGAGTCATGTTTTCTTTCTGTATTTTTATTTTACATTACATTTTTATATTAATATACTATTGTTTGAGTCGTAAAAAATTAAGTTAAAAAAATCTTTCTTGGTGATTCTTGGCCATGGCTTTGATTTCTACGAATACAATATATTGGTCCTTGCTGGATTGATCAATATATATATATATATATATATATATATATATATATATATAGATCAATATAAATTAGACGGTGTAATATTGAAATCACTGGAACATGTACTTTTTCAAGGATGATAGAAAGGTTGATGAAAGAAATGGTATTGATAAGTTGTGAAGATAACTTAATTTACTGAGTTATGTTGAGTCAGCAAAAAGTACAGTTTTGTAAAATGTGACGTGAAAGGTGTGATGAGAAGGCCTATTAATACTAGATGATGGTGATAAATTATGGAAGCATAACTAGATGGAGCATCGCCAGAAGCTGAGGATAAATTGAAATACATATTGGACTGGAGCTGGTCTATCCTGGAAGCCACTGTGTTGGTCCCGGGTTGTGCCGGTCTTGGTCTACACCATCAGAGGTACTGCTAGGACTTGACGCAGCACTTCATGCAAGTCTCCAGTTCGACTGAGCCATAAATCCACCATGTGACTTGGTGATATGGTCCCTTTGCTGAGGCCCCCCCCCCCGTCTGCTTCTTATCAGTCCGTTACACTACCCGTCCCCTAACGCGGCCCCACCTCACACCCTTTCTTACACGTTGTGGAAAAGCACGACGGTTTGACCTTTGACACGTTAATCAACTGCATTAAAGAGCCTCTTAGACCGAACTGATGGACTGGGCAGATTGGACTGACAGGGCGACTGACTGACTGGCCCAGAGGCTAAGAGGGATCCAGGAGCAGCGGCGCTGAAACGCCGTCGCCAACACGTCGGAGGTGGCAGAGGTGGTGGGAGAGTGTTGGCCATCACAGGGTTTACAGATTAGCCGGGCTTATTAGTTCAGTACGAGGACCTTCCACACCCTCAGGATTGTCACACGTTGCTTTGCTGCCTCGCCTGTTTAGGGCCCCGTCTCAAACAGGCAGAGTGTCTGTCTGTCACCCGCTGATGGAGGTGAAAGGGTGAGAGTGATTCAATGATCCTGTAATGTTGGAGAAGTTAACAAGAGCCGCCAAGCTCAGCAACAACAGAAACACATGCACCAAACGCACAATGGCTTTTGCGCCAAGATATTCACCACAACAAAACACGTCGGCATGTGCTAAAGCTGAGACTTAAAGACTTTCCTTTTGACTTTTAATGATTTGTAACAAGTGGTGAAGAGACGGCATGCGAAAAGTATGCAAAGTGCACCGAAAGGACAGCGGCGCAGACACAAAACACGGCGATTAATCAGAGGGAAAAATGAGGATTAGATCAATGTGCTGATATGGCGGGGATAAAGCCTTTACGTTTTACTGAAAGAGGGTAATAATCCTAACTCATGCTGCACTGTAATGGTGACCAGGGTGGGGGTCAACTCACGGTTAGTCCACCAGATGGATTTCCAACAAATCCACTAGAGGTGGTGTTTGCCTTAAAATCTTCAAACCGTATTATTGACAGAAGTATGTGTTGGCACAAGACAATCTAAGAATAGATCAAACAAACACACAGTTTGAAATTTAGCCAACAATTGTTTGCATTCCATCAAAATGAGAGGTTGGTTTGCATTTGTTTTATCATACATACTGATGTTGAACCTGTGTTTCCTGAAATCTAGATAATCTATTATCTCATAGCTGTCATTGGCTGAGTAAGCACACAGCCACATCCAGTTCTGTGGAGGAGGTAACAGGCCTCCCATGTATTGTGGCCTACTGCATGCAGAGCAGCACCACACATGTGGACGAGTCATCCATCTCCTCGTGTGGAGAAGCAGACTGGATTTAGTGTCTGCACCTGGCCAGAGGTCTTCTTCCCGTCCACAGAGCAGCCCTCACAGTGTCACTTTAAAACAGAGCAGACTCATTCAGCAGTCAATCAGTGGTCACAGCTTCCTCCCTCATGCTGTCTGTCATCAACCCCCCCCCCCCCCTTCTAGAACAGGCTCATCTGATCTCATTCTAATTCACAAGGCTGCATGTCCCGCCCCATACGTCCTATATTGAAGTCTGGCATTCAAAGGAAAGTCTTTAATTCAATATAAAATTGAAATGAATTATATTAGCCCAATTTGAATTGGAGAGTCACTCAGGATAGTGTCAACATCATTTTGAAGAGAAATTTATATAAAGTTTTCAAACTCAAAATTGCCTTAACGTAATGAAACATATAATCCATTCGTGAAAATGAGGCTTGGATAACAGTGGACTAATTGCACATGACTTCTCAGACAGGTCTGGAACACTGTGTTAGAAACTTAAAGGAAATTCAAAATACGAGAGAATTGATGAATAAGGAAAGTCACTTAAGAACAAATCTGTTCATTTGGAGTGGTTCTAGCATATCATAGGAGTTTCACTTGATCATAGATACAATATCCCCGTTCAGATAACCTGCTGCACTGCGATGCTCAGTTAGTAGTTCTAGATTCCCTTGCAAAACACCAGAGGATTTGCTTCCCAATCACACTAATGGCAAAAAAAAAGCACATACCCTCACAATAACACACACCACCAACCTACAGAACCTCCTCTCCTGTGGGAAAGGCTCAATGCCGTAATGATCCTTAACTACTTCCGTGCCGCAAGGGGTTGACAGAGGCAGAAGTTGAGGCTGAAGTTGAGGCTTCATCCTGCGGCGGTGTGTGTTTTGTGAGCCTTGAATGTGTGTGTGTGACAAAAGAGTGGGTGTCTTCTTGTAGCGATCGGCGTGCACATTATTGTGTCACACGTGTGTGTCTGACATTGGTCTTTACTCATTCTCCAGCAGGACATTTGAACCCGTACACACAGGAGCCCCCGGCTGCTACTGACCAACGGGAGCACAGCAGAAACTCTTACCATCTGCAGCAGTTTAACATACAGATGGGTACAAAATACCTACACACTTCCCATTCTTCACGCATACACATTCATACACAAACGCAGGCAGACAACAGCGGGGAGCTTTAAGTGCACCCCGCTGCTTTCATCTCGCCTTCAATCAGATAAATTAGCTGCCTGCTGGTTGCCGGCAAGTGTGCCTCCTGATTCGGGGGGTTTTATACCTTTTTTTCCCCCCCTCAGCAGGACAGAAAGCACTGCAACATCTTGATGCCAGAACAGCCCCTGTTCGGCCCATACTTTCCATCCGCACAGACAGATACCATACCCAAACACTGGCCAGCAGCACCCATTTGGACACATACATGAAACCACCTTCAAACTGTATGAAGCCCATGTCAGAGGCCTCGACTGTCTTTCGAGGGGGGGACCAGAGAAGCAAGGCCCCTCGTGGTGGAGTCCACCACAGAGCTGACAGGAGGCTCTGGGGTCAGAGTTCCCGGAGCAAAGTCTGCACCCAGGCTGTGAAAGTCCTCACAGAAGCGAGTCTGTAGCCCCCCTAGGCTGGGTGTCAGACCAGACAGCTTGTGCAGCCTGAAAGATGATTAAGCTAACACACACACTGCGGGTACGGACACACATTAGCCACAGCTCTCAAAACACCGGGTCGGATTTCGTGGTAAAATGTTTTCCTTATTAATTTCGGTAATGAGTGTGTTGCCAGGTCGGTTTCCATCCCACTCCGTGTCTCATCTCACAGAGATCTGGATGTCGATAAAGTGTGTTTATGAGTCACGACTTAATCACAACCTTTTGGTTCTGGGCAGAGCTCTTTTTTTGGCCCTATTATTTCTCTTCCTGTGAAAGTAAAAGAAATCCCAGTGAAGCAGAGGGCGTCAGTAACCCCCAGAATACCGATGGTGCCGATAAGGCCGGAGTGACTGATACATTAGAAACACAGGTTAGAGTGAAGGCACGAGGTTAGGGAAGCTAAACAGAGGTGGAGAAGCTACACATTCAGTTTCACTTTGTGTAATAGAGGGATGGAGAGAAAAAGAGAAAGAAAAAAGAGGAGGAGAGAACAGAAAAAGAAGTGCTCAGAGTCAGAGAATGACAAGTGGCCATAAAAGTTGAGTTGAAGATGACCAGTCACAGGGCCGACTCAAACACTCGGGCTCGGGTTACCAGGAAAGGAGGAAAGGGCCAAGGGAGCAGGATGCTCTCCTCACCCAAGACACCATAACTCTCTCTGGGCCAGAGCCTCTGTCACTAAAGCCTTCCCCTGGATGGGACCTTCCAGATCTGTTCACATGGACAGCTTCCATTAACATTCCTGCCCAACCTGGCAGGAGAGTGAGTGAAGGTTAAGTGGGGTGAGAGGGTGAGACGGTGACAGACCGGGGCTAGGAGCAGTTGTAAGGTTTGAGAGGGGGGTGGAGGGTGTAAAAGGGAGAGAAGAAGAGAGAGTCACAGAGGGAGGGTGAAGGGGTGTGGTGACCCAAGTAGAGAGTGATGAAGAGGAGGAAGGGGGGGCCAGCACAGGGATCTGGACCTGGTCTGTATCTGCAGAAGGACACACTAAACCACTGACAATGACACATGTCTGCAATGTTGCAAAGAAAAGAACATTTGAAACAATACACTTATCTATTTACTTATAAGAGACGCAATATCAAACAATTTATTTCCCAAAGCTTAAAAAATATGAATATATATTGAAAAGAAAAAATATTAATATAATTATTATAATTAAAAAGTTAATTCTATGAATCCAAGGGATTTTTGGGAAGAGAACATTTTATAAAAAAACAAAAAATAAAAGCCGTATTCTTTTGTTCTGCCTTAATCAGCCCATACAGGGAAACCAGAGGAGGGGCAGTGACTCCTGCCGCCCCGGGTCAGCAGTGGACAGGTTGACATAAACCAGGGTACTGAGCACCCACTGCCTCTGGCCATTATTCACCAGAGCTGAGCTGAACCACCACGGCTAAATCTAGATGTCTCTGGACCTCGTTTCTCTTGCCTGTCTGTTTGTGCATGTAAACTGTGCATGTCACTGTATATGTCCAGCAACGTATTTGGCAAATGTTAATTACACATTTCCATGTCTAATGTGTACAAAGCAATACACGTCTGCATGCTTTACATAAACCTCTGTTCATGAAGTTCTGTTCTGTTCTGTAAATAGTTATTATGCATACCTGGCTCCACACAATTCATGTTCCTGTATGAGAACAGCTAGCAGCACACACTTGCAGATCTACCTGGAAGTCTTTTTTATCATAATTCTCCATATGCTATCTAGCAGTAGCTATACAAACATCAGATTTGTCTCTACCGTAGGACTGAGGACGAGGGGACAAATGTCAGGTCAAAATGCAAACGCTGGCTGCATCTGTGTTTATTGACTTGTTGAACAACTGCATTGATGTGTATGTCTGCCACCATTTCTGTGATGCGTCATCTCCTCAAGCTGTATGCCTCGAAGCATATAGAAACGTTTGAACTTGAAGTGCAGACCCATGCACAGTGCAGCACTTTAAAGCATCTTTCACCCAGCCATGAGTAACCATCAGAAAGATCATCAGAAACTCCCCACTAGGTGACAACTGAAAGCCGCTGTAAAGTATTCGAGCTTGACTGCAGTGAAATGAATGATTCAATAAGATTCATAAGTCTCATTCATCAAGGAGACTTTCAGTGTCAGTATGATGCTAGTCATTTCAAAGACTTTGAAACCAATTTGAATGTTTTAAAAACAATTTATCTGAATGACTGTTGTGACGTGAATCTGACACCACACAGTGTTATTACAGCCAGCTGCTGCATAGTGGAAAACGTCAAAGGCAGAGTCATATAGAGAGAGATTAATATACAGTGTAGCATTCTGCTTCAAAAAGCACCTTAGCATGCAAAATAAACAGGCAAAAGGTTTAGGCCAATTGAAATTCAATTGAGACATTTTTCTTGCTTATGAACAATCTGACAGTCGGGTAAGAAACAGACCGCAGAGCAGAACAAAACTGAATTATGACATCTTGCTTGCCAAATACAGAGAGTTTAGTATGTGACATTCATAAACAAAATGGAAGCAAAGTAAGACAAACAATTTATCAAATGATGTCATTCATTCCAAATTCTGACTTTTAAAAACACACAAAGATCTCCTACTTCACATCTCCCTATAAATCCAACAAATGAGTATATATATATATATATATATGACATAGAAGGGTTTGGGGACAAGCTGTGACAGTGTTCCCAAGACTCTGCCTGTGCACGTGTGCTCGTGTGAGTAAGTATAAATTAATTGAAGTAAAAGGCAAAACCACGTTTGATGTGAATTCTGAAGGCGTATGAGCCTCTCCTCGGCAGACTAAAATAAAGCATTAACAGGCATTTCATGTCACCTCATCCACACGGCACTCTATTAAAACATCAATCACACAGTCTAATCCTACAGCTGGCCAGCGACACTGATATGAGGTAAAGCCGGTTTAGTTGAATTGCTGATGGCCAAATGACATGAAGGAAAACACGTCGCAATGTCCAGCTCCACCACTGGGCTGATATGTTCTTTTAACGTTAGCGATGATGTTTTCAACGACCACGAGCGCCTGTAGTTGGACCGTACACGTTTACAGATTGCAGCTTTGAACCCGGTTCATTCTGCCAATCCTGTGTGGTGTGGTGATGGGGAGTTTGAAGACAAAACAGAGCTCTGCACACAAAACAAGAAGAATCGCAGAACTCCTGACGGAGAGCCGCTTCCGTATTTAGGGGATGAATATGTGGCAATGGAGTGTAGAACTCTGAGAAGTCATTTAGTCTGTCACCGGGACAAATCACAGCGCTTTTTGGACGACAGAGAGAAAGAAAACTAGAGTATGCGGCGATCAAAATCTTGCATGAACTACTTTGTCTTTCTCTTTTATGTCCCTCTCAGAAACGGATGATGCTAAACTGTGCTCCTCTACTGGCTCTTACAGAGTTTTTGAACACGAGCCAACCCTGAAAAAGAGCCAAAGACCTTGTAATTGGTACTATTGAGAGTCTTCTGTGTGTGTGAACGAGAGTGTGTAAGAGTAAGCCAGTTATATGGTGAGAATTCGACATTAGTGTGGCTTGTGTCACATTCCATTCTTGACTGAGCCTCACTTAAACCCCCCCCCCCCCACACACACACACACTCCCCTCACTTGGTCTGGTTCCTACCGGCTGATTCTCTTAATTACTTTGCCTTTTTTTTTGATTCTGTGAGAAATCTCCCTCGCCGCCACCGCCATCCGGCCACAACCTTCACCACAGCCCCATCACCGCCATTAGCTTAATTAGCCTAATTAATTGTGTCTTAACACAGCGCTCCAGAAATAATACCCACATCGGCATCAAAAGACATTTCCAAGAATCTACGCTCTTATCCCTCTCACCCATTTCAACTCCTCTTTCCCCTCAACCGCCTTCTCATCTCTTCATCCTCCCCACTGTGCTTAGCCCCTTAACTTTCATATTTTCCCCTTTGTTTCGTTTGTTCTTTTGAAGAGCTAACGCTGCTGCAGTCCTGCGTGGTAAACCTTTTGCCCACTGTGTGCACACAGAGCTGTTATGGCCAACCGTGCAGCCTGGGAAAATGAGTGTGGAGCGCGGGACAGGAGGGGAGTGGAGCTGGAGGAGGAGCGCCGCGGCAGCTGAGCTGTGAAGAAGCTAATGGGCTCTCATCCCCTTCCCACGCCCACCGCGTGTTTTCTGATGGGCACTCAAGCGGCGAGGCACATATTGGTTTGGCTACCGGCACAGAAAACTGCAGCCAGCGAGCTTCAATACTGCGGATTCGGCATCCGCTCTGAACTCCGGTTAGCCCGTGTGTGAGTCTGGGGGACTATGAATCAGTAACCAGCATCTAATAATGCGAGGAGCTGGTGGTTGATCTCACTCATAGCCGGGGCGGCAATAATGGAGAGATGAGAGACAGAAGCATGGCTCACAGACACTGATAAACTAAGTGGTGACGAACAGGGAGCCACCACAGATAGATGTTTGCCTCTGTCAGCACAGATGGAGAGGCACTGGAAAGGGAAATCACAGGGCAAGTGCTAAACCACAGCCTGTCGCATCAGCACATCTGTACGGTTTATCATGAGCCATCAAAACATCAGTGACATCAAGAGTGAAAGACGTTTCTAATTATTTCATGTCAAATCATGTTAATCCAATTGAAACCTACACAATAACATAAGAAAGAATAAACCTAAGTGCCTTGAGTATATTCTGATAGTTTGAAACTTGTCACGGACGTAGATCTAACTAAACTAATTGAAATGTGAATAACTAAAGACAGTGTTCTGGTCTGGACGTTATCCTCTTCTAATTTGTGAGAATAAAACCCCACACAGCCGCTGATTAAGTGATCCGAGGGGAAGCCAATTGTTTTGATTGCGCTGCACGACGTTTGATCCGACGGCGTGGAATGTGGCGACCTCTGATCCGGTGACAACATTCAATTAGATAAGGTTAACTAAAATGACCTCCTCCACCCCTGCTACTCAGCCCAGAGCGGGATAAAGTGTGTACACAGCCTGTACGCCGCACAGTGGAGCTGGGATTACCACATACATAGCATGTACTACGTGTTTCAGCTTTAAAACTAGTGAAAACTACACTAATTACCCTCTTCTGTAATTGCTAATGATGAATGAATAAACTTAAAGGATACAGCTGGCAAAGTACTCTCCCTCCCTCTCTCTTACTAAAGAGCTTAACTTGTAATTACTTATTGTAATAACTCTGCAGTCACATGGGAATTTGAAATGATGGGAGTGTATAGAACTGGGGAGGGGGGGCTTGAGTTGGGCTCTTCACTGAATGCCTCACTGACAAACATTAAAAATGAATTGCACCTTAGCGGGAAATGAATCAGGGTGCCCTGGGAATTACATTACGCCCAGTAGCTGACAAGCTAGATTACTATTTTCCAGCTGCTGAGTAACCAAGGGCGAGCATCTCCCCCGTCCCCACAGAGAGGAGAACCAGAGACGCAGGAACAGGCCGGCCAAGTGAGACTACTTCAGGTTCTCAGTTTGAGTTTGAGAACATTAAAAAAAACGTAACATTGAATGAGATGCTGCTCATCTGTCAAACAGACATGTCGCAAAAGACATAAAAGGTCTTCCATCTGTGCTGAGCTGCCCTTTTACACTTTTAAAACAGATTTGTGAAAAGGTTTTCAAAATTGGATAGGACAGAGGAGATAAGACATAAAGAATACATCAACAAAGACATAGACACAATGTACACAATACGTCATTGAAGGGAAATCCACAATTCCATTGCAACCAGGAGGCAACCTCTGGGTCTGAAAAGTGAAGGCGATTCTGAACTTCCTTGAAGCTGCATTCTCTCTAGTGGCCATCAGGGGGCGACTCCTCTGGTTGTATAGAAGTCTATGAGAAAATGACTCTACTTCTCAGTTTCAAGTCTTCTTCAATACAGCAAGATGTTCATTTAGTAAATTATGGTCCATTCAGAGACAAATATAAAAAATTGACGGCGTCATTCCTCCACAAACTTTAGTCCACAAACCAATGGCTGACATCACAACGACTGCGTCCACTTCTTATATACAGTCTGAGATTGCAACAAGGCCAAGTACACAGTCAATAAATTAGATCAGAGGGACTATCATGAAAACAAAATGTACAACCACGCTAACGGCATGCAGACGACAACAGCGCAGGTAGCTGCTCGATACAGTGAATGAATGAATAGTGGAAAGGACAGAGTTGAAAGGTCAAACTGCTGCAGGAACAGAAGACGTTGTGAACACTACCAAGCTTCCTTCTGGTTCTCTGCTCTGTGATGGCTTCCAGAGAATGACCCTGTTCAATACCTGGATAACAACATGTAACAGAGGCCTGCTGACGACCTGAGCTTCTATCTATCGACTTAAAGACGACATTAGTGTTCTCAAGGGAAGCTAAGCTTTACGTCCGACCAACAGTACTGTATGTCTCCTGTGAGCTGGCAGACAGCTGCTTTCCCAAGTGTCCAGCTGCCTTTTAGAGAGACTTTTTGGGGGTAAATGGGAGGAAAATATTAAAATGGATGGAAAATGTTCTGCACATGCGTGGCATCTTTAAATGTAATACATTGGGTCTTCACAGAGCTCCTCTTAATGAAGCTGATGAGCTAATATCGGCTCTGCTTTCACACGGTTTAAAAGACGCTTCTCCTCTCCTTGCCCGACATGGACGAGCGCTTTTAGAAGCAGAACGGCGGTGACCCAGAATGGCCTCTCTTCACACTCAAAGGCTAAATCTTCATCTCTATCTGACTCACTTACACACCACCGTGATGGCTAACTGTGACAGCTAACAGCAGAAAAGGCCTCTAGTTTGACCACTGTGTTCCCCTAAGCTGCAGTCAGCTTCAGCCCAGTCCTACATGCAGAGCTGCAAAACCTCCCAGCTGATCATATGCTATAAATCACTATCATTTTCATTGATTAATGTTTACACTATTTGTCCTGGCGTTGCTAGCCGTTAGCTGTGTTATGTTTGACACTCCTATTTATATTCCATTTCCTGTTTGGTGTCCTCTGTTTCTTTACTGTTGCTATGACCAACTTTCCCCCACAGGGATCATTAAAGCCTCATTTGCTTCCATCTACTCTCCGGCACAAACCCCAACCTCTGTCCATTTACAATCTGCAACTGAGATAATCATTCTCAGGAAGGGTGTAAAATGGCCGATGCCAAGCAGCCGCTTGGGAGCAGTGATATCATGTAAGGGCGAAGGCTAGCCCAAACGGCAGCTTTAGCCCCGGTCACACTCCGAGCCAGCCCCGTCTCCAGCCTCGACCCTCGGCCCCTGGTACCCAGTCGTTGCCCCCTGCCCCTCAGCCTCACACTCCAGCCGGGGTTTAAGCACTGTGAGAGTGGCCTAAGTAGCCCGACACTTCACAGATGAACAGCTCCAGTAATGGGCCGTGATTGACCTCAATAGCCGGCTCTGAGTGGGTTCCCTCGGGTCTAATCTCCGCATTACCTGCTCCGCTTCACACGCCGACTGACGAGACACGATGAGAGCGGCTGCCTTGAAGATTAAACAGACTGTCGAGGAAGTTATGAAGTGCTTAAGCAAATAAACAAATGGAACAAGCCCTTACGGTCCAGTTTCATGCACCTGAATTAAATGTAACATTGAGAAGGGACCCATTTTAATTTGTATGCTGTATATACTGTATATATATATAAATACACACATTATTACCCAGTCACACTCTAATATAAGTACTTGTCTCTCGAATATGTGTTCAAAAATGTTTTGGTCAGTTCCCAACTGCTACAAAGCTTATCACATTACTTACAAGACTAGCTCAAGAAATTTCCTCTCGTGTTTTCTCACAAGGATGTAAAATAAATGTATTTTTAGTACCGTTTGGTCTACTGTAGGTCCATCAGCCAGAGAAAGTTCAGGCAAGCAGCTTAAAGCCATCAAGCTGCTGCCTGAGACAAAGCCAGACTGTTGATTTAACACTCAATGGAGTGAGTGAACACATGCAAAGGAGGGAAAAGGAGCATGATAGATGGACGTATGAAAGCACGGCAGGCCTTTGAAAGATTGTAATGGAGGAGGCTACCAAGGGAGATCCCACAATTCACACCCCATCTACGGTGTCGGAGCGGCCCGCTCGCAGGCCACGGCTTCACAGACGAGGCGGGGAGATCATGTGTGGCAAGTGTTTCTAAGCGTACGCATGTGAGCGTGGAGCGTGAATGCGTGTGTGTGTGTGTGTGTGTGTGTGTGTGTGTGTGTGTGTGTGTGTGTGTGTGTGTGTGTGTGTGTGTGTGTGTGTGAGAAACGGTCAGATCAAAGTCAGGTGGCGCTTCATTCCCACCTGCTCTCATTAGTCTGACTGTAAGATCCCACCTGTTATTGACTGCTGTGGACAGGTCTCTCACACTGTCTCTGGATAGACACGCAAACTAATGTTTCAAAATAAACTGTGCTGGTGAATTTGTGTATTGACACTAACTACCAGTGGGAACATATTTTGTTTTCTTTAAAAACTGTAGATTCATTATGTCACAGTGTAAACAAAGTGGTTCAGCGTTGAAAAGCGGATTTAATTCCATATAAATCTTCAAACTCTGGAACATTTTCCTGTTTCCATCTGTCTAATATGAACAGTAATTGAGGAGAAAACAGCTTTAATATCTATTAGAGAACGAAATATGTTTAGTATTACCGCGCCCGGGGAATTCTCCAAGGATTAATTCCATGTAGCTTTCATAATTCCCTCCAATATGTTTAAATTAAGATTAAAGATCGCTTTGTTCCCCTATTCCCACAGCTCCCATGGCATGGTAAAGAGATCAAAACTGGAGGGCTTTATGGGGAACATCTTTAACATTTGCTCTGCTCTCAGTGCGCTTGATTAAATGTAACATTTTGAGATCCCAGAGTTCTGAGAAAAGCATAAATCATTGTCTCGCAGCTGCTGGCGTGCCTGGGGAAAACACATGCTATCCCTCACTCTCTCTCACTTTTTTGTCTTCTCTGTGATCATAAAGCCCACCCGACCCGTTGGTCCCTCCTCCCTTGATGCAAGTCCGGGTGGTGGAGAGTGGTGGTGGTGGTGGTGGGGGGGGAGGGGGGACACCTGCAGGCTGCCGCTCACCCTGAGGTTCAGCATAAACCCCAGCTCCTCGCACGCCCTCTGGCCCCTCTACTCCCCTCACACCGGCCCCGTCCGAGGCCCCTTTAGTCTTCACCATCCATCAGCAGTGACAGGCCCAAGACCAAGCCAAGGAGGATAGTCAGCCAGCCAGCCAGCCAGCCAGCCAGCCAGCCAGCCAGCCAACCAGCCAGCCAACTAGCCAGCCAGCCAGCCAGCCACTGTCCGGGGATCGAGATGATCAAGCTGTCTTTTGAGCGGTAGTGATAATTTACACTCAGGAGGTCACTTGGAATGATACAGCCAAGGATTTCTGGTCCTTGTGATCTTTGCTCGACTCTGATTAAATCCACAAATAATTTATAGATCTAATATCAGTCGAGGAACACAGGCATCAGTCCAGGTGTGTGCTAGTGCAGGATGACATGTCCCTGGCTCTCAGCTGGGCCCATGTGGAAGACTAACCTGTGCCCCTCCGATCCAGCCTGCCAACCTGGATCGCTGCCCGCTGTGACTTCAAAGCGACCGCCTCACCCCGAGTCAGACTCCTCGCTCAATAATGCCATTGATTTTTCATTATTCGTTGAGAGAGCACATGCATGAATCACATTAAAAGAAAAAAGTGGGGAGACCGCTTTGTTTTGGTGCCACTGCCAAAAAAACGTTATCTGGAACGGCCGCTCAATTAGGAGAAATGATCTAGGACTGTCACGTTGTGACGAGAAGGGTTAACGGCGCAATATAAAAATGGCTATTCGCCTTCGGATCTATAAAAGAGGGCATTTCAAAGCAGGGCTGCTCAGTTCTTCTGCGTTAAAACCCACGCCTTTAATTGTGTTTAATTTATTAGAATGTTCCAACCTCAAATCCGTTGAACGAAAACACATTGGTCTGGATCCGCAGGAGTTCTGCAAGTGTATGGGGACTCCCACCAACCGCCACCCCCGACCCAATCTCTTCATTTTCTAAGTAAGCTGGAATTTGGTTTTTCACTGGTAAACAATTAGACAGAAAACAGATGTCACTGGCCGTATTTGAAAGAAACAGAGAGCGAGAGAGCGATATAGAGAGTCGATTAAAACGTGTGTGAAAGCTGCCGCTAAAATGCCGGACCACGCGCTCTATTATCTAAACTACCGTTTCTTCAGTGACATGAAAATGAACATTCCATAAAGGGCTTAGGGATTTGTTCTAAAAATATTTCAGGCTGACAACTGTGTCATAGAAAGAGGTCAAGACACGAGTGCTCTCTAGAGACTCGTGTGATTGGCTGTTAGTGAAGAATCTAGCTGTCTACGAGACCAACTGTATTGTATCAGAGCAGACCTGAGAAGATCTGGGCCTTTCTGAGCTCTAAGAAAATAAAAAGGAAAATGTAACAGACATGGAGGAAATGGCCTCTGGGATGAATTAAAGGATCCATAAGGAAAGCATTGGCAATTTCCAGAGCCTGTCACGTCCTCTAAGAAATGAGACAACGCAGGGATCACACATACACGACCAGTGGGGAAACCCTGAAGGTAGGGCTTCCCTCCACTTACAATCAACCGCAGTCAATCACCTGCACCAAAAATAAGGCACACGTATGAGAAAGCGCCGTGGCATGCGAGTATATGTCCTCAAACACTTCAGTGACGACACGCTGGTTGCTTGATGTCCCCCCCCCCCCCCCCAATAAATAAACATTGTGCTTTGAGAATTGGGCGGACGGATCCCACAGCACTGCTGTGCTTTCACGTTGCATCCCTGCAAAAAACCAGAAGCGACTAATCAAATGAAAAATGGAATATAAAAGTTGATTGCGGCTCATTATATCTTAATGTTTTCGGCATGTCTATGGTGTAAGGAGTGAGCTTTTCTCTTCCTCCGCCGGCCCTACGCTCCATGTATAACGATCACGCTTTAAGAATTCACTAAATGGAATCAACGGAGCCACATGGGAGGAATAAAATGCGTTTGATGCCGAGGCCAAGTGCTCCAGCAATTCAAAAATGTCATGATCACAAAAAAACGTTGAGCGCCTCGAGTCGGGCCCTTTGGGAGCGAAAGGGTGCAGCCCATTTGGAGTGGTGCTGCTCCACCTTTCATCTCCGGCTGAATGAGGCGTTGCATCCATCATTCCATTAGCACTGCTCTAACAGGCTCCCAGTCACCCTCCGGATGACAGCGGGGACATGGGACATGTGGACTGACCAAGAGCTTTGATGTAAGCCTGACCACAAAACACAGGCCTATAAGTAGACACCCAAAAATGCCTTCGCACACACTCACACACACTAACTTTGCAAGCTCTTCCTTCAACAGTGTGTTTGACGCAACACACACATACGTGCAGACAGAGAGAGAAACGTTCCAGTCTGGTGATATTGTTACTGTCAAGCCGTGCTGCTGTCTCCGGCTTTGACTGTATTGACAGGTATATTGCAGATAAAAGAAGGATTTCTGGCAGAAACACTCTGACTGTGTGTGCGTGCCTGTGTGTGTGTGTGTGTGTGTGTGTGTGTGTGTGTGTGTGTGTGTGTGTGTGTGTGTGTGTGTGTGTGTGTGCCTGTGTGTCAGCTGTTCTGCAGCGTTTTGTATTAAACATGTGAAAAGTGAAAATGTTGCTTCAAATTGCTCTTTATTCATTTAAGTGTGTTCCTTTGTGCCTCCCACCAGCCATGAGGAATTAATGCCTCGACGGACTTCTAACGAACACAAAAGGAACAGAGATGCACGCTTGAAGAACAGAGAGAGGGAGAGACGGACTAGATTTGAGATTAAAAACAACAAACGAGGTTCAGAGACGAAAGAGACACGCAGACAGAAAGAAAGAAAGCGAGAAACAAAGAACATTAAACACAGAAGAGGGGGAGAGTTTTGAGGCAGTGATGAGAAGGAGTGCAGGCCTCCACTGCTCCACATCTGCTGGAGATATATCCAGTGCTTCTGGGAGTCAGCCCCCCCCCCCCTCCCTTTTCACCTTCATCTTCTTTCCCTCTCCCCCTCTTTTTTGCTTCCTTTCCGTCTTCTGGTTTGTGTTCAGATCAGGTTTTAATATTCAAAAATATGTACTGTCTTTATGAGCCATTGCTTTGCTGAAATAATATGCTCCCTAAATCAAAGTAATAGTCTGAGGCGGTGCACTAAATAGAATTCACCAGAGTTTCCTAAAAGTATCCGTCTCTGTCTGTGAAGGGTGGAACCAGCCCCCGCGACAGAAAACCCAGCGTTGCTTTTAAAATCTACTCCGGTGTCGTTGCAGCTCGCTGGATATTTATTCGACGAACGTCCTTGCGTTCGTCAAACCGTGAGTTGCCTATGAAATGTAAGCTTTACCCTGCCTTGCTTTTTCAATTTATAGCCGTGTCCTGGGCCCCCTGCTCACTAGCAATGGGACAGTGATTGACTGGGGGTGACATTCAAACAGCAGTGGACTGGAGTCCCTGGTCAGGGCTGACCTCCCAAATCCATCGTCTCTAAAGCGTACTTATCTTCTTGCTTCACTTCGCTCTGAGCTACAGCTGGATCTTCTCCTCGCAGTTTGAAACCACCTGAGGGCCAGCTCTATCTCCGTCTCGGCGCTGACATGTTTAGGGGCCCCGGGGCCTGATACGACTCAGGTTCGGGGCTTTTTACGTAGCCCTGTGTTAAAAGTGATGTACAGTTGTGACTCCGAAGACAAAATACTGGGCGTGTATTGTTTTACACCGTCACCCCTGGCTTCTCATGGATCTGCTGTTCTGCCGGGATAACAGCCCAGAGTGTACTTTAAGAGACTCACCTTTTAGAGACCGTCAAGTACATCTACTTCCAAAGGCATCAATCTTCCCTGGGAGCCCAGTAGAGCTGCCCGATAAGACAAGCAGTTACAGTTGCAGGTGGGGAGGAGAGGTTGGTGATAACGTACTGATATTCATGTCCTCATTCGCAGAAGAACGCTCTCCAGGAGCCATTTTGGCTTGAGAAAAGCCTGGCTACTCCTGAAGATTGCACCGAGTTGTAGTCACTAAATATCCAGCTAAAGGGTCGACTAAATCAAGCACTACAGCACTCCGAGTTTGAAATCTGAATTGCAGGGCTACTGAAAAATCCCCCACCCTCCCTTTACGGCACGCACGCACGCACGCACGCACGCACGCACGCACGCACACACGCACACACA
This sequence comes from Cebidichthys violaceus, assembly GCF_023349555.1. Lineage (NCBI taxonomy): Eukaryota > Metazoa > Chordata > Actinopteri > Perciformes > Stichaeidae > Cebidichthys > Cebidichthys violaceus. The sequence continues at coordinate 9,049,207 of NW_027176927.1, forward strand.
CACACACACACACACACACACACACCAGAAATATAATCCGTGGTCTAAGGACGCAATCAAAAACTGCAACCTGACATCAGCGCAGCCTTCCACGGCAATCCTCGGAGCGGTTAGCTGTTGTTAGCCAGCTCGGCCCGGCGCTGACAGAGACTAACTGCTGTTTAGAGAACGCATGCTGCCTGTAAAGAGGCGCCGCGTTGCCAGCCCTGCCTCAAGGATACGGGAGTGGAAAACACTTATCGGCTTTACTAAACAAATAACCGAAAAGGGGCATTGCGTGACATTAAAGGGGGAAGGAAAATATGACGGCCCAAACAAACCGAGACTCTCGCATTAGATCACCAATAATTGAGATGGAATATGGACTATTAGTGCCCGTCACAAGTCCACACACCACAACCACCACCGGAAAATCAGCTAGAAAAAAATGATATATCAATGCGGAATGGTGATTTGTGATTTGAAAACTACACAGGTCCAGTCAGAAATCCACAGAGCAATGTACAATGATAGATGCAGGGGAAAAAGAGAGGAGAGGAGCGCCAAGAGAAAGAGGAGAGGAGAGAGGAGAGGAGAGGAAATGAGAGGCTGGAGTGCATGCACTTGCAACCTGTTGCAACATTTCATAAGCCTCTACCTGAGTTCCTGCAGTCGTCTCCTTGCTGAGGGACCTGAACAGAAAAGGCCAGCAGGTCAGGAGCCAGCAGAGATTCAGGTTTGCGTATCTCATTGAGCCAGCGGCTCATGTGGAGTTCTTTGGTGTCAGATGGGCCCTGAACCAAAGGAACCAGCTTCTCCTTAACACCCTCTCCCGAACCTGAGACACAAGGGTTAAAGGCTAATTAAGATATTGAAACCCCCCCAGTGAACAGTTTCTAAAAACATATTCATATCCACAGTTCTTGGCTTAAATGCTTTATGGATTACTAAAGAAAAAGGAGAGAAAATAAAACCCCAAATACTGAAAACACATTGTGCTTAAAGGCTTTTGATATTAATTTAGTAGCTATAGTAACACAAATATCAGCATTTATCTGCAAATAAATCAACAGTTTGGGCCTTCAAAGCAACAAGAGACAATAAAAAACGGCATGATGAAACTGCAGATGAAATCTGAGGGAAAAATGATAAAAATGTTATTACAGTGCTGCAGAAACAAAACATGTCAAACAGACAAAAATGGAGTCACAACGTAAAGCTGACCAACAGGAGCATGATGGACAGTACTACTCGTCTTTCCTTATGTGTGCATCCCCTGTAGATGTTCATTTTGAAATTAGAAAATGAACTGCACATGCTTTTGTTCCCTCTTTGTATTTCTATATTGACAGCTGCAATAGATGTTATAATCTGCCTGACATCACGTGTGCAGTTTGACCCCGTGAACTCCGTGCTGTGACACAAGCTCCAGTAACATCCTCGCCATCAAAGACATGGCCAGAGCCCAATGACAGTGCCCCCGGGAGAAAAAACAGCGACCCAATCCCGGAGCTGGAAGGAAATCAAGATGAGGATAGAGCGGGAGAAAGAGCGCAAAGTGTGTAAAAGTAGGATTTAAAAAGAAAGTAAAAGAAGAGTCTAGTCGGTCTCGCTCTCTCCCTCCTACACAGGCAGTAAAGTTTTAACAGGGCACAGCTGCACACACCTGGGGTCCTGGCGCACACTTTTACGGCTCCCACGGTTCCCGAGGCGCATTTCACCGTCGCACGGCTGCAGAGCTTCAGCTCCAGGTTTTGGACCGAGCCCTCGAGGGTCGGTGACGGGCCCGGAGACTTCACACCTAATAAAAAATGTAAAAAAAAAAAAACACAGAGTGAAAATGAAGTGCAGTCCGGGAAGGTTTAAACACCGCTGCCGTGGCTTCGTTTAACACTTGATTGGCCTTTAATTGGTCTTGACCCCTTTCTTTCCCTCTCTGTCCGTCTCTCCCAGAGTTGTGAGAAACCAGGTGCTCCGGAACGCTGGTATCACCAACACCAGGCGTTTATCTCGCCTCTCACAGGGATACTGGTGGGGCCCTCTGTTTCCACAGTTAACCTGTTGGTGTGTCTCCTCACCATAATGACAAAAACACTTTTAGATATTATAGTAAGCTGTTAAAGTTTGCCCGAACATAAATGAACTGACCCCGAAAGCTACAATGAATAAATAACACATTTTACTATCACGTATGATACGCCTTCATCAGCACCTGACGTCTTAGTTCTGCTACAGTCTATGTCAGTCTCTAACACATTTGAAATGTTTATGACTTAGTAGCACAAACTGACAGGGTCAGATTTAAACGTTTGATTTGTATTTTGATCCCTCTGGATTCAGACAGCTTCCTGTGGGAACATTTACAGTACACTGATGGGACTTTTGGATGCAGCATCGTCTCAACAATCACATCCATATTGAATTAAAAAAGTGCCCAGCAAGGGTATAAAAAGACATTAAAAAAACAACCTTAAATGTTTTACAATTTCCCACTAAATCTACCGGGTTGAATGACTTTCAGTTGAATAACAGGGACTATTAGGAGTGTGAGTAATGGGCCAATATAAAGGATATATCTTTCCAAAACAATATCCAATGCAGTCACACCAGCATCCAGCTTAGTGTCAACTACAACTCACCTAACAGCAGCATTACATCACAGGAGCCTCCAGTGCTCCTCGCTCTATGAGTAGTTCTCTTAATGGCAGCACAGTGTGGAAGAACCCACCGTCTGCCATCTTTCCAAAATGAAACTGTTTGCACTGTGGAGTGTGGTGGTGGGGGGGTGGATTACACGCTCGTCATTAGGATATATCAATGTTATTTCTATGGTGAGAGGCTATTTCAAACACATAACAAGAGGGGGAGGGAGGAATGGCTGGACGGCTGAAAGATACTGCGGAGTTTTGGGGCGTTCGGTGCCAAAGCGGCTGTTGAGAGAGGAGAGGAGGACCCATCCATCACATGCTACATTCTTCCAGGGAGCACATTTAAATTCTTATAACACTTGTTCCAGCGAAGGCTTCGCTTCTCACAGTAATCCCCCCCCGCCCCTTTTTTTAATTGTTGAACACCGATAGCACTTCATTTCCTACAAGTGTCCGCAGCCCTTTCTGACTGAGTTCACAGATTGGTGGGGCAAAGAAGAGCTCACAAGTGAAACACAGGAAAGGTGACCCAGAACAAATGAAGCCGGTGGACACCAGAAGTTCAGAGAAGACCAAGAAGCTGGTCGGGACACCTTAAGGTTTTCTTTCATCCACATCCACTTGCTCTCTGACTTCCTGTCTTACATTTCTTACTATTTAACTCTTCTAGCTGTAAATAAACTCTTCTTACTCCCCACTTATCTCCTCCCCCCTTTCCTCTGTCTGTACGGTCAAATCACTACTACTCAAATTTTGACTTGCTTAGGTTGGGAAGGTTGTTTAACACAAAAATGAGCACATCGTATTTCTGTTTGCAGTTGTTATTCCCAATCAGCTAATAGTTGGAATAGTAGTTTGAATGTAAAACAGCAGGCAGTGTGGATTCAAGTAGACACGAGCGTAGTAGACACACGGCACATTTAACCTGGAGAATTACTGCCAATTGCTAAAATCCCTAACCGCTGACTTCCCTCCTCTCCCTCCTTTTCTCTTTCTCTCTCTCTCTCTGTGAGACAAATTACCCAGCAACCTCTTCACCTGCTGTCTGAGAGGCCCTCCATCAGCCCAGATGGAAGATGGGGATGTTAATAACCCTCCCTCTGTCTCCCCCCCTGCCCCTGCCCCTTAATGTATCTGCAGGTCAAACAGAGCGGTGCTGCGTGTCCCTCTGTGGCTCCAGTTACCTGCTTCTCTACAGGACAGATGTTCCATGTGAAGTGTAGATCTGGTGGATTATTTCAGCTGCATTGTATGTTGCGTGCAGAAATATCAATGTGTTTTTAAGGGATAGGTAGAGAACGACGCCTACCTTTAATTACTGCTCAAAGAAACAACACTACTGTCAAAATGATGAATCTGTTTATGAATTAAGAACCACAAGGATTCATTTGTGGTCATACAACATACAAAGAACATACAAGCACACATATTGTTTCAGAGAACAGTTAAAGCAGTGTTTTTGATGATCTTTTGTAAATCTAATCTTCTCAATGTTTTAGATGAGTTTTGCCATGGTCCTATCTTTTTACACAATGATTTTTCAGAACAAATAGTGACCCTATTGACCACTTTTAGAGAGTCATGTGCAAGCTCAAACATGCACGTACAGACATTTGGGTTATTTGATGTGATCCAGTACCAGAGAGAGAGATAGAGAAAGACATAGGCTCTACATTAAGCTGGGCTGCCCTGCCTGGAAACAATATAGCTTACATACGCATGCCATAAAAGTATTGCACCAGACATTTGGCTTTATTATGGAGTGCGTCTCAGTGAACCTAGAAACACATGACCCTTAAAGTACCCAGAATATGGTGGAGAGCGGATATCCAGACCCAGTGACCGATTGGCCTTTTTCAAAACAGTCCTGAAGGAGAAATGGTTGCAACAGTGATGAGTAGGCCTCCACACACGCTGCCTGCTCCCTTGAGCACTTCATTCCTTTAGGAAAAGATGGAGATGTTGAAAGTGCAAGATCAATCTGGAACTCAACAGGGGCGGTTACCCCTGCTCTATTTACTCTTTGATAAATGGAACTAGGGGTATCACTATCCCACATTCCCCACGTAGATGTCCTAGAGGGCACGGTGCACCTGCTGGGGTGGTTGGCGGTTGCGTGGGGGGGCTCTGGACAATGTATTGTCCAGCTGTTAGACTATAAAAAAAAGTGGGGTACGCAGGAAGAGGGAAAAACACAGGGTTTGGTAGTTTGTCGACTTAACAGTGGTATTCACTTTGGTTTATGTATGCAAGACGCATTGGTGTGTGTGTGTGTGTGTGTGTGTGTGTGTGTGTGTGTGTGTGAGAGATTGAGTGTATGAGTGAGTGAATGTGTGTGGTGCTGTTACTCCTCAAGCGAGGGCAGGTGCAAGAAGTACATAAACACACAGCTAGGGGCCAGAGGCTACAGCACTCCATCAAACAGTGCGAGGACAACTGTGGGCAGCTGGATTTGCCATCCTGAGCGCCGTGAACGAGTGTGGAAAATACGAGGGGAAGGAGGGATGGAAAGTCAGTGAAGAAACACTGAGGGACAGAAAGAAAAAGAAAGACTGAACGGATTCAAAAAAGAGAGAGAAAACACACATGGATGGGGCAATATGGGATGTGAGGGCTGCTTTTCTTTGCTCTCTGCATACCTTAATAGTTGGCGTGCACAAGTCTCGGTGTGCGTGTGTGTGTGTGTGTGTGTGTGTGTGTGTGTGTGTGTGTGTGGGACATCTGCAGAGTTGCCATGTTTTACACATTCCAACATGTCCTGCTCACTGCTTTGAGGAATGGTATGGGAAAGTTGTCTGCCCGTAACGCCAGACCAGCCGAAGCTACAGGACGCACCGCGTTTGTGTCGGCCTTCATTCACAAAACACTTGTGATAATACCTCAGGAATACTCAGCAAGTTTCACTTCTAATGCTAAGGAAATCATTTATTTATGCTTTTTTATTTAAAATCAATTAAGCCAGGATCCACCATCCATAGCTAAACCCACGTCAAATAAAGCGCAGGGATGTGTTGATATCTCACAAAGTTATTTTGTATGTTACATTACACTACGGCCATTTAGCAGACGCTTTTATCCGGGAAGCCGGGGATCGAACCGCCGACCCTCTGATTGAAAGGTAGCCCTGCTCTCCACTTATCCACGGTCACCCCGTATCTACATACTCATGATCTACATACTCATGATCTACATACTCATGATCGAGGAAGTGTAAAGAAAACAAAAGCACACACAGGAGGGGGGATGGGTCAGGAGACCGCTGTTCGTTAAATTAATTTGTCACATAACTTGCGTGATGTAGTTGATGCACTTCCGTGGTTATTTTAACCCAAGTGACGATCTTTTCCTAAACCTAACCAAGTAGTATTGTTGCCTAAATTTAACTAAGTTCCCTGTGAAGACGGAAGTATATTTTGAAAAGGCCGTATGCATGGAGAGAGCAGAAATTGACACGTGTTGCTGGCGTTTGTAACAACAATGCATGAAAAATGAGTTACTTTTTGTACGATATCATGCCAACCTCTACTGAATTATTGCTAGATGAGGAAGACGAAGGAAGACGTTATTTTAAATGCGTGTTCTTGAACTTCAGAAAGCATCCAGGGGAGCCGTTACAAGCTGATACAAAAACCTTAAAGTGTCTTTGATACTAAAGGTGAAGCACAAGCACAAACAGAAAGATAAGAAGGTACAGCCTGTGCCGAGTCAGCTATTAAAGCTGTGTTATGATTCAAGGTATAACACCTCCACTCAGTCACATTAGAGTCATGAGTGAAGAGTTTCCCTGCTTTTCAGACAACCCGACCCCGGCACGTATTTATGCATTAGGGATCTGTTTTATATGTGATGACGATCAGCTGACACAAGGATGTACACTATCGCCGAGCCCTAATGGACAAGTAGTGAGACAAAGACAGACAGGGAAGGAAAGAGAACCTAAAGTGCTAAAAGCTCAAAGTCTGGCAACGGGCCCACGGCAGCTAGAAGGGGGGGGGGGGCTGACAGAAAGAGAGGTAGACATGGACAAGTTGGGTAGACCCAAAAGCAGCCAGCTGAGCCATTAAGTGCTGATGCAGAAACAATAACTGTCTCTCCTAAGTCAGGAAGGGCTGAAGTAGGAGCAGTAAGTAGGAGCAGGAGGTCTGCTGGCGCCGTGCCCAGCACTGACACACAGCGAAAATACAGACACATGCAGAAAAACAGACAAGGTGAACCAGTAGTGGTTTGGTCCCGCAGTTAAATTTGAGACGAGAGCAGCTTTGGCAGTAGGGGAGCACGGGTCTGCAGGGTAGACGCATCACTTTGAACCAAAATCTTGTTTTTATGCTACCAGAAAATGATTCTTAGGACGGTAGAGACGTGTTCAATTAAGAGGTTTCGTGGAAACAAAACTTTCTATCAGCAACCGGCAAAAACAGTAAACAGTAAATCAGCCTTGAGCCAACAAATGAAAGCCGTTGCAGTAAATCTGATGGCCTTAAACGTAGTGGTATTTGCAGGAAAACTTGGAACAGGAGCTGGGCAGTACATGAGCAGTGATAGCTAGCTGCCATTGCTAAATAACAACACAAACTCACAAGCATGGTGACTATAGTAGGTAGAAAACCTCCATCACCGGTCAATTCTTCAACAGACACAGAGGCAAGATTATGAACTAAAGGACCCTCACAATGCAATTGGGTGGAAAAAACCCCGGAGTAAAGGCCTTTACACAGTGCGGGGGGGGGGGGGACTCGCCTGCGAATGTTTCAAATCAAAAATACTCATACCGGCAGCGATGCAAATTTGCAACAGTTGCAGCACTTTTTTTTCAGTAAAAGGTCTGAATAGGTTTGCACAGGCAGAGGACCAACTACCGGAGCGTGTTGACCCAGAGTAGCGCCTGGCAGTCTGTCTGAGGTCAACTGTCTACAGCCTAAGCTACTGTAAACTATTTTATTGAGTTCCCTCTTAGTGTATATGTCTATATACAGAGAACTGGATACAGCATTGGAGGCGGGGCCCCAAACATTCCTATGAAAGCTGCTCAGCGGTGCATGAAGAAAAAAAAAAAATCAAGTTCCGAGTATGTAATTCAGATAAAGATACCCGGCTCTATCGTTGATCTGCCGCATCACTAGCCCTCCCTTTCACCCTTTAATCCTGCCGCTCATTCACATGATTGATTCAGTATTAGTGCATTTTACACCGAGCGATTTACAGGAGGGCGAATCGGGTTTGCTGTGGCTTGGTTCAGACTACTGAGCCTCCCAGTTGTTACACACTATGGTGTACTTTTTGAATAGCTCTGTTTCGCGCAACGTGATTGGTTGATACCTTCAATCGCACTGCTCAAGCTCCGAAAAATGAAACCTCTTTACGCAAGAAAACCACGTGGCTTTCTGTGTGAAAGAAAACATAAAAACATAAACATAAAATATATTGATGAGTGAATCAATCCCACAGAAAAAAAAAACGCTGGTTTGTAAAGGCCTTAAGAGGCGAGCAGACAAGTGTCTACACACACACACACACACACACACACAGAGACACACTGGGTAGAGGTTAGAGTGGTGGGGTATGCTGCCTGTAACGGTGGTGGTGGTGGTGGTATTAAGACAGTGATGGGGTGTAAGTGCTGGTGGTAGCGGAGGCTGGGGGTCTAATTTCCATGATTACCATCCCCTCCAGGTGCTGCCTGCCTTTCCGTCTGCCCACTAAAGCAGTGACACATGTTCTCCGCACATTCAAACCCTTGGTTCTCTCTGCCACCGAATTACCACAATTAAGGAGACTTCATGCGGAAGCAATTTGGCCAACACTAATGGGCCCAGGCGGTGGGGTTCGGGACACGGGGTGGGGGGTGGGGTGGGGGGGGGATTGCAGAGCAAAAGCGAGTGTAAGAGTTTTAGAAGAAGTGAGAACGATGAGAGAATCAGAGCGACAGATGTGCGGAGAGTGATAGAGAAACATGTGCTGTGACACGGAGGATTCCCGCGTCGCCACTTGTAAGAGAGATGATTAGTCGGCGGTGAGATAGGCCATTAAAACACAGTTCTGGATGAGAGGGCCTGCCTCTCAATCTCCCAGATCCCCGGCCTAATGCTGCCCTGACAAATTTGGTTAGCGCAAGAAACGGGGGCATTCTGACTTTGAAGTTGCAGCCAGGACGGAATGCCAGTGTGGTTCCACCGCGAGAGAGAGATGCTCGAAACGACAGACCGCAGCTAATGACACTAAAACCAGCCCCTCCGTCACAGAAACGTAACTCTGGATTACTGCTCTCTCTCCCTCTAACTCTGGGACTACGACTCACACTTGCTCTCTCTCTCAGGCTTAACTTATGGAACAGTATTAAAGAGAAATCAAGCAGAGAGCTCTTGTTTATCAGTGATCCACCGAGATCAATATTTATGTCCTCAGCTTTGCAGGGGCTGACTGTGTCTGTGTGTGGCGGTAGCCAAGACGTGACGCAGGTTTTTTTTTCGGTTGCTGCCGAGGCACTTCAAATGGGAGTCGCAGTGGAAATTTATGGCCTCGTGGCGCGGAGCTATGTGCTCGGTCGGCACTAGTCGCTACCCTTAGATGGGGATGCTTGGCTCACAGCGGGGAGCCAGCTCTGCAGACACTACCAGATGACATAAATACAAACAGATTTATTTGGAGCTGTCACTGATTCGGGGCTTAGTAGCTTCTGCTGTGGGTGCTTTAAAGCCCGTTCTACTTACAGTGCATTTTGTTTTATGTCGCAGTGACGCTCACTGCTTTGTGCGTACGTGGACTTCTTAAACATGCTGTTAAGCTATTTAATTACTTGTCAAATAAGCTGTTCTTTTACTTATTTATTATATAATATGTAATGTATCCCTGATGAGTCTCACTCTTTACACCATTATGTACTTTGGGATAATAAAAAAAAAAGATATGCTCTAATGCCAGTTATTCTATTTAGTGACTAATACATCTTTAAATGCAGAGCCATCCCTATAATAAACAATACAACTATGAATACCATACTATAACTGTACTGCACACCTTGACTTTCTAATGCATTATCTATTGATGACACATTGACTATGTTTACATGCACACGACCAGCTCTGTACGGTCAACAGGTCTTTGAAAAAAACAGATTTTGACGCAAAGAGGCAAAATGGCTCCTGCCGTTCCTCTTTTCTGTAGTTTGACGTGATAAACGACATGTTAGGGCCTCGACCCGTCAAACACAGAAGAGAATGGCGTCGACGTGGGTTTCTCTGGTCCCCGGTGATGAGGGTGTGTCATGGGGTCGTTCTAGGTTAATCGGAATATGCACCGCTGCACGTAAACAGGAATATTAGTGGAATATTCATGTACATTCGTCATGTAAACAGCTTACTAGGACTATTGCGTTTCTCGGAATAAGGGCAAAAATTTGAATATTTGGTGCATGTAAACATATAAAAATATAATTATATAAATTATAATGTAAACATGTTGTGGTCCCTTGCCATGGTAACGTTTCATAAACCACGGCTGCCGGTGGTTTTCATATCATATTTCAGTTTACCCTCCGTGGGGGGGGGGGGGGGGGTCTGGAGTCGAGTGCTCCAGCTCTAAATGAGAAGTGCTTAGATCTACTGAAAGTCTGCTCTACCCAAACAGCCAGCTAAATAATCCCCCCCACTCGACCAGCGACGACCCGCCAGGTTTCTAAAAAGCACAGTAGATCTTTGACATCAACCACCAATTTAAGTGCTGCACCGTGCCAACGGTATATTGGATTTAGTGGAACGATGCCTCCTGAGAGACCATCAATGATTCAGATAGGGGAGCAGATCCTGCACTGGGATCATCCATGTCCATCTTATTTCCCGTGACAGAAAAGTGGGCTACTATTCAAACAAACAGGGGAGAGAAAACCCTTGGCACACTATCAGTAGACTTCTGATTTCTTTTAAATATCATATTTCACCAGAAGCCAGCGGACAGTGTGAGGATGGAGGGAATGATGAATGAATAATCTAATCCAGAAATGACAAGCCTGATGTCCCCTGATGATTCTCTCTCTCTGTGTGTGTGTGTGTGTGTGTGTGTGTGTGTGTGTGTGTGTGTGTGTGTGTGTGTGTGTGTGTGTGTGTGTGTGTGTGTTTGGTGAAAATGAACTTGAGATGTTGTTTAACGGAGGGGCAGACCTCAGGCGCTTTATGTTCCTCTCATCCCATTAAAAACAGAAATATCCCTGTAATCAGATGTCCAACTGTGGAACGACACAACACAACTCACTCCTGTTCTGCATTGGCCTCTCTCGTTAGCTCAGGCCTGAAGCGAGCGACGGAGAAAGAGCAGAGAGCCTTTAGGAAGACAAAAGAAAAAGGAGGAAGGCCCGAGTCTGGATTGACTTAAAACGTCATCGCAAATCTGCCAGGAGTGGAGCGGGGGCCATCTGTGGCTCATTGAAGTTTTCATTGACAAGAACCATCTCATGTTCCATCCGAGATTTATTTATCGCGTCTCTGATGCTGACGCGACGTGTTTTTAATGTCAGAAAAAAGGTTGCGTATGCGGACGGAAAAGGCCCTCTCTCCTGCCGTTCCCTGACTGCTTTCTTCCTGCCCCGATGTCAATCCGTGAAGCAGACAAGTAGACAGGCAGAGATTTCTCTCGGACCAATAAGTTACCTCTTCAAAGAAGCATGGGTACTTGAGTGAGGGGGCCGGGGCTGCGCTGAAACAGACATCTCAGGGTTTTCATTAGGCTTCCCATCTCTTTACTGACATTTGTGACAACCGCAGAGCGAGGGGGGAAAAAAAAGCTCCTTCCTTCTTTTGCTTTCATTGTGGAACAATGAAAAAGGACTATCAAAACAATCTCCATGAGCTAAGTGTATGGGCCCGCTATATGACAGGGCAAAGCTGCATGTTCCTCTGGCTTGTCTCGATTAATGGATGGAAGACGTTAAGGTTGTGAGTAAGAGGGACGTGTCGGCCAAAAACTGCTCAGGAAAACGATGGAAAACTGAGCGAGGTGCAACCTCTCATAGCCAGGACTAGGCCACCAGCTGCATTATGGGTAGAGAGAGAGAAATATCGAGGAGGGAGGAGAGATAGACGGGTTCGTTCTGGAACGTTGAATGTGCCGCATACCAGGGATTAGTATACGGAGGTGACAGAGCGATAAGAAACTGACACTATTTCCCCAAACAATAACACGGAGCGAGTACCGACACTGGGGTGGGGGCATGACAGGAGCAGCCTTTTTTTTATGCAGCGCAAAACTGCGTAAAAAACGTTGCTGACACGGCCTTCTAGGAGGCCACGCTTGTTTCGCGATGGGAAATATCAGTGTGAAGAAAAAAAGTATAAATAAGTCTCCTTGACTTTTTTTCAACTCTCTCTCCTCCCGGCCGCCCCATCCCCCGCTGTGTGTGTGTAGGGGGGGACTTGTAAAAACAAAAGACTTGTTTTAATAAAGATACCGTTCGGAGTGAGAGCATGAGCCCAGGACTATTATCATCAACATGCCTCTAGTCGCTGAACGGTGAGAGCATGCGCTCGCTGTATCCAAACATTCTCGCCGCCATTCGCCTTAAATGGGATCGTACGCTGCGAGGTCGGGGGCACATATAGGATTTGCTGAAGATGGAGATGGGCATGCCTCTGTGCATATGCACGTCTCTTTATGTGTGTGTGTGTGTGTGTGCGTGCGTGTCTGTGTGTGTCTAACCTGACACTCAATTAGATGTAAAAGCTGGGTTTAATAAAGAGGACCAATGGCCAGTTTCTGGGCACTGAGGTCCAACCCTCGCTCTCAATCTCTTTATTTTCTCCCTTCTGTCACTCTTTTCCCTTCAACCCTCGCTTTCATTTTTCATTCTGCTCATTATATCGTTCACTCTCTCTCTTCCTCTTCCTCTGTTCTTTCCCCCCTCCCTATATCTGTCACGTCGAAGTTATGTCACAGCTCGTATATCACCCAGCAATCATCTAGAGCACGTCTGGTGACCACCACAGACCAACTTCTACTACTAGACCCCCCCGCCGCCCCTCCTCTTGTCCTACAACAGACCACCGCGGAGCTCTGTGGCCAGGAAAGCAGCTGTGGTCGCTGCATTAAAGCGGAATCCATCACTGGTGGAAATGCCAATGTTACGCTTGTTTAAATGACCTTGATCTTTAGTGTTTCAAAAAGCGGCCCTTTCGCAAGACACTAAATCTGCAGAGAAAGTTTATAGCACTGGGCTGAGTTTCTGCTCCACTTCCTTTTGCCAACTTGTTTTGAGATCCTGAACTGGTCCCAGAATGGTTTATTTAGGGAGGACAATGAGCAGGAAAAAGCCTGTTTGTATGAAATCAACAGCTGAGTCTGGCTCAAATGAAGGGAGGGATATTTGTCAACTTGTGCATACTGTAGCTGTCACTCAAACCGATTGTACCCATCATTGTGTAGTCCTTGTGGAGGATGACCTAAAAACAATAAGTCAAATATCTCTCCGCCACTTCCAAGCAAATAACACAAGCAGAAAGGACTCGTGCTATGAAGCACTTCTACCACTGGACCAGACAGGCAACATCATCCGTCTTCTTTAATGAGCTGTCTAACGTGTAGAGCATCCCATCCTCTCTGTGCGTCGTCTGGAGACGCAACCCAGACTTCTAATTCCTGTTGAATCAGCACAGACACACACACACACCTATGACTCTGTGATTACTCTCACATAGTGATAATAAAGGCAATATTTAGAATACATGGACGGGAGATCATTGGGTCGCAGCCAGAGTTGTACCATCTGCAGGTTCGAGAGCTCTCTGTGACTCATCACTGTGTACTGAGCTATAAATACTCCTGTTGAAATGAAAGAGACCGTTGAGCCACGATCCAATGACGCTATCATCAACAGGGAGGAGATAGACACATATAGTGTGTGTTCATGGCAGTGTAAAGAATATAGGACCGTATCATGACAACCTGTTAGATTTGACCTGTGACACTGACCGAGTGTAACTATGAATTTATGAAAACACTTGGTAAGAGTTATACGACTGTAGATCAGCTGTTCATTCGGTCATTTATGAATTTGTACCGCTCTGCATTTCTCTTGTATTGTTTTATAAAAAGTCATTCATATGCATAGTTTGGCATGTTTTCTAAAGATTCTGGGCTAAAGTAATGCGGAACAGACGTCAATGCAAATTCATACAGACTTCTCAGCCACTGTATATCGAAATATTCGTTGAGATGCACCGAGAAGACAGAAATGAATTTGTGCCCTGAGATTACACTTTCCCTGAATCAAAATTAGCCACGCTCACACACTTATGCGCAACACACGGCGTACACTCACACACAAAGACTGCAGACTGGAGCAGCGTGTGGGAGGTCACTGTGGTCAGTGTGTCGCTGGAGCTGAGGTTAGCCGTGGCTGGAAGCGGTGGAAGGGCAGGAATTACTGGCGCCTCTCTACTGCTATTACCACTACTGCTGCTGCTGCTACTGCTACTGCGAAACCACGAAAGCATCCTGGGAAGTATAAACAAAGGGAGCATGTAGGACGAGCTGGCGGTCACAGGAGGAGAGGAGAAACAGAAACAAATACGCAGAGTTAGAGGAGGGAAAATAAGATGGCGTGGGATTATGATTTCAGCAACAACATTAAATAAGAGGGAGAGAAAATAAAAAGTTGGTAGAATAGAATTGCTCGGAAAAGATGGAAAGAAAGGATGACAGTAACAGCTAAAAAGAAAAAAAGAAAGAGAAGGTTTGGGGAAAGCAAAAACTGGAGTTAGTAAAGAAGGAATGGAGCAAAAAACAAACACCACGAAAATGTCTTTTTACAACTCACACAGTAAATCATACTCTGGTGTTTCATTTCATAACTAGTTTTGTTTTTCTATTTACAAAATGTACTAAAAAACTGTCAATGAGGAAGATCTTGGGTAGAGAATTACTGAATAAATACAAAACAGCATTTAAATAACAGCCTCTAAACTAAAGACAAATGGAGTTTGAATTGAAACACATTTGACTAAACTGAAGACATATCTAGTCCCGGCTGATCTATGGACTTCTCCTTCCTCATCAGACAACCGGACACATTGAAGTATGACACACTGTTTGCTGCAGAGCCCGCCAATAAAACACAACACCAGTGTGAGCTTCACCGGAATGCAAAAAGGAGAACGCAGGAGTAATGCGTCACCGCAGGAAAACTCACTAGGGCAGCGTGGGAAATCATCGCCGTCCTACAAACGGTCGTGAGACAAACCGAGACTTCACTACCGTCGTTCCACACGGGCTTCACTGCACATGCTGCTTGCTGCGTTCCCGCCGAGCAGCGCACAAACTCCAAGTCTTACAAGTTCTGGTGGCTGAGTTCCAGTCAGCTGCAATGACTTTAAGTCTCTTGACTGTTACTTTTAATCTGAGTCCACCAATTACTTTGAAGAACATTTTTACAGTCTGTCAGTACCTTGAGATTAAAACTGAAGCTTTGTTGAGTCCCCCCCTCCCCCTCTTGCTGAATCGTGGAATTTCCTTTTGGACAGGGAATGAAATCTTATACCCGGACGGCTCCCCCGCGAAGGACACTGACCATCTGTGTTATCAGCTAGACCTCGATATGAAACACCTTCCACTATTGCAAAACCCTGTGACATCAAACGGCTACGAGGGAGGAGAAATTCCTAAAAGAATAAAAAAAAAAAAAAAAAAAGGCACATGGAAGTGAACAGCTTTAGTATGCCATGTTCAGTGTTTGGCCTCAGGGTGTGTGTGTGTGTGTGTGTGTGTGTGTGTGTGTGTGTGTGTGTGTGTGTGTGTGTGTGTGTGTGTGTGTGTGTGTGTGTGTGTGTGTGAGCGCTGTCTGTCTTGGCAGTGCCTGATGACTGCTGGTTGGGTGACACAAGAACAAACAAACGACCGCAGGGCTTAAATCTGGATCCAGATCTGAATCCGCCACCGCTAAGATTCCAAACACTTTTTTTAGCCGCGCAGAAGGGCCAAGTAAGTGGCCAGCAGTTAAACAGTGCAGTCCCCCATGTTTGTCATTAGACAGGTTTAAAGGATGTAAAGTAAAGAGAACTGCCTCCAGTGAGCTTTTGTGCAGTTAAACAAACAAACTCCCATTGTGGCGCTACAGTGCGGACTAAAACCACAGGAACCGAAGCTGTGCAGCGAGGTTTTCCTGGGTGCACAGGAAGGTGCTCCTCATCTCCTCTCTCGTTTCCTCATTTTCCGTTTCTCCTCCGCACTTAAGCTGTCACGCCAGAGATTGAGAGGGATCGGGACAGCTAACATCTTCTTTAAGGCCCATGAGTGTCACCGCAATTTCAAAAGCAGATACGCCACCAGACATCTCCGGTTATATCATAGGAATTATTGCAGAATTTCCCCCCCGCAAAACATATACTTACACAACACATCACCTATTCCCCCTTCACTCTCCTGCCTGGGAAACCCAAACTTTTTTTTTTCTCCCCGGCTGCTCTTTTTTCTAACCTGCCAGCACACGGACCAGATGTGCAAATGTTTCTCCGCGTTTCTATTCTAGCCGCGTTCCAAGAGCAAGGCAAGAGTGAGGGGGAGAGGAATATTTGACTTCACTCCACGGGAGACCGGTTTCATAAATTTTGGCGGCCGCGCAACGGTGAAAAAGGTAGCTTGGCCGGCTCGGTCGAGGGAGAATGTTGACGGCATACCAAACAACATGATCCTAATGAGTTGGAAAATCCCTGGCCCTCCTGAGGACTGTCCAGATGCTACCGTCATGAGAAACGCTACTGTTTTATGGAATTCAGGCTCCCCTCCCTTTCTTTAACAAGGGGCAAAATGTATTATTTGACCATTAAGGCATCCTAGGTGACACCAAGCGTAAAAAAACCTTTCAGAGTTAATTTGCCCGTCCACTACCCCACACTGGGCACAGGACAAGTTGATTAAGCCAAAGGGTTTAGTGTGAACGTGTGTATTTGGAGAGGTGCTTGTGTTCCTGGGATAGAGTCGGCAGCCAATTTGCCCGAAGCTAACTAGCTCCTATCAGGTTGACTTGGTTTGGGTCAAATGATAGTCGGTTACATGATGTGTTAAGCCCTGAGCAATAACTGTTAAACTGTTCATGAGAGAGTCAAATCACTTTAAGCTCCAGCCAGTTCCATATATCTCTTTTGACATTTTAGTGGTACTGAAAAACAAGCTTGACTTTATGGAGGACTAAACAAACGAAAGACAGTAAATGTACTTCATGAGACTTGAATAAATCAACTACAATGATGAACGCATTAACATCTAACACAATAGCTTAAAAGAGACCAGATGAACAAAGTGATGCAGCTTGTCTGGTCGTGAGTGAAATACAGAATGAGCTGCTAAAGGCGGCATTAATCTTCGGCGTTTGTATTAGTTTCACATTGCCAAGTGAGTGAGTCGCCTTTGCAGAATGTTTACTGCTACCCTGCAATCGCAATACAACTGGAAAAAAACACAATGAGACTATTGTCATGCAAAGCAACTAAAAACACATGCACTAGAAAAACTCTATGATGAACCTGCTCCTTTTCTCTTCACACACCGGAACACTTGTCTGTTGGATGGCGACCAAACAGTATGGTGCAAGGGTCAGGGTCCATTTCACTCCCACGAACAGACAAAAATGTAAACGTAATCATCACACACTAATTTCCCCAACTACTTCTGAGTGAATAATAGGTATGCAGAGTAGATATGGGGACAACTAACAGGTCCAGTTGTTTCCAGGCTGAGTTAACTTCATAGGGTCTACCGTAGAGCGCGTGGTTTACCTGGAGCTTTGTACACCTCGCGGAGCAGGCTTTCGCTGAGAGTTGACGGGGCTCCGTTGACCACGCTGTGGGTCCAGCTCTGACAGATCGCCTGGAGCAGAAGCGTCTGGGCCCTCGTGGCCTGGAGGGCGAAGTGGGGGAGCTCAAAAATACACTCTGTGGTGGGGACTGAAGACCTTTTGCTCCTGCGACAGAGGGACATTGAGAGGAAGAAAGAGCGGGTTAGATGAGGCATAGTGCATGGGGAGAGAGACGCAGGGAGAGTCAGGACATGGGGACAACAAATGA